>NC_088218.1:18203301-18510801 GCF_036934945.1 Oncorhynchus masou masou
GCCTGGAGCTCAAGTTACACTCTCAGACAAAAGGCCTCTTTCACCCTGCCCTTTATGTGGGGGAACACACACACCGCTCTGTACAAGAAAGACTGTTGTTGCCCCTGTTGCACAATATTTCATTATTCCCCCCTTTCCTCTCCTGTCTTTCCCTTTTTCCTAGGAATCTGTGGTTTCCCCCCTCCCTCACACTCCCCCAGGCGTGGCTCATTAGCCCCTTGGCCTACTTTAAACAGGTGGCCCATGTTTGGCAGAGACCCCCAACACACACACGCTCACATCACTCATCCTTCCCCTCCCTCTCCCCAGGGAAAACACTCAGTCCCCTGATAAATTCTCTAATCCAGCCCCAGGCTTCTCGCCGGGCCCAGAAAGCACTAGGCCGGATGGCTGTTGACTCGTCTGTCTGTCTGTCTGTCTGTCTGTCTGTCTGTTTGTCTGTAACAAGCAGATATGCAAAGTGTCTAAATGGTATTTATGCCTGTAGGGCTCTTCTCTCTTTCTGCCACTCTCTCTCTGTCTCTTCTTTGTTTGGACTAGACTTGACTATTACCTTTTGAGGTTATTTCGGTAATAAGGTTAGGTGGGTGCTGGCGAGGGGGCAGACAGACTCTCTTATCGGATTGGTTTAGGGGATCATCCCCTTGTTAAGTAAGTATGTAGTATCTTATAGAACAGTGTTTAAACACACTCACCATGACCTACCTTTTCCATGACACGGACAGACTAGTGGTAATACTATGGAAGGAAGGAAGGAAGGAAGGAAGGAAGGAAGGAAGGAAGGAAGGAAGGAAGGAAGGAAGGAAGGAAGGAAGGGAGAGGAGAGGAAAGGAAAGGAAAGGAAAGGAAAGAAGGGGAGGTCTAGAGTGTTTAAATGTTAAATACCTTATCACTCCAATTTCACACTCCCATCTCCAGCCACGATATGACACACACTAATCCTGGCCTGAGGGGAGGGGTGTGTGTCTGTGTGTCACTAACGCCATCTGTCACTCTGTTAACCTCATTAAGCAGTCCTTGATTACCCCAACCTACCTTAAAGCCAGTCAGTCACTCACCTCTCCCCTCCTGTCTTTAACTCCCTCTTCATCCCTGTCTGTGTGTGTGTGTGTGTGTGTGTGTGTGTGTGTGTGTGTGTGTGTGTGTGTGTGTGTGTGTGTGTGTGTGTGTGTGTGTGTGTGTGTGTGTGTGTGTGTGTGTGTGTGTGTGTGTGTGTGTGTGTGTGTGCTGGGGGAAATACCTAAAACAAGCTGTTTCTTGCTGCTTGCCTGCCCCAGATACTGAGGTCAAGGGAATCAGTTTACACACACCCTGATGACAAGGGCTGATATCATCAGAATGTACAGCTAGTACATTCCATTGGCTCCGAATCCCACAGTCTGAGAGGCCTGAGGAGAGGAGACCGGCCAAGGGCTTTCCCTAGAAAGAACGTTGATACTTTTCACATACACACATATTTGGTTATGGTTACAGGAATGAATGTTGGCAGTTCACTCTTGCTCTCCCCCTCTCTCTCTCTCCCTTCATGTGTAAATATGAGTTTGGATTGACTTATCTCTGCCGCCAAAGAAATAAGCAGCTTAATACAACTCCAGCCAGACAGACGGTGTGCGGATGTTTCCCTTTCCTTGCTTAGAGGGGAAATGTCTTTTGACGGTAGGTGAGGACATTTGGGAGAAGTGCAGAATGTTGCAGTGATTTGAGTAAGATGACGAGAGGGAGAGGGGATTGAGAGAGAAACAGGGAGAAGAAAAGGAGGTAGGATAGAGAGTGAGATGAGAGGATGGAGGGAGAGAAGGAATAAGGAGGGAGGATAGAGAGAAAGGGAACGGGAGGAGGATAAAGAGCGATAAGAGGGGGATGGAGGGTGAGGAGAAGGATAAAGAGGGATGGAGAATAAAGGGAGAGAGAAAGAAAAGGGAGACAGGGGGAGGAGAGTGTTCTGGAGCAGGAAGCTGGGATTTCCTCAGGAGACAAGCACTGTGTGTTTCCTTAAGATAACATGGAGACCTGCACTGGTAGAATATACACACACACACACACACACACACACTCCAGTAGCTGCTCCCACTGTAGGCGGCTTCAAGCCAGGGTTGAAAGCAGATTGAATTCCTTGCCGGATATTTGTTCCTTTATATTATTATGCAACAAAGACAACAACGTTGCATGTATGCATTTCTTTATTTTGTTGTGTTTTTTTGTAGCTGGTGATATGGCTGAGCCTTCTGACGGCTTTTCTCATTGGAACAGAAGACATAACTTTGATAAATCACTCTGGCTCCTGGCCTCCGCTGCTCTCACTGGATTACAAAACTAATTGAACACTCTTCTTCTTCACCCACTCTTTCTCTCCTCATATTTTCCTCTCTCTTTCTCCTTCTCTTTCTCCGTTACTTTCCCTAGCTCACGTTCTCGCTCGCTTTCTCGATCAATATACTATGTGTGTGTGGAGTGCGTGAGTGGAGTGAGTGGAGTGGAGTGAGTGAGTGGAGTGAGTGAGTGGAGTGGAGTGAGTGGAGTGGAGTGAGTGGAGTGGAGTGAGTGGAGTGAGTGGAGTGAGTGGAGTGAGTGGTGGTGGTGGTGGTGGTGGTGGTGGTGGTGGTGGGTGGTGAGTGAGTGGAGTGGTGAGTGAGTGGAGTGAGTGGAGTGAGTGAGTGGAGTGGAGTGGATGAGTGGAGTGGAGTGGTGAGTGGAGTGAGTGAGTGGAGTGAGTGGAGTGAGTGGAGTGAGTGGAGTGAGTGGAGTGAGTGGAGTGAGTGAGTGGAGTGAGTGGTGGAGTGAGTGAGTGGAGTGAGTGGAGTGAGTGAGTGAGTGAGTGAGTGAGTGAGTGAGTGAGTGAGTGAGTGAGTGAGTGAGTGAGTGAGTGAGTGAGTGAGTGAGTGAGTGAGTGAGTGAGTGAGTGAGTGAGTGAGAGAGAGAGAGAGAGGAACATGTCTGGTAATCAAGTACTGTACTGTAAAGGAGACTTTTCTGTGAGAAATACTGAGGCGTCTTCTAATGAGGGAGTTGGTGTATATGTGTGTCTGTGAGAGTCTTCAAAGACCAGACTCCATTCCCCTTGTTGTGATGCCCTCTCCCTGCCCCTGTGTGTGTGTGTGTGTGTGTGTGTGTGTGTGTGTGTGTGTGTGTGTGTGTGTGTGTGTGTGTGTGTGTGTGTGTGTGTGTGTGTGTGTGTGTGTGTGTGTGTGTGTGTGTGTGTGTGTGTGTGTGTGTGTGTGTAGCCCATTCCATAGATTCCTGTCGGGAGCTCTGAGTTATCTGTAGACATTGATGATGTGGTACAACCAGTAGGACAGGATGAGGAGTGTCTCCACCACGATGGGGTAAACACAATAACACATCACAGAAAAACATCCTCTCTCTCATGGGCACACACACACACACACACACACGCACACACAGCTCTGTCAGGTGGCTCAGTGGGGTTTGTCTTCCTCCAGAGTATCAACCCTGCTGTTGAGAGATGACTCATACTGCATCTGGGGATTGTGTGTGTGTGTGTGTGCGTGTGCGTGTGCGCATGAGAGATTGTGTGTGTGTATGTGTGAGGGTGTTTGTACTGTGATGTGCCTGTGCCAGCAGTTTCCTGCACCGTAGCCCCCTCTCTCTCTCTCTCTCTCTCTCTCTCTCTCTTCCCCCCAGGTTCCAATTAGTTTTATTTCCCAGGGATCGAAACCATAGTAACAAACCATTGCAAACACTGCCACCCTTTGGCTATTTGTGGAACTACACAGTAAGTTCTGTCAGTACATCCAGTATGTCTAACCTCTCTCTCTCTCCCCCATCCCTCTTCTCTCTCCTCTTTTAGGAAGTTCTACTACATCACCCTCTTAAGGGACCCAGTGTCTCGGTACCTCAGCGAATGGAGACACGTCCAGAGGGGCGCGACATGGAAGACCTCATTACACATGTGTGACGGACGTACCCCTACTCCGGAGGAACTACCAGCCTGCTACGAGGGTTCTGATTGGTCAGGATGTACCTTGCAGCAGTTCATGGATTGTCCTTATAACCTGGCCAATAACAGACAGGTGAGAGACTAATGAATGGACACACACACATACACACAGACACATTTGGATAGAATAGACTCATTTTATGTTGAAATGTACTAACCTCCCCTTACCTTTTCCTATAGGTTCGTATGCTAGCTGACCTGAGCCTGGTAGGCTGCTACAACATGTCTACAGTCCCAGAGCAGAGGCGTTCTCAGCTGTTATTAGACTCCGCTAAGAAGAACCTGAGGGACATGGCCTTCTTCGGCCTGACAGAGTACCAGAGGAAAACCCAGTTCCTGTTTGAACGTACCTTCAGACTGAGGTTCATACGACCCTTTATGCAATACAACAGCACCAGAGCGGCCGGAGTGGATTTGGACAACACTACGGTGTGTGTGTGTGTGTGTGTGTGTGTGTGTGTGTGTGTGTTGCCATTTGGAACATGTTATCACACCAGGATACTGTGCTGTTTTCAGAGTTTTCCACCATATATTGGCTGTACTTGGTTGTTAAATTGTTGAACCAAGTTGAACAGACAATTCCCCACCACCCACAGATGTTTGCATCAGGACTGTCAGCTGACACCCTCCCTCCCTCTCTGTACTCCAGGTACAGCGCATCGAGGAGCTGAATGAGCTGGACATGGAGTTGTATGATTACGCCAGAGACCTGTTCCAGCAGAGATACCAGTACACCAGGCAGCAGGAACGACGGCTGCAACGACTCAGGACCCACAACCAGAACCACAACGGTCAGGGGGTAGGGGTCGAGGGTCAGGGCCTGGGAGTGGGCCTGTGGCCTTCTAGGTCCAAACTAACCCCTGGACCAGGAGAGGGAGAAGTGGAGGACCCAGAAGAGGGGGGGAGAACAGAGGATGGGGAGGTGGGAGGGAGGTTACCGACAGAAGACTATATGAACCAGATAATTAATCGTTGGTAACGCACACACACTCATCGGAGGTTAGAGGTCAGGGGTGAAAGTGTATAGGGTAGTTATGGAGACTGAAGTAGAGGAATGGGTTGAATGTCACTGACAACCGACTTTCATCCTTCCCCCTCTCTCGCTCTCCCTGGCCTTTTCTCTCCCTCTTTGTCTCTCTGGTTCTCCACGTAAAGTGCACGATGAAAAAAACTATAGTGGGGAAACTCCCAGAAATCCCTTCAGAGAGCAGAGCTTTGAACCGTTGGACAGAAAGTTTTCCATTGGCTGAGCTGAACCGCAAAAATGAAAATGTAACATCTACAGAAAAACAGACTGCGTAAAGCAAGAGTTGGACTATGTCTAAAAAGCTTTTTTTCTGTGACATCAGCCGCCATTTCAGACATGAACATGCGTCTTAATGACGCAATTCTCATTTTAGAACTACTATGTTTATTATTATATCGTTTTTATGTGTTGTAATGACACTGAGACCAATGTTACTGCCTAAAGAAACAAGTGATTATTTTATTTGTATGTTTTTTAAAGGAAATGTAACCGATAGATGGACGTACCATGGACCATAGCCATTATTTAAAAATGATGGGGACGTTATGCATATATGTGTGTAGACAACTGGGTAGCAATCCATCCAAATGACATCCTATTCCCTTTGTGGGGCACTACTTCCATTCCAACACCCTATTATTCCTTATGTAGTGTGCTACTTCTGGCGCCATATTCCCTATATAGTGCACTACTTTTCATCAGATCCCGATGTGGCCCTATAAGGAATAGGGTGTGGTTTGAGACGTGGCCATGGATGTGATGAATGTTAGAGCTGATCTGATGCAGTGTAAATGGAACTGAGCCCAACCCTACTTCTGATTGGTAGTTAGTGCCTCTCAGGTCAGACATGATGACTATTAGACCTACCTGATATTTCAGGCGCACACAACTTTTTTTTACTACTTTTCCCCTGTGTTTCCGTGTGTGTTTGTCTATGTGCGCATACACATGTAAATAGTGTGTATGCATTTGTAAATATCGTGTGTGTGTGTGTGTGTGTGTGTGTGTGTGTGTGTGTGTGTGTGTGTGTGTGTGTGTGTGTGAGAGAGAGAGAGAGAATGGCTTTAGCTTTGCTGTGTGATTGACATGCTATATGACCAATCTCTTGCCATAGTGTTAGAGGGATGAATGTGAACCCTTTTAATTTATTCCTAACATGGAGGGAGAGACACACACAGACAAAGGCTTGAGGTAGACATTTCCCTTAACTCTGGGTCACCTTGATATCTGACTCTGTATCACTCCCATGTGAATATGTCCAAAATAACACACACACACACACCATTATGTCAACTACAGCACTACTCAGCGATGGTAATGCTTTTGGAGTCCCTCATACTCAAATTATACCAGGACAAACTGCTATAAACTTTCTTTACAATCTTATCGCTTAAACTAGTGTCTTAAATATTTCCGTTGGATGAAATTGAATATTTTCCATCACAAACATTAACTTCCTGCGTGTCTCAACTAGTTCCCTCTATCAGTGTCATTCAGGCAATTTCCTTATGATTGCAAAAACGGATCATCAAACCACCAATTAAAATATTCAATTTTTGTAAAAAAAAATGTTTTTGTGTTATTATATCCAACATTGGTGCACTCATATACGGTATATGATATACTTTCTCTCTCTAGTTCTTTTTCTTACTCACACACACACACACACACACAGTAAAACTGCAGAACTTTGACCTCATAAAACAGCCTGTTCCCTCTTAATGACAGCCTTGGTCCTGTCAACACTGATCTACTGTCTAATTCAATCTACACACACACGAACACACACCTTCATCCAAGGCCAACCGGAAACAGCCCATGGCTTGAGTGGAGGGGTTGAGGGGAGTAAATTACACTTCATGTCCTTGGTGGATTGAGGAGGAAGAGGGGGGAGGGGAAGGGGGGTAGAAGGAGCCAGGATGAGGCAAAGAGGGTAAGGGGATCAAGTAGAGTCAGGTCTTTAGAGGTGAGAAGTGTAAATAACACGCAATGCCCTTCATGGAGTAAGGACAGGAGAAGGAGCCAGGGTAGAGCAGGAAGCAGCAGTCATAAGCAGCCTCATGATTAATATTGGTTTTAAACATTTTTTATTTAACTAGGCATGTCAGTTAAGAACATTTTTTTTTTTTTTACAATGACGGCTTACTCCAGCCAAACCCGGACGACTCTGGACCAATTGTGCACTGCCCTATGGAACTACCAATCACAGCTGGATGTAAGCCAGGTACTATAGTGACACCTCTAGTACTGAGATGTAGTGTCTTAGACCACTGCTCCACTCAGGAGTCCAATATAGCAACCCAGTGACCTTTGATTGATTGATTTTATTTACCAGTTAAAAAAAACACAAGAATACATACATTTTAAAAACATAAAAAGGAAAACCCAAAGTCAGAGATTTATTTCCATTGTGGTCCCTAAAGTGCATGGGCCTCTGACACACCACAGGGCTGAACAATATTTCCCTGGATAGAGAGTACATGGTGGACTACACTAAACTCCATGTCTATAATCTCTGATTGGCCCTTTGTGTCAACACACACAGACCCTGGCTCGCTGTCATTCCAAGAGCAGACAAGTAAAACCAGCAGTAATGGGTGAGATGCAGCGTGCTGGAATACAAGAGATGTCGGCTTAGGATTGTTCTATAGGACAGTGAAAAACGGGCCTTACCATCTCATCAGGGCCCCAGCCATCCTATGAGGTCGAGGCTAAATCATATATACTGTGACACTGAGTTCATAGAGGGTCCTTCTAAAGAACATAGCCCAGAGTCTGTGTGTCTGTATTGCTTGTTAATGTCAAATAAATATACAGTAGAGCCCCACTGACACCCAGAGATTTATACTGTCCAGTCTGTGTGGCCATGAACCATGGCTTGCCCTCTTGGACCCTCGGTTGAATTACCATTAATCAGACATTTATTGACACACACACACACCTAATGGGAAAGCAGATGTGGGTTCGGCTGAGTCAATGGAAGCTATATGGATTACAAGTTAGAGATGGGCCGTAACGTGCTTCTCTTATATGTGATTTAATATGTTGAATAATATTAAAATGATATGCCAACATATCATCAATAACTGGGACTAGTCAGTATTAATACCAAATACAACTGCCTCCTACTCCTCGCTACAGGTTCATGTTAATGATAGGGTTCCCCGCTTCACTAGTGGTGAATTAGCTTCATGTTGGGGACCTCTCCTCACCCCCATTATACTGACATGGAGACTTTAATTAGCAAGGACACATGAAACCAAAGACTCACAGACACACAGTAGAGTGTGTTAATATTAATGTGAGTGAGTTTAATTGGGGTTGTTTGCACAGAGCTGGTCCTGTGTGTAACCTATAAAATGGCAGTCATGCGAGGTGCGACAGCAGCCAGGGAGAACGCCGACCTCCCGCCCCAGGGACGCCATTTTGTATTTGACCCCAGAGATGACAGCCACATCCCATAATTCATCTGGAGACATCACCTTCCTGACAGACAAACGGCCCCTGTGGGGAGTGTGTGTGTGCGTGCATTTGTGCAGGCGTGTGTTTGTGGGGGAGGAGGGCATGTGTGGTGTGTGTATTGGTGTGTGTGAAGGTCAGGTCTGACAGGATAATTAATGGACCAGCTCTTTGTTGTATTAATATTAAATCAAACCATTGAGCTAGTACAGTCCCTCAGGAATGGACCCTCTCTCCTCTGTAATGTCTAAAGCAGACGGGGTGCAGACTGCAGTCCGGTTACCTGCCCTTCCTACAGCTGGTGGCCTGGTGCAGTCACAGTAACCTGTAGATTATGTACATTTCTTTGTCTATATTCTGTCTGTATATTTTGTCTGTTGCTAGCAGCAGCACTTTACTAAGTCAAATTCTGGTATGTGAAAATGGACTTGGCAAATGAAGGTGATTCTGATGTGTGCACCATAGAGATAGATAGAGGCATTGTAGAGCCCAAAGCCTGTTTTAGCATGGGGAGTGTGTGTGTGTGGTTGCATGTGAGTTCTTGCTAAGGGGAGTGCCATTGAGAGGGTAGCGAGTACAGCCCAGTACATCACGGGGGCCTAGCTCCCTGCCATCCAGGACCTCTATACCAGGCGGTGTATGAGGAAGGCCCTAAAAATTGTCAAAGACTCCAGCCACCCAAGTCATAGACTGTTTGTTCTCTCTGCTACCGCACAACAACAAAGTCTGGGACCAAAAGACTCCTGAACAACTTCTACCTCCAAGCCAAAAGACTGCTGAACCAGTTAATCAAATGGCTACCAATCATCTAAACAGATCATCAAGGTAGATGGATTATTTTAAATATGTTATTGGACAATAAACATATGGCTTATTAACCTATACGGTCCAAATAATGATGATCAAAGCTTCTTTGAAAATATATATAAGAATTTATCAACTCTACATGCAACACTAGACTCTTATTATGGTGGGAGATTTTAATACGGTCTTAAATACCTCTATGGACCGGAAAGGAAATCACACTACAAACTATCACCCTCAGGCACTTAAGGAAATCATGAATGTCATGGATATATGGAGACTTAAATACCCTGACCTAGTGAGATATACATGGCGGAGGATTAATCAAGCTAGTCGTCTTGACTACTTTCTTATGCAAATTCTCTCTGGCACCAAAAGTTTAAAAAGTGTTGATAGGGGACAGAATGCGGTCGGATCATCACATAATTGGCATATATATTACTCTTACAGAATTTCCACGTGGGCGAGGATATTGGAAATTTAATCAATGCCAACTGGATGATAAATTGTTTAGATCTAGGACAGAAGAATTTATAACTAACTTTTCAGACATAACATAGCAGATCCCCTTATTTGTATGGGACACTTTTAAATGTGCCTTTAGAGGCCATGCAATTCAGTAATCATCTATAAAACAAAAGCTATTTAGATCAAGAGTCCATATTAAAAAAGGAAATTGAAGGACTAACAGTACAGTTATATAGCAATAAAAACTGTACCATAGAGGCACAGAATAAGTTAGAGGAAAAACAAAAATAAATGGAGTAACTTAATTCAAGAAAGATACAGTATTATCGAAATAAAGCAAACTGGATGGAATATGGGGAAAAATGCACCAAATTATTTTTCAATCTTCAATATAGAAATGCTACCAAAATGTTTTATTGAAACTTGTTACAAATGAAGTCATGCATGATTCACCGAATTATATTTTGAAAGAGGAAGTAAAGTACTTTAAGAATGTGTTTTCGTTTCAGTCTCCATCTCCACTAACCTCAGCTAATTGTATGGATTTTCTTCCTAATAATTATAATGTAAAATTAGCATCTGTACAGAAAGACTCATGGGAAGGCCAAATTACAAAGGAGGAATTTCGTGATGCAATTAAAGCCTTTAAGGCTGGGAAAACTCCAGGGCTGGATGGATACCAGTGGAAGTACACAAAACTTGTTTTGATATACTCAGAGGACCATTATTAGCATGTTTTAACCACTCCTATATAAATGGTAGATTATCAGACACACAACAAGAAGGTCTGATATCATCATTACTGAAACAGGACCCAAATGGTATATATAAAGATCCAGTCCATTTAAAAGATTGGAGACCTCTTACACTTCAGTGTTGTGATGCAAAAATCCTAACAAAATGCTTGGCGCCTAGAATTCAAAAAGTATTGTCAGATCTTATTCATCCTAATCAGACAGGTTTCAATTGGCTGATACATTGGAGATAATATAAGACATGTATGGGGAACAATAGAATACTATGAAATATTGGGGACACCAGGTCTGTTTTTCATAGCTGATTTGGAAAAGGCTTTTGATAACGTACGACTGGAGTTTATACAGTGGGGCAAAAAAGTATTTAGTCAGCCACCAATCGTGCAAGTTCTCCCACTTAAAAAGATGAGAGAGGCCTGTAATTTTCATCATAGGTACACTTCAAATATGACAGACAAAATGAGAAAAAAAATCCAGAAAATCACATTGTAGGATTTTTAATGAATTTATTTGCAAATTATGGTGGAAAATAAGTATTTGGTCAATAACAAAAGTTTATCTCAATAATTTGTTATATACCCTTTGTTGGCAATGACAGAGATCAAACATTTTCTGTAAGTCTTCACAAGGTTTTCACACACTGTTGCTGGTATTTTGGCCTATTCCTCCATGCAGATCTCCTCTAGAGCAGTGATGTTTTGGGGCTGTTGCTGGGCAACACAGACTTTCAACTCCCTCCAAAGATTTTCTATGGGGTTGAGATCTGGAGACTGGCTAGGCCACTCCAGGACCTTGAAATGCTTCTTACGAAGCCACTCCTTCGTTGCCCGGGCAGTGTGCTTGGGATCATTGTAATGCTGAAAGACCCAGCCATGTTTCATCTTCATCTTTCATCTTGCTGATGGAAGGAGGTTTTCACTCAAAATCTCACGATACATGGCCCATTCATTCTTTCCTTTACACGGATCAGTCGTCCTGGTCCCTTTGCAGAAAAACAGCCCCAAGTTGAGTTTTACCAAACAGTTCTATTTTGGTTTCATCTGACCATATGACATTCTTCCAATCTTCTTCTGGATCTGTCATGCCCAGGTCTTAGTATTTTGTGTTTTCTTTATTTATTTGGTCAGGCCAGGGTGTGAGATGGGTTTTGGTATGTGGTGTGTTTTTGTCTTGGGGTTTTTCACAGGTATTGGGATTGTAGCTTAGTGTTTTTTTTTAGCTTAGTCTATGGCTGTCTGAAGTGGTTCTCAATCAGAGGCAGGTGTTTATCGTTGTCTCTGATTGGGAACCATATTTAGGCAGCCATATTCTTTGAGTGTGTGGTGGGTGATGGTCCTTGTTACTGTCTATGTGTTACTTTGCACCAGTATAGGCTGTTTCGGTTTTCGTTTCTTGTTTTGTAGCGTTTGTGTTTAGTTGTTTTTTTATTAAACATGAATCTCAATAGCCACGCCGCATTTTGGTCCGACTCTCTTTGGCATGTTACAGGACCGTTACAGGATCATCAAAATGCTCTCTAGCAAACTTCAGATGGGCCTGGACATGTACTGGCTTAATCAGGGGGACACGTCTGGCACTGCAGGATTTGAGTCCCTGGCGGCGTAGTGTGTTACTGATGGTAGGCTTTGTTACTTTGGTCCCAGCTCCCTGCAGGTCATTCACTAGGTCCCCCCCGTGTGGTTCTGGGATTTTTGCTCACCGTTCTTGTGATCATTTTGACCCCATGGGGTGAGATCTTGCGGAGATCGAGGGAGATTATCAGTAGTCTTGTATGTCTTCCACTTCCTAATAATTGCTCCCACAGTTGATTTCTTCAAACCAAGGTTGTGGACAGGTATCTTTTATACTGATAACAAGTTCAAACAGGTGCCATTAATACAGGTAACGAGTGGAGGACAGAGGAGCCTCTTAAAGAAGTTACAGGTCTGTGAGAGCTAGAAATCTTGCTTGTTTGTAGGAGACCAAATACTTATTTTCCACCATAATTTGCAAATAAATTCATTAAAAATCCTACAATGTGATTTTTTTTTTCTCATTTTGTCTGTCATAGTTGAAGTGTACCCATGATGAAAATTACAGGCCTCTCTCGTCTTTTTTAAGTGGGAGAACTTGCACAATTGGTGGCTGACTAAATACTTTTTTGCCCCACTGTATATAAATGCCTAGAATATTTCAATTTTGGGGAATCTCTTATAAAATGGGTTAAGGTTATGCATAGTAACCCCAGGAGTAAAATAGTAAAGCATGGCTATATCTAAAAAAAGTTTAAAACTATCTAGAGGTGTAAAACAAGGTTGTCCACTATATCTATTTATTATTGCCATTGAAATGTTAGCTGTTAAAATGAGAATAAGGAATGGCTTAACTATTGTACCGTGAGGATTCATGTTTTCTTTTAAAACCATATTTAGAATCTCTCCATGGCCTCATAGAGGATCTATATACTTTTGCTATCCTCTCTGGATTAAAACCAAATTATGATAAGTGTACATATTACGTATTGGATCACAAAAAAAAATGCAAATTTTACATTACCATGTAGTTTACCAATTAAATGGTCTGACGGAGATGTGGTCTTACTCGGTATACAAATCCCAGAAGAAAGAAATGATCTCACTTCAATAAATTTTTATAGAAAGTTAGTAAAAACAGAAGATCTTGCTACCATTGAAAGGAAAATACCTGTCTATTTGTGGAATAATCACCCTGATTAACTCTTTAGTCATATCACAGTTTTACTGTTTGCTTATGGTTTTGCCTACACCTAGTGACCTGCTTTTTAAATTATATGAACAAAAACTATTCAATTTTATTTGGAATGCAAGCCAGACAAAATTAAAAGGGCCTATTCATATAAAGAACATGAATCCAGAGGGCAGAAATGATTAAATATTAAAGCATTAGTCCTCTCACTAAAGGCATCAGTTATACAAAAGTTCTACTTAAATCCAAACTGGTTCTATAGTAAATTGGTAGGAATGTCTCATCCTATGTTCAAGAATGGCCTTTTTCCCTTTATTCACATTACACCTGCTCACTTTTGGTTGTTTGAAAAGGAAATACTCTCCAAAAGATTGTTATTTTTTAAACAAGTCTTAGAAAGTTCATGTGATTTCAGTTTATTCCACCTGAAAAGACAGAACAAATAATACAACAAATATTGTGGTTAATCTCAAATTTACTAATTGATTAAAAAAAACGTATTTTCGAAGAAATTAAATATACATTAAAAAAAGGTATAATTTTAGTGAATGATATCATAAATAGGACTGGTGGAGTTATGTCACACATGCAGCTAACACAGACATATGGAAATGTCTGCTCTACCCAAAATTACAACCAACTAATTGCAGCATTACCACAAAAATGGAAGAGGCAAGTAGAAGGGGAGAAAGGTAAGGAGCTTGTATGTCTGCCCTGTATTAAAGAACATAAATGGTTAAAGAAAAGTGTGATAAATAAAAACATATACCAATTTCATTTAAGGACCAAAAAACTGACAGCTGTGCCAAATAAATTGCAAAATAGCTGGGAAGATATTTTCGATGTACCCATTCCATGGCACATGGTTTATGAATTGATACGCAAAACAACACCGGATTCAAAACTTCACATTTTTCAATTTAAATTACTGTACAGACTTCTTGCAACCAATAGAATGTTACATATCTGGGGGATACAATCTTCCCAGCTCTGCAGATTTTGCTGTGAGGAGGCAGAGTCATCAGATCATGTATTTTGGTAATGTCCATATGTAACTCATTTTTGGTCACAGGTCCAGGATTGGCTGAAGAATTTAAACATTTGCCTAGAACTAACGCTGCAGATAGCAATACTGGGTGATTTGAAAAGCCATAGTCAATCAATCAATAATATAATAACTATTTTAACAAAAATGTTTATTTTTAATTTACAATCTGTAGAAGCTATGAGAATAGAAAGGTTCAGTACTTTTGTCAAGCATCACAGGACAGTTGAAAAATATATGGCAAATAGAAATCCAAAATGAATGGTGTTGAGAGATAGATGGGAGAGGTTGAATGGAGCTGAAGGATGGGACTAATAACAATATAACCAATGTAAAACACACGGGGGTCTATGTATATAGGTTCAGAAATGTTGTGAAATAGAACAGTTACAAATAGAAATCAAACTGGATGGACATCAGAAATAGAGGAAGGACTAAAACCAAACAAAATATAACTATTGTAAAATAGATTGTGTCTGTAAAATGTTTATAAGATGTATAAACTGAAGGTAGAAGCCTAACTGTTTATTAGTTTACTCCAATTGGGGAAAGAGTGGTAGGGTTTGCCGGGAATAATAAAGGTATATTCTAAAACAAAAGTATGTATGTCTATATAGGTACAGTGCCTTGCGAAAGTATTCGGCCCTCTTGAACTTTGCGACCTTTTGCCACATTTCAGGCTTCAAACATAAAGATATAAAACTGTATTTTTTTGTGAAGAATCAACAACAAGTGGGACACAATCATGAAGTGGAACAACATTTATTGGATATTTCAAACTTTTTTAACAAATCAAAAACTGAAAAATTGGGCGTGCAAAATTATTCAGCCCCTTTACTTTCAGTGCAGCAAACTCTTTCCAGAGGTTCAGTGAGGATCTCTGAATGATCCAATGTTGACCTAAATGACTACAATCCACCTGTGATAAATGCACCTGCACTGTGATAGTCTCAGAGGTCCGTTAAAAGCGCAGAGAGCATCATGAAGAACAAGGAACACACCAGGCATGTCCGAGATACTGTTGTGAAGAAGTTTAAAGCCGGATTTGGATACAAAAAGATTTCCCAAGCTTTAAACATCCCAAGGAGCACTGTGCAAGCGATAATATTGAAATGGAAGGAGTATCAGTATCAAATCTACCAAGAGCTGGCCGTCCCTCTAAACTTTCAGCTCATACAAGGAGAAGACTGATCAGAGATGCAGCCAAGAGGCCCATGATCACTCTGGATGAACTGCAGAGATCTACAGCTGAGGTGGGAGACTCTGTCCATCGGACAACAATCAGTCGTATATTGCACAAATCTGGCCTTTATGGAAGAGTGGCAAGAAGAAAGCCATTTCTTAAAGATATCCATAAAAAGTGTCGTTTAAAGGTTGCCACAAGCCACCTGGGAGACACACCAAACATGTGGAAGAAGGTGCTCTGGTCAGATGAAACCAAAATTGAACTTTTTGGCAACAATGCAAAACGTTATGTTTGGCGTAAAAGCAACACAGCTCATCACCCTGAACACACCATACCCACTGTCAAACATGGTGGTGGCGGCATCATGGTTTGGGCCTGCTTTTCTTCAGCAGGGACAGGGAAGATGGTTGAAATTGATGGGAAGATGGATGGAGCCAAATACAGGACCATTCTGGAAGAAAACCTGATGGAGTCTGCAAAAGACCTGAGACTAGGACGGAGATTCGTCTTCCAACAAGACAATGATCCAAAACATAAAGCAAAATCTACAATGGAATGGTTCAAAAATAAACATATCCAGGTGTTAGAATGGCCAAGTCAAAGTCCAGACCTGAATCCAATCGAGAATCTGTGGAAAGAACTGAAAACTGCTGTTCACAAATGCTCTCCATCCAACCTCACTGAGCTCGAGCTGTTTTGCAAGGAGGAATGGGAAAAAATGTCAGTCTCTCGATGTGCAAAACTGATAGAGACATAACCCAAGCGACTTACAGCTGTAATCGCAGCAAAAGGTGGCGCTACAAAGTATTAACTTCAGGGGGCTGAATAATTTTGCACGCCCAATTTTTCAGTTTTTGATTTGTTAAAAAAGTTTGAAATATCCAATAAATGTCGTTCCACTTCATGATTGTGTCCCACTTGTTGTTGATTCTTCACAAAAAAATACAGTTTTATATCTTTATGTTTGAAGCCTGAAATGTGGCAAAAGGTCGCAAAGTTCAAGGGGGCCTAATACTTTCGCAAGGCACTGTATGTGTATGTATATATGTGTATATGTATGCATATGTGTATGCATATAGATATATATATATATATATATATATTTACACCAAAAACTATATGGGCGATTGGAAATGATGCAGACAATTACATTGATGGAAGCATCAATCTTTCCGCAATATTAAGCTGATCCACCCCTTAATTTTTTTTTTTTTAAATAAAAAATAAAATGGTTACCCTGACAATTTGCATTGACCATCTTTTTATTTGTGCTGACTCTATGCACACTCATTGGACTCTACCCACACACTCACGCATACTACACTGACACTCAAACACACACAAGACTACATGTGCTCACGCACACAAATCATACACACACACATGCATATTGACTATATACACACAAACACACTTTCACACTCTTCACATATGCTACTGCTACTCTGTTTATTATCTATCCTGATTGTCTTGTCACTTTCACTCCTACCTACATGTACATATTACCTCAACTATCCTGACTCAGTAATGGTACTCCTTGTATATTGTCTCATTATTGTTATTTGATTGTGTTACTATTTCCATTCTTGATAAATATGTCTTACTTTTTAACTCTGCATTGTTGGGAAAGGACTCGTAATTAAGCATTTCATGGTAAAGTCTACACCTGTTGTCTTCAGCGCATGTGACAAATAAAAATGTATTTGATTTGATTATTTTCACCATTTTGAAGTAGTCAACTGCGTGGGGCTTCCTATAGGTTAAGGAATGATTCCAAATAATTCCAACCAGGTCATCAGGAAGGATCAGCCAATGAATTGTACTCTTGAGCAAACATTCCATAACTGCAGGTGGCAGTAAATCACCAACCTCGGCTTTATGCCTGTTCAAACAACACACTCCAGGTGGCAGTATAGACCTTTTCAGTTTGTTAACCAACTCATATAAGCAGTAGAAGAAGAAAATGTACTACTTCAAAATGTAGATGGCTTCAATAGCACTACCGGTTCTCTCACAGAAGCCATAATATGACAGCAACAATGTTGAGTCCTCTGTAACTACCTCTATGGTGTGCACTTGGCTCAATCACTCCCCCTCGTGGTTGAAACATCCTCTATAGGTCAGGGTTTTCCAACAACTTTGGTTCTGGAAAGCTACTGGGTGTGCAGGGTTTCATTCCAGCCCTGCAGTAAACCCACCTGATTCAGTCAATTATGGTCCAGAGAGAAGATGGTGTATAGGGACATGGGAATAATATTGCTTTAGTTTTATTTGAGGCAAGTCCGTTAAGAACAAATGATTATGTACAATGGCGCCTACTCTATAAGGCCATTCAATTACAAATCAATGATTCTGATGATGAAATACAAGTAGAAAGTCTAGCAATTAATTGGAAGTTATCTGAATACGTGGAGTGTTGAGTTGGCTTGGTTTTGGTACATTAGATGCGGAGAATGAACTATTTCTAACATCCCTGTTCATACATTGAACAGTATTGCAGTGCCACAAAATGCACTAAAAACCTATATAAGCTGATGAAACGAACGAAATCTTGGCCCCTTTGAGCCAACATGGCGCCAAAATTGCCAACTTGAAGAAGCGGGTAATATAGCAAATATTTTTTACACTGCTTAATTTAAGTGATAAAACATAATTCCATTACATACAACAAGGAGTAATCAAATATCCAATCAAATGAAACGTAAACATACTTTTTACTTAGATTTTGAACAGGCAAAAACAGCAGTCTACCTACAATGAACTTGCCAGGACCCCACCCACTCCCCTCTGATCATGGCAGATGCGGGAAGTTACCAAGCCGGTTTCGGTATGTACGTTTACATTCATTTAATGTTAGCAAAACATTCTGTAAGGTGTCACCGCTAGCTACTATTTGTCAGAGGTTGCACCACAAATTGTTTGTAAGTTCGCACGTATTCTGACGCGAACTAACTAGCAAGGTTATCCTGTGTGCTAGCAAGCTAACCAATGAAGTCTGCAATTATTCTAACGAAGAGATAGCAGGTTAACTTAAACATCACACAGAGCAAAACCAGCACGTAGGGTGTCAATTTCTGACAGGTAATTTAAATAGCTAAAGTATAGCTAACCCTTCGGTTTTAAGTTGCCAGCTCGCTGACCATATCGGATTTTATTGAAACAATCCGGAAGTCCTGTCAAGTTGCTCATTGGATATTTCTCCCTCTAACAGCCACGCTGAGCGCTCTAATTGGTTAGAGTTAGTGGCGCAGTGTTTACAATCACGACAGGTGTACTAATTGCACAGCTAATTTTGGGCCGATTAGAATGAAGATATAATGCCTGAAGATGTGTGTTATATGGCCATTATAAACTGCGTAGTTCGAACCCTGAATGCTGACAGCCATGGCATATCAGACCTATACCATGGGTATGACAACATTTATCTTTACTGCTTTAATTACGTTGGTAACCAGTTTATAATAGCAATAAGGAACCTCAGGGTTTGTGATATATGGCCAATATACCATGGCTAAGGACTGTGTCGTGCATAAGAACAGCCCTTAGTTGTGGTATATTTGCTATATACCACACCCCCTCGTGCTTATTGCTTAAATATACCACGACTGTCAGCCAATCAGCATTCAAAAACAAATTATAAACTGGGTGGTTCGAATCATGAATGCTGATTGGCTGACAGACATGGTATATCAGACCGTATACCACGGGTATGACAAAACATGTATCTTTACAGCTCTAATTACGTCGGTAACCCGTTTATAATAGCAATAAGGTACCTTGGGTTTGATATATGGCCATAAACAACACCTCCTCGGGCCTTATTGCTTAAATATACCACGACTGTCCAATCAGCATTCAGGGTTTGAACCACCCAGTTTATAATAGAAAATATACAGCTATACTATCTCAAACACATAAAACAGGGAAGGCAACAGCATTACTTGCATGGCTACCAGTCTTTCAGTCTCAGCATTGATACAATACAGATCTCCATTGACCCTGTTCTCTTTCCTCCTACTACTCTCCCTCGTCCTTCTCTCCTTTCCTCCTCTCTCCAAACTAAACTCTCCCTCATCCTTCTCTCCTTTCCTCCTCTCTCCAAACTAAACTGTCCATCTCCTCTCCAGGCCCCAGGATGTGGCAGCACTGTGCCCTGCTCCTGTCCCTGTCCCTGCTACCAGTGGTATCTGGAGAAGCTGACTCCAAGGGTGTCACCACCAGTCTTACCACCAAGTGGGCCTCTACCCCTCTGCTGCTGGAGGCCAGGTAACATTATGCTCAACACAAACACAAGATAAAACACATCCTTTCTTTCTCTTCACCCCCTCTTTCTCTTCATACCCCCCACTCCCTCTTTTTCTCAGTGAGTTCCTTGCAGAAGAGAGTCAGGAGATGTTCTGGGATTTCGTCGAAGCAAATCAGAACATCAAAGGGGAACATGATGGTAGCCTTAATGTTTTATTTCACTTATAATGTTGATTTATGTAGCACTTGGTCTCTGGAAGATCTATTAAAGTGTTGTTCTGTTACAGATACAGACCAGGCGTACTACGACCTGATTGTGAAGAGAGCCAGTGCTCTGCTCAGCACAGTCCAACTCAACATGCTCAAGTTCGCCCTCTCTCTCAGGGCCTACTCCGCTACTGTACACTCCTTCCAACAAGTAATATTACTACAATACTACTAGATGACTACCCTCTCCCCCTCTGTGTGTGTGTGTAATCACTGTTTCTCGCCTCTCTCTCCTGTAGATAGCGTCCAACGAGCCCCCGCCCTCCGGCTGCTCAGCCTTCTTCAATGTTCACGGAGAGAAGTCATGTGACACGGAGAAACTGACTGCACTGATGGAGACCGCAGCAGAACGGTACAAACACACTGGGAGACACCCACACACAAACTGTGAATATCCACTTTGATTAATCAAAACCTCTGTTGAAGTGATAATAATTCACTAAATAGTCCTTATCTCATCCCTCTTTGTCCCAGGCCCAAGCCCTACCTATTCAAAAGCGATCACAGGTTCCCGGGATCAAATCCCAACACTCCGGTTGTTATCCTGTATGCCGAGATTGGAAGTTCGGATTTCACAATGTTCCATCAGCTGATGCTGTCCAAAGTCAACAAGGGACTGGCCACCTATGTGCTTCGTCACTACCTGGCTGTAAGAAAAACACAGGAATACACATGATGGGAAACATAATTAAGACATAATTTCGTATTCATCTTTTCCTCTTTCTCTCGTTGCCAGTCTCCCAGCAGTCGTAGGGTGTATTTGTCTGGTTATGGAGTGGAGCTGGCCATCAAGAACCAGGAATACAAGGCTAAGGATGATACACAGGTCCAGGGAGCGGAAGTGAATGCTACACTGATGGGGGAGAATGACCCAGTGGATGAGGTCCAGGGATTCCTCTTTGGAAAACTGAAGTAACCAACCTACCAAAATGAAATGCTATTCCACAAACCCACTCTGCTTTGCAGCGTTATGGGTGGAGAAACATCTTTCCCTCTCTTCTTCCCTCTCATTTTCCTCTCTGTACCGCTCCTCTCCCTCTCTCCAGGACTCTGTACCCTGAGTTGAAGGAGCAGCTGAAGGAGCTAAGGAAACACCTGGTGGAGAGCACCAATGAGATGGCTCCCCTTAAAGTCTGGCAGATGCAAGGTGGGCGGGACTTTATTTTTTCTTTGCCTCTCTTCTCCTGCATCAAGACAACTGTGTATATATATATATTTTCTCTTCATGTGTCAGATCTGAGTTTCCAGACTGCAGCTCGGATCCTGGCTGCTCCATCTTCAGATGCTCTGAACGTCATGAGAGACCTCAGTCAGAACTTCCCTACCAAGGCTAGGTAAACACACACACACACACACGCACGCACACACACACACAAACATGTTTTTTGATATCTCTGTGTAGTGTGTGATTCTGGTGGTTTCTCTCCCCTTCTCAGGTCCATCACTCAAACAGTGGTCAGCTCTGAGATACGTAAAGAGATGGAAGAGAACCAGAAGGTAAGAGCTCCATAGCTCTCCTTCCCTGTCTCACTCTACTACCCATTAACATGTAATAACTGTACCGCTCTTCTTCTCTCCAGTTCTTTAAGGGAACTCTGGGATTGCAGCCTGGAGACTCTGCTCTATTCATCAACGGACTACACATAGACCTGGACACACAGGACATCTTCAGGTACACACACATCTTAACACACACACAGACACAGATACACACACACACACACACACACACACACACACACACACACACCTTCAGACACACACACACACACACACACACACACACACACACACACACACACACACACACACACACACACACACACACACAGACACACACACACACACACACACCACACACACACACACACCTTCAGACACACACACACACACACAGACACACACAGACACACACACACACACACACACACCTTCAGACACACACACACACACACACACACCTTCAGACACACACACACACACACCTTCAGACACACACACCTTCAGACACACACACCTTCAGACACACACACACACACACACACACACACACACACACACACACCTTCAGACACACACACACACACACACACCTTCAGACACACAGACACACACACACACACACCTTCACACACACACACACACACACACACACTTCACACACACACACACACACACACACACACACACATCAGACACACACACACACACACACACACTTCAGACACACACACACACACACACCTTCAGACACACACACACACACACACACACCTTCAGACACACACACACACACACACACACACACACACAGACACACACACACACACACCTTCAGACACACACACACACACACACACACACACACAGACACACACACACACACCTTCAGACACACACACACACACCTTCAGACACACACACACACACACACACACACACACCTTCAGACACACACACACACACACACCTTCAGACACACACACACACACACACACCTTCAGACACACACACACACACACACACACACACACACACACACACACACACCTTCAGACACACACACACACACACACACACACACCATCACACACACACACACACACACCTTCAGACACACACACACCTTCAGACACACACACCTTCAGACACACACACACTTCAGACACACACACACACAGACACACACACACACCTTCAGACACACACACACACACACACACAGACACACACACACACACCTTCACACACACACACACACACCTTCAGACACACACACACACACACACCTTCAGACACACACACACACACACACACACACACACACCTTCAGACACACACACACACACACAGACACACACACACACCTTCAGACACACACACACACACACTTCAGACACACACACACACACACACACACCTTCAGACACACACACACCTTCAGACACACACACACACACCTTCAGACACACACACACACACCTTCAGACACACACACACACACCTTCAGACACACACACACACACACCTTCAGACACACACACACACACCTTCAGACACACACACACACCTTCAGACACACACACACACACTTCAGACACCTTCAGACACACACACACACACCTTCAGACACACACACACACACACCTTCAGACACACACACACACACACCTTCAGACACACACACACACACACACACCTTCAGACACACACACACACACACACACCTTCAGACACACACACACACACACACCACCTTCAGACACACACACACACACACACACACTTCAGACACACACACACACACACACCTTCAGACACACACACACACACACACACAGACACACACACACACACACACCTTCAGACACACACACACACACACACACTTCAGACACACACACACACACACACCTTCAGACACACACACACACACCTTCAGACACACACACACACACCTTCAGACACACACACACACACCTTCAGACACACACACACACACACCTTCAGACACACACACACACACACACCTTCAGACACACACACACACACACACACTTCAGACACACACACACACACACACACACCTTCAGACACACACACACACACACACACTTCAGACACACACACACACACACACACACACACACAGACACACACACACACACACACACCTTCAGACACACACACACACACACCTTCAGACACACACACACACACACACACACAGACACACACACACACACACTTCAGACACACACACACACACCTTTCAGACACACACACACACACCTTCAGACACACACACACACACACACACACCTTCAGACACACACACACACACACACACACACACAGACACACACACACACACACACACACACCTTCAGACACACACACACACACACACACACACACACACACACACACACCTCAGACACACACACACACACACCTTCAGACACACACACACACACCTTCAGACACACACACACACACCTCAGACACACACACACACCTTCACACCTTCAGACACACACACACACACACCTTCAGACACACACACACACCCTTCAGACACACACACACAGACACACACACACACACACACACATACACCTTCAGACACACACACACAGACACACACACACACACACCTTCAGACACACACACACACACACCTTCAGACACACTTCAGACACACACACACCACCACACAGACACACACACACACACTTCAGACAGACACACACACACACACACACACACACACACACACACACACACACACACACACACACACACACACACACACACCTCAGACACACACACACACACACACACCTTCAGACACACACACACACACACACACACTGTCAGACACACACACACACACACACACAAACACACACACACACACACACAGACACACACACCTTCAGACACACACACACACACACACACACACACACACACACACACACCTTCAGACACACACACACACACACACAGACACACACACACACACACACCTTCAGACACCTTCAGACACACACACACACACCTTCAGACACACACTTCAGACACACAGACACACACACACACCTTCAGACACACACACACACACACACACCTTCAGACACACACACACACACACACACCTTCAGACACACACACACACACACACACACTTCAGACACACACACACACACACACACCTTCAGACACACACACACACACACACACACACCTTCAGACACACACACACACACACACACACACACACACACACACACACACACACACACACACAGACACACACACACACACACACACACACACACACCTTCAGACACACACACACACACACACACACACACACACACACACACACACACAGACACACACACACACACACCTTCAGACACACACACACCTTCAGACACACACATACACCTTCAGACACACACACACACACACCTTCAGACACACACACACACACACCTTCAGACACACACACACACACACCTTCAGACACCTTCAGACACACACACACACACCTTCAGACACACACACACACACCACCTTCAGACAGACACACACACACACCTTCACACACACACACACACACACACACACACCTTCAGACACACACACTTCAGACACACACACACACACTTCAGACACACACACACACACACACACCTTCAGACACACACACACACACACACACACCTTCAGACACACACACACACACCACACACAGACACACACACACACCTTCAGACACACACACACACCTTCAGACACACACACACACACACACTTCAGACACACACACACACACACACTTCAGACACACATACACACACACACACACCTTCAGACACACACACACACACCTTCAGACACACACACATACACCTTCAGACACACACACACCTTCACACACACACAGACACACACACACACCTTCAGACACACACACACCTTCAGACACACACACACACAGACACACACACACCTTCAGACACACACACACCTTCAGACACACACACACCTTCAGACACACACACACACACTTCAGACACACACACACACACACACCTTCAGACACACACACACCTTCAGACACACACACACACCCTTCAGACACACACACACACACCTTCAGACACACACACACCACACACCCTTCAGACACACTCACACACACACACCACACACACACACACACCTTCAGACACACACACACACACACACCTTCAGACACACACACACCTTCAGACACACACACACACACACCTTCAGACACACACACACACACCTTCAGACACACACACACACACTTCAGACACACACACACACACCTTCAGACACACACACACACACCTTCAGACACACACACACACCTTCAGACACACACACACACACCTTCAGACACACACACATACACCTTCAGACACACACACACACACACACCTTCAGACACACACACACACACACACCTTCAGACACACACACACACACCTTCAGACACACACACATACACCTTCAGACACACACACATACACCTTCAGACACACACACACCACCACACACACACCTCAGACACACACACACACACACTTCAGACACACACACACACACACACCTTCAGACACACACACACACACACAGACACACACACACACACACACACCTTCAGACACACACACACACACACACACACACACACACACACACACACACACACACATTCACACACACACACACACACTTCAGACACACACACACCTTCAGACACACACACACACCTTCAGACACACACACACACCTTCAGACACACACATACACCTTCAGACACACACACACACACACCTTCAGACACACACACACACACACACTTCAGACACACACACACACACCTTCAGACACCTTCAGACACACACACACACACCTTCAGACACACACACACACACCTTCAGACACACCTTCAGACACACACACACAGACACACACACACACACACACACCACACACACCTTCAGACACACACACCTTCAGACACACATACACCTTCAGACACACACACACACCTTCAGACACACACACACACACACACACACACACACACACACACCTTCAGACAGACACACATACACACACACACACACACACACCTTCAGACACACATACACCTTCAGACACCTTCAGACACACACACACACCTTCAGACACACACACACACCTTCAGACACACACACACACACACCTTCAGACACACACACACACACACCTTCAGACACACACACACACACCTTCAGACACCTTCAGACACACACACACACACCTTCAGACACACACACACACACCTTCAGACAGACATACACACACACACACACACACACCTTCAGACACACACACACCTTCAGACACACACACACCTTCAGACACACACACACACACACACACACACACACAGACACACACACACACACTTCAGACACACACACACACACACACACACACACACACACCTTCAGACACACATACACCTTCAGACACACACACACACCTTCAGACACACACACACACTTCAGACACACACACTTCAGACACACACACACACCTTCAGACACACACACACACCTTCAGACACACACACACACCTTCAGACACACACACACACACTTCAGACACACACACACCTTCAGACACACACACATACACCTTCAGACACACACACATACACCTTCAGACACACACACATACACCTTCAGACACACACACACACACCTTCAGACACACACACACACTTCAGACACACACACACACACACCTTCAGACACACACACACACACACCTTCAGACACACACACACACACACCACACAGACACACACACACACACACACACACACCTTCAGACACACACACACACACACCACCTTCAGACAGACACACACACACACACACACACACACACCTTCAGACACACACACACACACCTTCAGACACACACACACACACACACACACACACCTTCAGACACACACACACACACCTTCAGACACACACACACACACACACACCTTCAGACACACACACACACACCTTCAGACACACACACACACACACACACACACACACACACACACACACACACACACAGACACACACACACACCTTCAGACACACACACACCTTCAGACACACACACACACACACACACCTTCAGACACACATACACACACACACACTTCAGACACACATACACCTTCAGACACACACACACACCTTCAGACACACACACACACCTTCAGACACACACACACACACACACACACCTTCAGACACACACACACACACCTTCAGACACACACACACACACACACACACCTTCAGACACACACACACACACACACCTCAGACACACACACACACAGACACACACTTCAGACACACACACACACAGACACACACACACAGACACACACACACACACACACACCTTCAGACACACACACACACACACACACACCTTCAGACACTTCAGACACACACACACACACACACCTTCAGACACACACACACACACACCTTCAGACACACACACACACACACACTTCAGACACACACACACACACACACACTTCAGACACACACACACACACACACACACACTTCAGACACACACACACACACACACACACACACACACCTTCAGACACACACACACACCTTCAGACACACACACACCTTCAGACACACACACCTTCAGACACACAGACACACACACACACACACTTCAGACACACTTCAGACACACACACACACAGACACACACACACCTTCAGACACACACACACACACACACACTTCAGACACACACACACACAGACACACACACCTTCAGACACACACACACACACACACCTTCAGACACACACACACACACACACCTTCAGACACACACACACACACACACACTTCAGACACACACACACACACACACACCTTCAGACACACACACACACACACACACACCTTCAGACACACACACACACACACACACCTTCAGACACACACACACACACACACACACACTTCAGACACACACACACACACACACACCTTCAGACACACACACACACACACACACACTTCAGACACACACACACACACACACACCTTCAGACACACACACACACACACACACACACCTTCAGACACACACACACACACACACACCTTCAGACACACACACACACACACCTTCAGACACACCTTCAGACACACACACACACACACACACACCTTCAGACACACACACACACACACACACACTTCAGACACACACACACACACACACACTTCAGACACACACACACACACACACACCTACAGACACACACACACACACACACACACACCTTCAGACACACACACACACACACCCTTCAGACACACACACACACACAGACACACACACACCTTCAGACACACACACACACACCTTCAGACACACACACACACACAGACACACACACACACTTCAGACACACACAGACACACACACACACACACTTCAGACACACACACACACACACACACACCTTCAGACACACACACACACACACACCTTCAGACACACACACACACACACACACACACCTTCAGACACACACACACACACACCTTCAGACACACACACACACACACACACCTTCAGACACACACACACACACACCTTCAGACACACACACACACACACCTTCAGACACACACACACACACACCTTCAGACACACACACACACACCTTCAGACACACACACCTTCAGACACCTTCAGACACACACACACACACACCTTCAGACATACACACACACAGAGGAAGTCTTCAGGCTAGTAGAAGAATTCAATTACACAAACAGTACCAGGTCAGATACTGACTGTGTGTGTGTTTCCAGTGTGTTTGAGGTTCTCCGTAGTGAGGCCAGGGTGATGGAAGGTCTGCGTTCTCTCCTTATCGAGACTCCCTTCATCCACGACATCCTCAAACTCAACGTACAGCCTTCTGACTCGGACTACGCTGTGGACATCCGCAATCCTGCTGTCAACGTAAGACACACCTCCCCCTTTATTTAACCCTGACCATCCAACTATGTCATCCGTATATATATACTGAACAAAAGTATAAACGCCACATGTAAAGTGTTGGTGCCATGTTTCGTGAGCTGAAATAAAAGATCCCAGAAATGTTCCATACCCACAAAAAGTTTATTTCTCTCAAATGTTGTGCACAAATCTCTTTACATCCCTGTTAGTGAGCATTTTTCTTTTGCCAAGATAATCCATCCAACTTGACAGGTGTGACATCATTTACATTACATTTAAGTCATTTAGCAGACGCTCTTATCCAGAGCGACTTACAAATTGGTGAATTCACCTTCTGACATCAGTGGAACAGCCACTTTACAATAGTGCATCTAAATCATTTAAGGGGGGGGGTGAGAAGGATTACTTTATCCTATCCTAGGTATTCCTTGAAGAGGTGGGGTTTCAGGTGTCTCCGGAAGGTGGTGATTGACTCCGCTGTCCTGGCGTCGTGAGGGAGTTTGTTCCACCATTGGGGGCCAGAGCCGCGAACAGTTTTGACTGGGCTGAGCGGGAACTGTGCTTCCTCAGTGGTAGGGAGGCGAGCAGGCCAGAGGTGGATGAACGCAGTGCCCTTGTTTGGGTGTAGGGCCTGATCAGAGCCTGGAGGTACTGCGGTGCCGTTCCCCTCACAGCTCCGTAGGCAAGCACCATGGTCTTGTAGCGGATGCGAGCTTCAACTGGAAGCCAGTGGAGAGAGCGGAGGAGCGGGGTGACGTGAGAGAACTTGGGAAGGTTGAACACCAGACGGGCTGCGGCGTTCTGGATGAGTTGTAGGGGTTTAATGGCACAGGCAGGGAGCCCAGCCAACAGCGAGTTGCAGTAATCCAGACGGGAGATGACAAGTGCCTGGATTAGGACCTGCGCCGCTTCCTGTGTGAGGCAGGGTCGTACTCTGCGGATGTTGTAGAGCATAAACCTACAGGAACGGGCCACCGCCTTGATGTTAGTTGAGAACGACAGGGTGTTGTCCAGGATCACGCCAAGGTTCTTAGCGCTCTGGGAGGAGGACACAATGGAGTTGTCAACCGTGATGGCGAGATCATGGAACGGGCAGTCCTTCCCCGGGAGGAAGAGCAGCTCCGTCTTGCCGAGGTTCAGCTTGAGGTGGTGATCCGTCATCCACACTGATATGTCTGCCAGACATGCAAAGATGCGATTCGCCACCTGGTCATCAGAAGGGGGAAAGGAGAAGATTAATTGTGTGTCGTCTGCATAGCAATGATAGGAGAGACCATGTGAGGTTATGACAGCCAAGTGACTTGGTGTATAGCGAGAATAGGAGAGGGCCTAGAACAGAGCCCTGGGGGACACCAGTGGTGAGAGCGCGTGGCGAGGAGACAGATTCTCGCCACGCCACCTGGTAGGAGCAACCTGTCAGGTAGGACGCAATCCAAGCGTGGGCCGCGCCGGAGATGCCCAACTCGGAGAGGGTGGAGAGGAGGATCTGATGGTTCACAGTATCGAAGGCAGCCGATAGGTCTAGAAGGATGAGAGCAGAGGAGAGGGAGTTAGCTTTAGCAGTGCGGAGTGCCTCCGTGATACAGAGAAGAGCAGTCTCAGTTGAATGACTAGTCTTGAAACCTGACTGATTTGGATCAAGAAGGTCATTCTGAGAGAGATAGCGGGAGAGCTGGCCAAGGACGGCACGTTCAAGAGTTTTGGAGAGAAAAGAAAGAAGGGATACTGGTCTGTAGTTGTTGACATCGGAGGGATCGAGTGTAGGTTTTTTCAGAAGGGGTGCAACTCTCGCTCTCTTGAAGACGGAAGGGACGTAGCCAGCGGTCAGGGATGAGTTGATGAGCGAGGTGAGGTAAGGGAGAAGGTCTCCGGAAATGGTCTGGAGAAGAGAGGAGGGGATAGGGTCAAGCGGGCAGGTTGTTGGGCGGCCGGCCGTCACAAGAAGCGAGATTTCATCTGGAGAGAGAGGGAGAAAGAGGTCAGAGCACAGGGTAGGGCAGTGTGAGCAGAACCAGCGGTGTCGTTTGACTTAGCAAACGAGGATCGGATGTCGTCGACCTTCTTTTCAAAATGGTTGACGAAGTCATCTGCAGAGAGGGGGAGGGGGAGGAGGATTCAGGAGGGAGGAGAAGGTGGCAAAGAGCTTCCTAGGGTTAGAGGCAGATGCTTGGAATTTAGAGTGGTAGAAAGTGGCTTTAGCAGCAGAGACAGAGGAGGAAAATGTAGAGAGGAGGGAGTGAAAGGATGCCAGGTCCGCAGGGAGGCGAGTTTTCCTCCATTTCCGCTCGGCTGCCCGGAGCACTGTTCTGTGAGCTCGCAGTGAGTCGTCGAGCCACGGAGCGGGAGGGGAGGACCGAGCCGGCCTGGAGGATAGGGGACATAGAGAGTCAAAGGATGCAGAAAGGGAAGAGAGGAGGGTTGAGGAGGCAGAATCAGGAGATAGGTTGGAGAAGGTATGAGCAGAGGGAAGAGATGATAGGATGGAAGAGGAGAGAGTAGCATGTCAAGAAGCGGATTAAACAGCATGATCATTACATAGGTGCACCTTGTGCTGGATACACTAGGCCACAATGTGCAGTTTTGTCACACAACACAATGTCACAGACTGCAGGACATTCCACCAGTACTGTTGCCAGTAAATTGAATGTTAGTTTCTCTACCATATGCCGCCCCCAACGTCATTTTAGAGAATTTGGCAGTACCTCCAACCTGCCTCACAACCACATACCACGTGTAACCACGCCAGCCCATGATCTCCACATCCGGCTTCTTCACCTGCGGGATCGTTTGAGACCAGCCCCCCAGACAGCTGTTGACACGGACAAGTACTTCTGTCTGTAAAAAAGCCATTTTGTGGGGAAAAACTAATTCTGATTGGCTGGGCCAGGCTGCCCAGGGGGTTAGAGCCTAATGAATGTATTTCAATTGACTTATTTCCTTCTGTGAACTGTAACTCAGTAAAATTGTTGAAATTGTTGCATGTTGCGTTTTTTATATTTTTGTTCAGTATACAGTCAAGTCTTTAAACGTGTATATAACCCAACTCTTGTTTTGCATGGATCATTTTGATGATAATCTCTCTCTTCTCAGTGGATTAATAACCTGGAGACAGACAGCAGGTACGGCTCATGGCCCTACAACGTCCAGGAGCTCCTCAGACCAACCTTCCCTGGAGTCATACGACAGATCCGGAAAAACTTTCACAACCTCGTGAGTACATGATACGTGTGTCAGACAGTGACACCAAACGTATTGGCATGAACTCGTGTGATGAGTCTGCAGTGTCGTGCAGCTACACCAAACGTATCGCGTACATTTTTGGAACTGACAGCAAAAAGCAATGATGTCTTGTGTTTTAGGTGGTGATTCTGGACCCGACCCATGAGAGTTCTGCTGAGCTGTTGAATGTTGCTGAGATGTTCTACAGCAATAACATCCCACTCAGGTAGGGGGGTGTGTGTTTCTAGCAAAAATAGTTGTTTTTATTTAACTAGGCAAGTCAGTTTGAAGAACAAATTCTTGTTTACAATGACGGCCTAGGAACAGTGGGGAGACTGCCTTGTTCAGGGGCAGAATGACAGATTTTTATCTTGTCAGCTCAGGGATTCGATCTAGAAAGCTTTTGGTTACTGGCCCAACACTCTAACCACTAGGCTACCTGCCGCCCTCGAAGGCCATGTTGGTTCTAATTCTGCCGTATAGTCTATGTGGATGTGAGTAACTGTGTATAACCCTTATTGAGGGGCGGGGGGGGCGATCGATACAGTTACATATCGGGGTAATATTTTTGACGACGTATTGCATCCTTTTGACAAATCGCAATATTATAACTCCCGTATTTTTCCTTCATAGCTCCTTCTCAATCTTTCTAAATTGGGGGCCAATTTGTTTTCAGCACTTTTATTTCCATGACTTTTATTTTGTTTTCTCATGGCCCTTGTCTCTCGTCTCCCTGCAGCAGACATGGTGAGCAATATGTCTGGAACATCGAATCGCAATAAAATCACAGTATCGAATCGCAATACATGTAGAATCGTGAGAATCGCAATACATGGCATATCGGCACCTAAGTGTCGTGAGGTCCATCCCTAATAACCCTGCTGTGTGTGTTGTAGGATTGGACTGGTGTTTGTGGTGTCTGATGTTGATGAGATCGATGGTATGGAGGATGCAGGTGTGGCTCTGCTCCGAGCCTTTAACTACATCACAGAAGAGCTGGACACTCCCGCCGCCTTCGACACCATCATCTCGGTGAGTCGGTCTGACCAATGAGAATAATTGATGAGTCTTTTGACCAATCCCAGTGATCTGGAACATCAGCTTGACCGATCAGATGGAAATGCTCTCTTTGAATCTCCTCTCTCCCTCTCTAGATGTTTAACCGTGTGCCTAGCGGTGGTAAGCTAAGTGTAGGTGATGTCGTCAAGGTGTTGGAGAAGAAGTTTCCCTACGTGGAGGTCGGCAGCATTCTTGGACCAGACTCCACTTACGACGACAACCGGAAGGTATGGTTCTGCTTTTATGTGCCGTTATGTTTCTTGACAGAACGGTATGATTTTCATGTACCGTTTCCCTATCTACCTCCGCCAGGAAGGGCGTGGTTACTACTTGCAGACGGGTGTAGGTCCGTTGCCAGTGGTGATGTACAACGGAATGCCGTACCAGCGAGAACAGCTAGACCCAGAGGAGCTAGAAACTGTCACCATGCACAAAATACTGGAGACTACCAGCTTCTACCAACGGGCTGTCTACATGGTGAGTTTTACACACACACACACACACACACACACACACACACACACACACACACACACACACACACACACACACACACACACACACACACACACACACTGACCTTCTCTTGTTGTGTCTTCCTAGGGTGAGCTGGCCACTGATCAAGATGTGGTGGATTTCATCATGACCCAACCCAACGTTGTCCCTCGTATCAACCCTCGAATCCTGTCGACTGCCAGGACGTACCTGGACCTATCTAATACTAGTGAGTTTTACACGCACACACACGCACACACACACACACGGAACCATCATAACCACCTCTCTCTTTCCTGACAGATAACCATTTCATAGACCAGTACGCTCGCTTTCTGTTCCTGGACAGCAAAGAGAAAAGCACTGCTGTGGCTAACAGCATGAACTACATGACTAAGAAGGGTAAGAGATATATATATATATACACACACACACACACACACACACACACACACACACACACACACACACACACACACACACACAGCTACACATACAGAGCTTCATCTTATTGAGCTAAACATTATGTGCTCCTACTTTTCAGCCCTAAATCTCTTGTCTATCTATTCTGTTCTTTCTCCTCTGTGTTTTTGTTCTGTCAGGGATGGCCCCCAAGGACCACCATGGTAACCCTTATTTATTTTCCTGCACTTTCTCTCTTTCTCTCTCAACAGACAGTATTACGATCCATAGTTCTGTGAATCCTCCATATCTCCTCGTCAATATTATCACACCATCTTGCATCTCTGTGAGATGACATGCTTGGATGTGTTTGTGTTAGACTCTCTCTCTCGAGCAGAAACATTCTCAAAGACTAAGTATTGAGATGGCACTGCAACATCAAACCGCGTACATTACAGGATTAAGGAGGTCTGTGACCCTTTACTCTCCCCATTTCCTCCTCTTCAACTCCCTCTCCCTCCTCTAGATGATGGCTACATCCGTCCAGTCACGTTCTGGGTTGTGGGAGATTTTGACCAACCTTCCGGACGCCAGCTATTATACGATGCCATCAGACACATGGTATGATGATGTCACACTGATACGATGTCACTATAACACGACCAAAAAACTCCACACACAAAAAAAAACTACCATCTGAACGATTATCCTAAATCTGCCTTCAACAGAAAACCAGTAACAACGTGCGATTGGGCCTGATCAACAACCCTAGCGACAGCCCATCCAAGGAGAACAGTCATGTTGCCAGGGCGATATGGGCCGGCATGCAGACCCAGACAGCTAACAACGCTAAAAACTACATCACCAAGCTGGCTAAAGAAGAAACCGCTAAGGCACTGGAGACTGGGGCCGACGTCACACAGTTCACTGTCGGGGTAAAGAGTTTACACACACGCATACACACACGTTATACACCGTTCTGTCTCTCCCTTTACTATACTGTCCTGTTCTTTAAAAACAGTCCTGTTTTTCTTTCATCTCTCCAGGGTATGGACGTTGCCTTGTTTAAGAGTGCGTTTGAAGGTCCTAAGTTTGACTTCCTGCTGTCTCACGCTGTCTACTGCCGAGACGTTCTCAAGCTGGGGAAAGGACAGAGAGCAGTCATCAGCAACGGACGGGTGAGTGGGCAACACACACACACACACACACTAGCACGCTTCCTACTGTGATCGAAGTGTCACAATGGTGTTTGTCTCTCTCTGCCGACAGCTCATTGGTCCGCTAGAGGATGGGGAGGTCTTTAACCAAGATGACTTCCTCCTATTGGAGAGTATCATTTTGAAGACCTCGGGAGAGCGAATCAAAAGCAAGGTCCAGCAGTTTGGGGTGGAGGAGGACAGGGCCAGTGACCTGGTGATGAAGATTGACTCTCTGCTCTCCTCTCAGCCCAAAGGAGAGGCCAGGATAGAACATGCCTTTGCTGATGACCGATACAGGTACTGGAACTAATCAAATGTTTCACTTCATGTTTTTATTCATTGCCTATAAACTTTCTGTTTACCTCTCTGGTCTATGATTGGTCCACAGTGCTGTAAAGATCCGGCCCACAGAGGGAGAAGTCTACTTTGACATGGTTGCCGTGGTAGACCCCGTAACCAGGGACGCCCAGAAACTAGCCCCGCTCCTATTGGTTCGTACCGCTTCTAATAACTGTCACTTAGGAGTTCTGTCTCACACCAAGTACTCTGTCTCACAGCCATCTGTCTCTCCATGTTTCTCTTTCTCCCCACCAGGTGTTGAAGAAGCTGGTCAATGTGAACCTGCGGGTGTTTATGAACTGCCAGTCCAAACTCTCAGACCTGCCTCTCAAAAGGTGAGCAGACCCCAGCTCACGCAGGGTAGCCTAGTGGTTAGAGCGTTGGACTAGTAACCGGAAAGTTGCAAGTTCAAACCCCCGAGCTGACAAGGTACAAATCTGTCGTTCTGCCTCTGAACAGGCAGTTAACCCACTGTTCCTAGGCCGTCATTGAAAATAAGAATTTGTTCTTAACTGACTTGCCTGGTTAAATAAAGGTCAAATAAAAAAAATACATGCAGGTCATCCTGTTTTAACTGCTGGGACCTCGTTTCTGTTGTCTTAGTTTCCTTACCCTTAGAGGTCCCTGGTAGTACCTGAGGGTTTTTCCTGTGTTTCTCTAAACCCTCCTCTCTTCTCCCAGTTTCTACCGGTATGTGTTGGAGCCTGAGGTGCTGTTCCAGACTGACGGTAGTTTGTCCCCTGGTCCCCTGGCTAAGTTCCTGGACATGCCTCAAACTCCCCTCTTCACACTCAACCTCAACACCCCTGAGAGCTGGATGGTGGAGTCTATACGCACTAGATATGACCTGGACAATATCTACTTGGAAGAGGTGTGTTTTCTGTGCTGTTTTGTTTTTAGGATTGTGTTATTTATAGCACGGTTGCCTTGGCTAATGTTGTCCTTTACCTCTTCAGCTGGAGAGTGTAGTGACTGTGGACGGAGTATTCTAGTATTTGTCTAAGTTCTTTTTTTAAAAGGTTTAATAATGGTTCTCTATTCTCCCTGTCTAGGTGGACAGTATAGTAGCAGCAGAATACGAGTTGGAACATCTGCTGCTGGAGGGTCACTGTTTTGACGTGAGTACAGGTCAGCCCCCCAGAGGACTCCAGTTCACCCTGGGAACCCCCTCCGACCCTGTCATCGTCGACACCATCGTCATGGCCAACCTGGTGAGTCACCTCTGACTTCTAACCCTAATGTCTGACTCTGTCGTCATGGCCAACCCTGACCTCGAACCCTAAACTCTGTCGATAGGCAGACACCTTTCTATTCTCCGTTGTTGTGGTTGAACGAGGGCGTTGTGTTGTCGTCGTCCTCAGGGTTATTTCCAGTTGAAGGCGAACCCAGGAGCCTGGATCCTGAAGCTGAGGAGGGGACGGTCTGACGAAATCTACAAGATCTACAGGTACGGAAGATCACATCTCGACTTATCACGCCGTCTTCAGTGTAGCACATGACTAGTGGAACCAGGCGTGTTAGTGCTGGGCTGGAACAAAAGCCTGCACAATGCACACCCTCATGTTCCTCTCTCTGACCTCACATCCTCTCTTCCAGTCATGATGGAACAGACTCTCCAGCAGACGCTGATGACCTCATCGTGGTGCTGAACAACTTCAAGAGCCGGATCATCAAAGTCAAGGTACTGCGCTGATCCCAGCTGTAGAGTACAGCTTTCATATTGTTGGTTGCTGTCAGGTCCCAATAAAGCTTAGGTTGAATTCGAATTGATCAATAAGTCCATTGCTAAGTAATGTATTGATCGTGTGTTGTTGTCGTTGATCAGGTCCAGAAGAGGCCAGAGAAGTTCAGTGAGGAGCTGTTGAGTGATGGAACCCAGGAGAACGACTCAGGCTTCTGGGAGTCACTCACCAGGTGTCTCTCTCTAAGCATCCAGCTCCACCCTTTACATCACTGTCTACTGTTTCATACCTACTTGATCTCTGCTGAATCTGATGGTGTTCATTCTCTCCCTGTCTTTCTCTCCCCAGAGGGTTTACAGGAGGTGTGAAGACGGAGGAGAGTAAACAGGAGAAGGATGATGTCATCAACATATTCTCTTTGGCCTCTGGACACCTCTACGAACGTTTCCTCAGGTACGTGTGTGTGTGTGTGCGCGCGTGTGTGGTTTTTCCACATGATTGTCTGTTGTAATCCCACAATTTGTTCTCTCTCTTAGGATCATGATGTTGTCTGTTCTAAAGAACACCAAAACACCAGTCAAGTTCTGGTTCCTCAAAAACTACCTGTCCCCGGCATTTAAGGTAGTTAAGTATAAAATATAAATATAATCTGTTATTCTCTCCTCTAGGAGTTTACTTTGAATGTGGCGGTATGAATAGGGTTTCCGATATCGAGTTTACTCCAAAATAAATGTTATTCCCACAGGAGTTTATCCCGTACATGGCAGAGCAGTATGGTTTCCAGTATGAACTCGTCCAGTATAAGTGGCCGCGGTGGTTACACCAGCAGACCGAGAAACAGAGGATTATCTGGGGTTACAAGATCCTCTTCCTGGATGTCCTGTTCCCTCTGTCCGTCGACAAGTTCTTATTCGTGGACGCAGATCAGGTACACACACACACACACTCTGAATGTCCATGTCTCTGATTTGCGTAAACCTGAGAACTCTCTTTCCTCTCTCTTCCTACAGATAGTGCGTACCGACCTGAAGGAGCTCCGTGACCTTGACCTTGAAGGAGCACCGTATGGCTACACACCGTTCTGTGAGAGCCGGAGAGAGATGGACGGCTTCCGCTTCTGGAAGTCCGGCTACTGGGCGAGTCACCTCGCTGGACGCAAATATCACATCAGGTAACTGAGTGTGTGTGTGTGTGCGTGTGTGTGGGGGGGGGGTGGTAGAGGGATATGTGTGTGTAACCCTCTGTCTCTCCAGTGCTCTGTATGTGGTAGATCTGAAGAGGTTCCGTAAGATAGCAGCAGGAGACAGACTGAGAGGACAATACCAAGGCCTGAGTCAAGACCCCAACAGCCTGTCCAACCTCGACCAGGTGTGTGTGTGTGTGTGTGTGTGTGTGTGTGTGTGTGTGTGTGTGTGTGTGTGTGTGTGTAAAAGTGAATATGGGTGTATAACATTGGATATTCCCAAACAACCTTTGTGAAGTTAAATTAGCTTCAACTCTGTGTATTTATTTTTCTAATATTTTCCTATACTCTCTCTGTCGCTCTCTCTCTCTCCAGGATCTGCCTAATAATATGATCCACCAGGTGCCTATCAAGTCTCTACCTCAGGAGTGGCTCTGGTGTGAGACTTGGTGTGACGACAACTCTAAGAAAAAGGCCAAGACTATAGATCTGGTACGGAGTGTGTGTGCAGATTCTAGTCATGTCTGAGTTTTTACACTCCACTCCGTGTTTATTTGGACAGTGAAGCTAAAATGTTTAACCCTTCCTCTAGTGTAACAACCCCCAGACCAAGGAGCCCAAGTTGCAGGCAGCTGTTCGTATCGTAGCAGAGTGGAGCGACTACGACCAGGAGATCAAACGCCTGCAGAACAGAGTCCAGGAGAGAGGAGCAGAGAACCATACCACACAGAAGGACAAGCCAGGTACATATAAACTCAGCAAAAAAAAGAACATTCTGGACTTTCTGTCTTTCCAAGATAATTCGTAAAAATCTAAATAACCTCACAGATCTTCATTGTAAAGGGTTTAAACACTGTTTCCCATGCTTGTTCAATGAACCATAAACAATTAATGAACATGCACCTGTGGAATGGTCATTAAGACACTTAACAGCTTATAGGCAATTAAGGTCACAGTTATGAAAACTTTGGACACCAAAGAGGCCTTTCTACTGACTCTGAAAAAGACCAAAAGAAAGATGCCCAGGGTCCCTGCTCATCTGCGTGAACATGCCTTAGGCATGCTGCAAGGAGGCATGAGGACTGCAGATGTGGCCAGGGCAATAAATTGCAATGTCCGTACTGTGAGACGCCTAAAGACAGAGCTACAGGGAGACAGGACGGGCTGATTGCCCTCGCAGTGACAGACCACATGTCACAACACCTGCACAGGATCGGTACATCCAAACATCACACCTGCGGGACAAGTACAGGATGGAAACAACTGCCCGAGTTACACCAGGAACGCATAATCTCTCCATCAGTACTCAGACTGTCTGCAATAGGCTGACAGAGGCTTATAGGCCTGTTGTAAGACAGGTCCTCACCAAACATCACCGGCAACAACGTCTCCTATGGGCACAAACCCACCGTCGCTGGACCAGACAGGACTGGCAAAATGTGCTCTTCACTGACAAGTCGCGGTTTTGTCTCACCAGGGGTGATGGTCGGATTCGAGTTTATCGTCCATTTTGAGCCTGTAATCGAACCCACAAATGCTGATGCTCCAGATACTCATCTCGTCTAAAGAAGGCCAGTTTTATTGCTTCTTTAATCAGAACACCAGTTTTCAGCTGTGCTAACATAATTGCAAAAGGGTTTTCTAATGATCAATTAGCCTTTTAATGTTATTAACTTGGATTAGCTAACGCAACTTGCCATTGGAACACAGGAGTGATGGTTGCTGATAATGGGCCTCTGTAGATGTTCCATTTCCAGCTACAATAGTCATTTACAACATTAACAATGTCTACACTGTATTTCTGATCAATTTGATGTTATTTTAATGGACATAAAAATGTGCTTTAATTTCAAAAACAAGGACATTTCTAAGTGACCTCAAACTTTTGAACGGTAGTATACAAAAATATACATACATACATACATACATACATACATACACACACACACACACAGTTGACTAATCCCTCTTCTTCCTCCCCTCTCTCTCCCAGATGATACACATACAGAGTTGTGAGGCCAGCGGATGGAAGATGTGGCTGTAGCAGCAACAAAAGTTGGAACCATGTGAATAGACAATGCTGTTCTCCTTTGGAACAGCAATGATAGACGGACTTCAAACCAATACTCATTCAATCATTCATTTTCCATTTATTTGTATTTTCTCTGTTGAGTGGCGAGGATATGGGATAGGGAAGGGGTGCTGGGTAGGGATGATATGGGTTGACTTAGTGGATGGTGTGGGTCTGAAAAATCTGACTATTCCAAGAGTTTCCACCTCCAATATTTTTGATCCATCCATGTTTGTACTGATTAGGACACTTTATTAAACAACTGTCTTTGGGTAGAGGTTTGGGCTTAGGAGTTAAATCACACTGATAAATAGCAGCTTAAGTTATGAGATGAGAGTTTTGTCCTGTTCTATGCCTTCTGTTTCTGTGCTTTAGCCTTCAGTTGTCCATGGCCTGTGTCAAACTCAGGGAAAGGTGGTTTTGGCCAATCGATCTGATTCAATCTCCTAATGACAATACAAAGGACTGGAGCGACATTTTATTTAATGTGAAACAGACATTAGTTCTGTCATGTAGTAAAATAGGGATTCATATCTCTACAATTTACCTGCAACATTCAGAATGTTGCATCCTTGTGAGCATGATGTGGAGGTAAGGGATGTGTGGGTGAGGACTGGTGGGGACGTATCAGCGACAGACGGCACTGGGAGTTCCGTGATCACTCAAATTGATTGTAACAGCGACTTAAAAGGCAGCAGGCATATGACTAGAATGTTGTAGTTCTGGGTGGCCAATCTTATCCACAAAAGGTCTGTGGGTGCAGTTTTTTTTTCTAGCAATACACCCATTTCATCTAGTCAGTCTTTAATGAAGATGATGATTCATGGGCTTGTTGAATCAGACTGCTTGACTGGAAAAAAGCCTAAGGTCAGATTGGCCACCCCTGCTGTAGTTAACTCCTGTTTTCTCCGCTGTGGTCTGGAGTAAACACTGTTAGTCATCCATTGCCAACCGCTGCTGTTTCCGTTCTTTGTTTGGGCTAAATGTGCTGTTAATTGTGGGAAATCATTATTTTGTAATAAAAACCAAGGAACCCACCACTTGTCATTTAGTGACGCTGATCCCTCTTCTACATGCTGGTGTTTCCTTTGTTTGTTTTACTGGGAAGACATTTGGATTATACTCTTTTATATATACCGTGCCATCTATAAGAATACAGTAATGGCTGGAGAATGACTACAGATTTACTATTAAAAGGCTGGACTTACATAGGCAGACCAATTCTGGGGTGTGTTCAGTATGGAGAGGAAGAGACAAAACGAGAGGGATAACTGGGCCCAAAATCGGTGTTCTCCAGCAGGTGAGTTTTTGTATAGCGGTCAATGATTGTCGAATTTTGCTAACATAAAAATTTAACAGCTTATTTGGTCTAATTTTTGTAATGCTTAGGTCCCTAGTTGTTACAAGTGTACTGATATAAGTAGGACATGTGACATCCCAGGAACTTTTAGAAAAAACATTGCTTGTGCCTGTTCACATGCTTATCTGTCCTCTCATTGGCTAGAATGGTCCACCTGATTTTGCCTCCTCCCGAATGCCTTCTATTTTATATAACTAGGCAAGTCAGTTAAGAACAAATTCTTATTTACAATGACGGCCTACAAAGGCTAAACCCAGATGACGCTGGGCCTATTGTGCGCCGCCCTATGGGACTCCCAATCACAGCCAGTTGTGATACAGCCTGGATTCGAACCAGGGTGTCTGTAGTGATGCCTCTGGCACTGAGATGCTATGCCTTAGACTGCTGTGCGACTCAGGAGCCTTCTAGTTTTGAAGACATTTATTTTCATTGTTGGAGCGGTCACTTGAGTATCTTGTCAATATAACTGATAATCTGTGGTTTAATTAAAACCTCTTAAGGATCTGACCATTTTTTTCAATTTGTCTAAAATGACATACCCAAATCTAACTGCCTGTAGCTCGGGACCTGAAGCGAGATATATACATTTTCTTGATACCATTTGAAAGGAAAAGGTTTTGTACCATCATATTTGAAATGCAAGAGAAAGGCCATTATGTACTATTCCAGCCCAGGCGCATTTTAGATTTTGGACACTAAATGGCAGTAGAGTATGTGCAAAGTTTTAGACTGATCCAATGCATTACTGTTCAAAATGTTGTATCAAGACCTCCCAAATGTGCCTAATTGGTTTATTAATACATTTTCAAGTTCATAATTGTGCACTCTCATCAAACAATAGCATGATATTCCTCTACTGAAATAGCTACTGTAAATTGGACAGTGCAGTTAGATTAACAATAATTTAAGCTTTCTGCCCATATCAGATATGTCCTGGGATTTTTTTTGTTACTTACAACCTAATGCTAATCACATTAGCCTACGTTAGCTTAACCGTCCCACTGGGGGGGACCGATCCCAGAGGTTAAACTCCAACAGTACTGTACTGAATTGCTGTTGAACGGTGTGCACCGTTTTGGGAAAACATGTCATTCAGCACAAACCGTTGAAATAACTGAATGCCCCCAGAAATGGGCTGCCTGTGTAAACACAGCCAAAGAGAGTCTCCCCAACATTTGAACTATGCCCACTTATCTTTTATTAAAAATTATAGTTTGCAAGGCAGATTGTATAACACAGGGGGAACAACAATATACAAGTAAGAACATGATTAAAAGCAGAAACACAAAACATTTTTTAATGTGAACATGTCCCCCATCGAGTGACGTTTAAAAGCCTAACTAATGAAGATATTGGGTTGCCTGACGACACCCTGAACCTTATTCCGCTGCTCTATTCATCGCTACATACATTGGCTTCAGAAAGTATTGATACCACTTGACCACAGTGTTTCAGCCTGAATTCAAATTTATTTCATTTTCACACCCATCTACACAAAATACACCATAATGACAAGTGAGAACATGTTTTTAGAAAATGTAAATTAAATATCACATTTACATAATTCACCCCCCCGAGTTAATACTTTGTAGAAGCACCTTCGGCGGCGATTACATCTTTGCGTCGTGTTGGGTATGTATGTATTAGCATGGCACATCTGGATTTGGTGATTTTCTCCCATTCTTCCTTGCAGATTTTCTCAACCTCAAGATTGCTGTTCAATGCCGTTCCCCATCTAACTTAGTCTTTCCACAGATTTTCAATGGAATTCAAGTCTGGGCCACTCAAGGACTTTCAGTCTTGTTCTGAAGCCATTCCAGCGTTGCTTTGGCTGTATGCTTGGGGTCATTGTCCTGTTGGAACATAAATCTTCGCCCCCAGTCTAAGGTTATTTGCCCAGCTTCTCATCAAGGATTTGCCTGTATTTGGCTCCATTCATTGCTCCCCCATCCTTTCAAGACACCCAATCCCTGCCGCTGAATAGCATCCCCACAGCATGATGCTGCCATTCATGCTTCACGGTAGAGATGGGTGATGAGTGGGCCTGGTTTTCTCCAGACATAGCGCTTTGCATTTGAGGTCAAAGAGTAAAAATTGTCTCATCAGACCAGAGCCTCTTTTGACTTATTCTCTCAGTCGATCACGTGCTTTTTTGCAAACTCCAGGGGTGCTGTTATGTGCCTTTATCTCAGGAGTGGCTTCTGTCTGGCCACTCCCGTAAATCTGTAAGAGACCGTTGTCTTTCTGGACAGGTTTTTCCATCTCAGTCAAGGAACTGTGTAGTTCTGTCAGAGTGGTCATTGGGTCACCTCCCTGACCAAGGTCCTTTTTTGCCCGGTTGCTCAGTTTGGTTGGATGGCCAGCTCTCGGCAGTCTGGGTAGTTCCACATGTTTTAAATTTCCCAATGAGGGAGACCACTGTGCTCTTAAACTTTCAACACTAGAAATAGTTTTATACCCTTTTCCAGATATAGGCCTGATCACAATTCTCTCTCGGAGATCTACAGACAGTTCCTTGGACTTTATTGGATAGTTTCTGCTCTGACAAGCACAGTCAACTGTGGGACCTTATATAGACAGGTGTGTTTCTTTCTAAATCATGTCCAAACTATTTAATTGACCACAGGTGGATTCCAATTAAGTTGCAGCGACACCTCAAGGATGATCGAAGGAAATCGGATGCACGTGAACTCAATTTGGAGTGTCATCGCAACGGAGTGTGAATACTTAAGTAGATTTTATATTTAATTTTCAATAAATTTGATAACATTTCAAAAAACATGTTTTCACATTGTCATTATGGGGTAATGTGTGAAGATGGGTGAGAAAAAAATCCATTTAGAATTCAGGTTGTAACAACAGATTGTGGAATAAGTCAAGGGGTATGAACTTTCTGAAGGCGTTGCCATCCTAGAAGTTATTTGTGTGACTTCAAAATGAGAAGCATTGTACAAACTAATTCATCAGTGATTGGATAGTCTAACAAATCTTAACCACGCAAAGTATAAAAGTTGATAACGTCATCATGCAGGCCGACGCTGGCCCAACCTATCAATTTCTGGGACCAATCAGAAAGGTCAGAATGTGTTCACATTCGAAGGCAAATCCAGACTCATCGTGGAGAAGAAACGTCAGTTGGCTCGATCGATGTCAATGGTTAGCCAGTCAAGGTATTGGGCTTTGTCTGTAGAGTTCAATGGTGGATCTAACCTGTAGATGCCCACCCTGCCTTGTCCTAACTCCGGGTCGCTGATCTCTCATAGGTGGCAGCCAGCTGGAGAATTTGTTTGACCTCTGCAGCTTAAGAGCAAATTTCAGACAAATGTATTCACCCGAAGGTTGTAGTTGGGAACCTTTCATTGGCATCTTTTCAAAGTAGCTTGTGGCCTGATAAACAAAATATCAACATTAAAGCTGCAATATATAACTTTTTGAGCGACCTGAGCAAATTCACATAAATGTGTGTTATAGATCTGTCACTCATCAAAAGCAAGTCTAAGAAGCGGTAGATATGTTCTATGTGCGCCATTTCTATGCTTCCTGTTCTGTCTTTCACTTTTGTGCACCGGATGAAAGTACAATATTTTTTGTTCTGGAAAATATATTTCACAACGGTATAGATGGAACCATTGTACACTATACTTGCTTGTTTTGTCACATAAATTGAAATTAGGCAAACTATTCAAATTTCAGCAACCAGGAAAATGGTGGAGAGATTTCTGCATTGTGCATCTTTAATACAATATAGCTGACTAAAAATCTCCAATGGGGAAAGCCCATAATTTAACAATGACCGCTATTGATAGTATACTTGTTGAAACAAAATATTAAAACACATTTAAAATAAGACTTTTGAAAAAAAGAAATACTTCAATGAAAACAGCAATACTCAGACTTGTGTATCAGCAAAAGTCTGTCTATGTGTATTTTCTAGTCTGTGGTGGCAATTGCAGGCCACCTGGTTAGAAATCACATTGATTGGGTAGGTTCCTGCAATACCCAACACTACTTCTGCCTTATAGATCGAGGAACTCTGAGACACCAGAGTAGTGCCTCTTCTCGTGGCGTTTTCTGTCGCCATCTTGGGAGAAGCGTTGCCCACAGATAGAGCATTGGTATGGTTTCTCTCCAGTGTGAACAAGACTGTGTCTCTTCAGTGACTCTTTTCGAAAGAATCGTTTTCCACAGTCTCCGCACTGATGATTTCTCTCTCCAGTATGAACCCTCCTCACGTGTCTCACCATGCCATCTATGCGGGTAAAAGTCTTTCCACATTCCAAACAAGGATAGGTTGCTCTTTCACCAGAGGTATGTGTTAGTATATGTGATTTGTACGATTTTGTATATGCAAAACTCTTCCCACACTCGGTGCAGTGATATGGTTTCTCTCCCGTGTGTACTCGCATGTGTATTTTAAAGTTGTGAATCTCCTTTCCACATATTGTGCAGAGAAATTTCTCTCTTTTTCTCAAATGTGTTCTCCTGTGTCTTTCAAAAAGTCCCTTGTACAAGAACTGCTTGTTACAGTCAGGACAGTGGAGGATCTCTCGGTGTACTAAAAAGTGTGCTTTCCAGTCAACCAGGTCTGAAAACTTTTCATCACACTTTGAACAGCGGTAACTTTTCTTGTGTGTTAACTGATGTTTTTCAAGCTGTTCCAATCGGACAAAGCTTTTCACACAGTCAGAGCAGCGGAAATTACGTTCCTCCTTCATGTGTGTTTTTTGGTGTGACTTAACATGATCTAATCGCGCAAAACTTTTGTCACAGTCAGGGCAGTCGTAAGGCTTCTCTCCTGTATGTGTTCGCTGATGTCTTATAAGACGATTCTCTAGTCTGAAGCTCTTACCGCAGTCAGAGCAGATGTATGGCTTCTCTACAGTACTGAAACTCTCTGTCCAGTTATCAGAAGTATCTTCAGGATCCTTGTCATTCTCCTGCGTTGTTTGGGGTAGTCGCAGTTTTTCTGAGTGTCGATTCTTTCGAACTGAACTTTCGTAAGGGGAGTCTTTGCCTGGATGTGACTGGCCCATTTTTCCCCCTGGTGCACTAGCTCGCATTTTACTCTTCTGCCTGCCTCTGCTGGCTGTTCCCTGCTGTGTGTGCACACAGTCTACATTCATTTCAGTTTGATGGTTCAGTGTAACATTATGTTCCTCTTTTATATGTATTTTCTTGTGTAATTTAAGATTATCTAATCGAGCAAAACTTCTCTCACAATCAGGGCAGTGGTGAGGCTTCACTCCTGTATGTATTTCTTGGTGTAATTTAAGTTTGTCTAATCTAGCGAAAGTTCTGTCACAAACAGGGCAGTGGTGAGGCTTCTCTCCTGTATGTGTTCGCTGGTGTCTTATAAGATCCCTCACTTTTCTAAAGCTCTTACCGCAGTCAAAGCAGTAGTGAGGCTTCTCTCCTCCAGGACTGAAACCTTCGATCCACTCATCAGAGTCATCAGTATCTAGGGGCTCCTCTTCCTTCTCCTGCATTTTTTTACTATGTGTTGGTGTTCTCTTTCCTGGAGCTCTAGCTCCTATTTTACTCTGCTGCCTTTTACTCTCTCTGACTTTGCTGAATGTTCTCTCCTGTGTGAGCACACGATCTACATTGGATGCACTGCTGGTAGCTTTGAAGGTATTGTCCAGCTGGTGTTTTTCAAGCTTCTCCAATAAAACAAAGCTTTTCGCACAGTCAGAGGAATGAAATGTGTGTTTGTCTTTTGCATGTATTTTTTGGTGTGACTTAAGCTTATCTAATCGAGTAAATCTTCTGTTGCAATCAGGGCAGTTGTGAGGCTTCACTCCTATATGTATTTCTTGGTGGATCTTTAGCTTATCTAATCGAGCAAAACTTCTGTCGCAATCAGGGCAGTGGTGAGGCTTCTCTCCAGTATGTGTTCGCTGATGTAATTTAAGCTTATCTAATCGAGCAAAACTTCTGTCGCAATCAGGGCAGTGGTGAGGCTTCTCTCCGGTATGCGTTCGCTGGTGTCTTATAAGATCCCTCACTTTTTGAAAGCTCCTACCGCAGTAGGCGCAGTAGTGAGGCTTTTCTCCTCCAGTAATGAAGCCATCAGTGTCATCAGTATCTAGGGGATCTTCTGCATTCTTCTGGATTGTTTGGTGTTGTTCTGGTCTTTCTGAGTTTTGATTCTTCTCTGATTGGCACTGGACATTGGCTGGGCATTGATGTTTTCTACATGAAAGCACACAGTCTTCATTTTCCAAGCTGCTGGCAGCTTTGAAGATATTCTCCTGCAGGTCCTGTTGCTTTTCCACAATTTCAGTTTGACGAATGCGTGTGACAGCTTTATCCAGTGTGAGTTCTGGGTCCATTTGTAATTGCTTGGACAGTCTCCTGTCAAGTAAGCCTGCGACTAGTCTGTCTCTTATCATCTCACTGAGCAGAGCTCCATAACCACAATGTTCTGACAAACAATGAAGTGCAGAGATAAAATCATCAGCTGTCTCTCCTGCTTCTTGTTGTCTTTGGTTGAATTTTGTTCGTTCTAATATTACATTCCTCCTAATTGCCAAATGTCCATCTTGCAGCTCATTATTAGAATAGTGGAATGGTTCCCGCTCGATCAGGTTGTCATCTTGCAGGTCTTCTGAAGTGTCCATCTCCTCTTCCTGGAAAAACATTTTAAAATGGCATAATTACCAGTAGGCTTAGTATCATCTGTGTTCTCTAAAACATAATTTTGTAATAGATATAGTCTACTTTTCAATACGGTTAAAGTCCAAATTAGAATAGATAGCATTCAAAAATTCCTAAACAAATAACTTAGGTCTATACATTTTTTACAGTAGTAGCTAGTTCTAATCATTTGTAATACCTAGCAGTATCAACATTAATGTATTGTTTTTCATTAGGTCTAGAGCTCACCATAGCATAGGCTACCCAGTGGGCATATGACATGATAAAGACGTTTTCCTGGTTGAAATTTGGTCAGGACGTATTTTTCATGGCATCTTTTTTGATGTCATGAAAAATGATTCTTATTTGGGTTGATATCTGGCTTTGGGTTGAAATCTGACTGATCTACTGACCAGTTATCTAAAGCATGAAACAAACTGAGAATCTCACTGCCGATAGATATTTATCACTGAAGGAGTCCTTCTCTTGCAAGAACAAAAGCGGCACCTGCTGCGTGCCATCCCGGTAGCGACAAACCTATCGTTTCTACTTGTAGAATCGCAATACTTGTCAGTGGCCAACAACATGACTTTAACCCAATCGGAGAGCATGAATCCCCACTTGGGGGACCAACAGGACTGACAACAAAAAGGGAAGAAAAATAGGAAATTGTCTCCGTACATCCACAGATGAGTCAGTCACGCTTCAAATGCAATGTATGCTATGGGATGGTAGCTAGCTAAGTGCACAGACATTGAATATTTACTGCTTATTACATTACACATTAAATCTCCTATTCGAGGTCAATATCAAACCCAGAGCAGACTAGTTTAGAAAGAAGCGTGTTTTAAAGAATATAGTTGTCATCGTCTGACTCTCTGATACAGCCGTCCAGTAGGTGCTGAGTAAAATGAGCTGCTTATCAGCGAACTAGCCAACTTTACATACTGTAGAAAACCAAAGCTTTGTTGACGCGAGAGTTCACGGAGCAGCCTGTTAATTACAAACAGTGAAAGCACGGTCATCGTGGGAAAGATGCATCGTTAAAAACATTTGTAAACAACTGGTTGCAGTTCAGAGCCAACCTGGATACCAAGGAGATCCTGAAGGAAATCGACGAGTATCAACAGCTTTATGCTATGGAGGAACAACATGCTCCATCGTAGAAAGAGCCAGCTACCTCACAAAAGAAGTCTAACCTGAAAAAAAAGGCATTTTCATCTACAGACACGGACGATTTACTTAGCGTTGAAGTAGATGCTAGTGCTCTTGCTGGAATGCATGCACTTTAAAAGTTGTGTGAGGAGGTAGCAGGGCTGAGGGGGAGTTTGGAGTTTAGCCAGAGTGATATTAAGGAGTGAACAAGGCACTCACAGCCAAGGTAAAAACCCTTGATTCCAACATGGATTGTCTACTCAGGGAAAACAGGGTGAGGATGGAGTCGCTACTAGACATAAAGCCGTAGCATGTGTGAAAATCTAATACTTTCTGGGATTCCTGATGACGTATCCAATAATCCAGCGGGTGCAGTAAGGGAATTCATGCAATCTGCCTTGAAGCTTCCTCTGGAGACTAAACAAGGTGGCTTTCCACCGAGTTGGAGCTCAGAGTGTCAAGACCATGGGTCTCAGACCAAATTCAGTCTCAATTAACTATTTCCACGGAAGATAAATGAACGTCGCAAGAGGCTGTATCCTGTACAGAGGCAACATAGGGAGAGGGGTAAAGTATGACAATTGAGTACTTTTCCCACCACTGCATGTTACACACATACTCAACCATGCTTCCCCTTGCTCTGTTGTAAACATAGATACAAATATAGACAAACATTAAATTATAGAAAAGTTATTGATGAGAGAGAGAGAGATCAAGTGTGTGTGTGTGTATAAGTCCGTATGTGTAATTGAGTGCGTGTGTGTTCATATCAACTTCATAGTTTTTTACAGTTCCCATACTTTTTTTTCCTTAACCTGATGTCCCCGTAGAATTTAGTACACCCATGGTGTTATGGAGCTGTCTCGGAAGAGCCGTCCATCTATAAAGAGTTTGTCCACAATGAGAAAGGCACGCTTACCCAATATGTTATATTCCTTTTCTTTTAACCACGTAGACTGATCGTCTTTTTTAATAAACTGCTAAACTGTTAGTTATAACTGGCTATACTTATTTCACCCTTTACCATAACTAGATACTATTCTCAGTCTAAATTGACCATAATTAGTGCTTGTAAAGTTACTGCCATAAGAGGTATTATGACAGAGATTTCAAATGTCTGATATTTAGAATTCAAGAAACAGGTTCTAGTAATATTTGTTTTATTCCCTTGCCTGTGAGCTGATGCCACAGATGTTAGAAAATTGAGTCAAGATATTGTGTATAGCCAATCAGAATAGGTTGATGTGTATGATATTGGATGTGATTTAGTGCGAGTGCATGATGTCTGAATAAGACTAATGTGTGATGTCCAAATAAATAATAACCTACATATTGTTTACAGGAAACTCACTTACAAGCTAAATATTTTAAGCAGATGGTCTCTTTTCCATCTCCTCCTCATCTACTTAATGACGATTACAGTAAGGAATACTTTCCAAATAATATTTTTTTTTCTTTACAAAATGTACAGACAGATCAGTGCGAAGGCCAAATTGCAGAGGAAGAACTGAGGCTTTTAAATCCTTTCAGTCTGGAAAAACCCCAGGGCTTGATGGCATACCGGTAGAGGTAGATCAAGCCATTTTTGATAACTCCATTGTCAGCTTGTTTTAACTACTCCTATAGAAATTATAAACTGTCAGGTACTCAGCAGGAAGGTCTGATTTCACTATTACTAAAATAATTATGGCAAATATAAAAGATCCAGTCTATCTAAAAAAACTGGAGGCCTTTTACACTTCAATGTTGTGACGCAAAAAATAAATAAAAGATAAAAATCCAGTCTATGTATACGTTTTTTCAATTTCCGATTATTCTCTTATAAAAATGGATGAAAGTAATGCATTGCAACCCTAGGTGTAAAACAGTAAATTGCGGCTACTTCTCAGAGTTTTGAATTGTCAAGAGGAGTTAAACAAGGGTGTCCGCTGTCACCATATCTATTCATTATGGTCATCGAAATGCTAGCTATTAAAATCAGATCCAATAACAGCAGAGGATTAGAAATCCAAGGCTTAAAAACAAAAAGGTATCCACGTATGCCAACGACTCAAGTTTTAGATTAAGTCTGCAAGCTAGATCCTTGCAATGACTAATTGAAGATGTAGATAACCTCTCTGGACTCTCTGAACTAAAACCTAATTATGATGATTTGTTTTTCAAACAAATGAGCAAAAAATATTTCGCATTATCTGGGATGCTAAGCCAGCCTAAATAAAGTGTGCCTATCTATATAATGAATATGAATTGGGTGGATTGAGATGATTAAATATAAAAGCACTAAACATCTCTAAAAGCTTCACTTATTATAAAGTTTTACCTGAACCCTATGGTTCTCAAGTAGATTACTAAGAAAAGCTCATCCATTGTTTAGAAATGGCCTGAAAAGATAGAACAAATATTATAGCTGAACTCAAATGTGCTGGTTGATAAAATACCTGTATTTATGGGAAAGATGTTTGAAAGGGGTATTTTGTTCTTAAATTATATTGTACATTGGAATGGTAGAATTGTGTCTTTCATGGAGTTATCAGAATTCTACGGGAACGTCTGCTCAATTGATTACAGCACTACCCCAAAAATGGAGGAGCCAGATGGCTGAGGTAAGAGGTAGGGAACTGGTTTGTCTGCCCAATATAAAATGATCAAATCTGGGGGAGGAATAAAAATAGCATAAATAGGAAAGTATACCTGTTTCATTTGAGGACCAGGATGTTGACGGCTGTGCCATACAGATTACAAAATAGTTTGAGGTACCGAGTCCATGGTATAGGGTGTATGAATTGATATACAAAACCACGCAAGATTCAAGACTTCGTGCTTTCCAGCTAAAATTATTATATAGTATTCTTGCCACCAACAAAATGTTGAATATTTTGGGCATACAATCATTGAAGCTCTGCCCTCTGGTAGCCTGATTCTTGTCTCAGGAATGGCTAAAATTAATAACATTGTTCTAAAATTGACCATAGAAATAATACTGTTGGGAGATCTGGAGAGACCGGGTAAGTCAATTACTAATACTCTTAGTAAATGTATTTATCTTCAACTCGCAATCTGTGGATTCGATTAGATAGAAAGTGTAGGTTAAACATCAAATCAAATTTTATTTGCCATATACACATGGTTAGCAGATGTTAATGCGAGTGTAGCGAAATGCTTGTGCTTCTAGTTCCGACAGTGCAGTAATATCTAACAAGTAATCTAATAATTCCCCAACAACTACCTAATACACAAATCTAAAGGGGTGAATGAGAATTTGTACATGTAAGTATATGGATGAGCGATGGCCAAGCGGCATAGGCAGGTAGATGGTATAACGCGACTCAGACTAGAGCATACAGGACCTATTTTCTCTCCATATCCCCTGATCTCTACCGCAAGCTCTGGACATTTACACCTGGATCTTGCAGCTAGCTAGCTGCTATCCGAGTGACTATTGGCTAACGTCGGTCCCGGAGCAAACATCAACTATTCCGTAGCAAGCCAGCTGAATAGTTCCATCAGCCACTCCTGGGCTACAATCACCTATCCGGACCCGTTTTACTGTCGATGCAGAGCCACACCTGGCCATCACAACTGGACTGCCGACGTTATCTGCCTAACCAACTTGCCCTCTAAATACATCTCTGCTGTTTTCAACCAAAGACCTCAGCGATCACTGCCTCATTGCCCATCAGTAGAGGATGCCTGGTTATTTAAAAAAAATGCCTTCCTCACCATCTTAAATAAGCATGCCCCATTCAAGAAATTTAGAACCAGGAACAGATATAGCCCTTGGTTCTCTCCAGACCTGACTGCTCTTAAGCAAAACACAAAACAATCCTGTGGCGTTCTGCATTAGCATCGAACAGCCCCCATGATATGCAACTTTTCAGGGAAGTTAGAAACCAATATACACAGGCAGTTAAAAAAGCCAAGGCTAGCTTTTCAAGCAGAAATTTGCTTCCTGCAACACAAACTCAAAAAGGTTCCGGGACACTGTAAAGTCCATGGAGAATAAGATCACCTCCTCCCAGCTGCCCACTGCACTGAGGATAGGAAACTCTGTCACCACCAATAAGTCCACTATAATTGAGAATTTCAATTAGCATTTTTCTACAGCTGGCCGTGTTTTCCACCTGGCTACCCCTACCCCGGTCAACAGCACTGCACCCCCCACAGCAACTCGCCCAAGCCTTCCCCATTTCTCTCCTCCCAAATCCAGTCAGCTGATGTTCTGAAAGAGCTGCAAAATCTGGACCCCTACAAATCAGCCGGGCTAGACAATCTGGACCCTTTCTTTCTAAAATGATCTGCCGAAATTGTTGCAACCCCTATTACTAGCCTGTTCAACCTATTTCATGTCGTCTGAGATTCCCAAAGATTGGAAAGCAGCTGCGGTCATCCCTCTTCAAAGGGGGGGACACTCTTGACCCAAACTGCTACAGACCTATATCTATCCTAGCCTGCCTTTCTAAGGTCTTCGAAAGCCAAGTCAACAAACAGATTATCGACCATTTCGAAACCCACCGCTATGCAATCTGGTTTCAGAGCTGGTTATGGGTGCACCTCAGCCATATCTTAACCGCCATCGATAAGAAACAATACTGTGCAGCCGTATTCATTGACCTGGCCAAGGCTTTCAACACTGTCAATCACCACATTCTCATCGGCAGACTCAATAACCTTGGTTTCTTAAATGATTGCCTCGCCTTGTTCACTAACTACTTCTCAGAGATTTCAGTGTGTCAAATCGGAGGGCCTGTTGTCCGGGCCTCTGGCAGTCTATGGGGGTGCCACAGGGTTCAATTCTTGGGCCGACTCTTTCTCTGTATACATCAATGATGTCGCCCTTGCTGCTGGGGAGTCTCTGATCCACCTCTACGCAGACGACACCATTCTGTATATTTCTGACCCTTCTTTGGACACTGTGTTAACCCTCCAGACGAGCTTCAATGACATACAACTCTCCTTCCGTGGCCTCCAACTGCTCTTAAATACAAGTAAAACTAAATGCATGCTTTTCAACCGATCTTCTGCCTGCACCTGCCCACCCGTCAGCATCACTACTCTGGACGGTTCTGACTTAGATCATGTAGACAACTACAAATACCTAGGTGTCTGCTTAGACTGTAAACTCTCCTTCCACACTCACATCAAACATTTCCAATTCAAAGTTAAATCTAGAATTGTCTTCCTATTTCGCAACAAGCATCCTTCACTCATGCTGCCAAACATACCCTTGTAAAACTGACCATCCTACTGATCCTCGGCGATGTCATTTACAAAATAACCTCCAAACCTTACTCAATAAACTGGATGCAGTCTGTCACAGTGCCATCCACGTTGTCACCAAAGCCCCATATACTACCCACCACTGCGACCTGTACGCTCTCGTTGGCTGGCCCTCGCTTCATACTTGTCGCCAAACACACTGGCTCCAGGTCATCTACAAGACCCTGCTAGGTAAAGTCCCCCCTTATCTCAGCTCGCTGGTCACCATAGTAGCACGCGCTCCAGCAGGTATAGCTCTCTGGTCACCCCAAAAGCCAATTCCTCCTTTGGCCGCCTCTCCTCCCAGTTCTCTGCTGCCAATGACTGGAACGAACTGCAAAAATCTCTGAAACTGGAAACCCTCACTAGCTTTAAGCATCAGCTGTCAGAGCAGCGCACAGATGACTGCACCTGTACATAGCCCATCTATAATTTAGCCCAAACAACTACCTCTTTCCCTACTGTATTTATTTATTTTGCTCCTTTGCACCCCATTTTTTCTATTTCTACTTTGCACATTCTTCCACTGCAAATCTACCATTCCAATATTTTACTTGCTATATTGTATTTACCTCGCCACCATGGCCTTTTTTTGCCTTTACCTCCCTTATCTCACCTAATTTGCTCACATTGTACACTGCTCAAAATAATAAAGGAAAGACTAAAATAACACATCCTAGATCTGAATGAATGAAATATTCTTATTAAATACTTTTTTCTTTACATAGCTGAATGTGCTGACAACAAAATCACACAAAAATTATCAATGGAAATCAAATTTATCAACCCATGGAGGTCTGGATTTGGAGTCACACTCAAAATTAAAGTGGAAAACCACACTACAGGCTGATCCAACTTTGATGTAATGTCCTTAAAACAAGTCAAAATGAGGCTCAGTAGTGTGTGTGTCCTCCACGTGCCTGTATGACCTCCCTACAATGCCTAGGCATGCTCCTGATGAGGTGGCAGATGGTCTCCTGAGGGATCTCCTCCCAGACCTGGACAGGCTGTGGTGCAACGTGGCGTTGGTGGATGAAGCGAGACATGATGTCCCAGATGTGCTCAATTGGATTCAGGACTGGGGAACGGGCGGGCCAGTCCATAGCATCAATGCCTTCCTCTTGCAGGAACTGCTAACACACTCCAGCCACATGAGGTCTAGCATTGTCTTGCATTAGGAGGAACCCAGGGCCAACCGCACCAGCATATGGTCTCACAAGGGGTCTGAGGATCTCATCTCGGTACCTAATGGCAGTCAGGCTACCTCTGGCGAGCACATGGAGGGCTGTGCGGCCCCCCAAAGAAATGCCACCCCACACCATGACTGACCCACCGCCAAACCGGTCATGCTGGAGGATGTTGCAGGCAGCAGAACGTTCTCCACGGCGTCTCCAGACTGTCACGTCTGTCACGTGTTCAGTGTGAACCTGCTTTCATCAGTGAAGAGCACAGGGTGCCAGTGGCGAATTTGCCAATCTTGATGTTCTCTGGGAAATGCCAAACGTTCTGCACAGTGTTGGTCTGTAAGCACAACCCCCACCTGTGGACGTCGGGCCCTCCTACCACCCTCATGGAGTCTGTTTCTGACCGTTTGAGCAGACACATGCACATTTGTGGCCTGCTGGAGGTAATTTTGCAGGGCTCTGGCAGTGCTCCTCCTGCTCCTCCTTGCACAAAGGTGGAGGTAGCAGTCCTGCTGCTGGGTTGTTGCCCTCCTACGGCCTCCTCCACATCTCCTGATGTACTGGCCTGTCTCCTGGTAGCGCCTCCATGCTCTGGACACTATGCTGACAGACACAGCAAACCTTCTTGCCACAGCTCGCATTGATGTGCCATCCTGGATGAGCTGCACTACCTGAGCCACTTGTGTGGGTTGTAGACTCTGTCATGCTACCACGAGTGAAAGCACCACCAGCATTCAAGTGACCAAAACATCAGCCAGGAAGCATAGGAACTGAGAAGTGGTCTGTGGTTATCACCTGCAGAACCACTCCTTTATTGGGGGTGACTTGCTAATTGCTTATAATTTCCACCTGTTGTCTATTCCATTTGCACAACAGCATGTGACATTTGTCAATCAGTGTTGCTTCCTAAGTGGACAGTTTGATTTCACAGAAGTGTGATTGACATGGAGTTACATTGTGTTGTGTAGTGTGTGTTCCCTTTATTTTTTGAGCTGTGTATATACACACACGTGATATGAGTAATGTAAGATATGTAAACATTATTAAAGTGGCATTATTTAGAGTGCATTGTATAAAGTGACTAATGATCCATTTACTAAAGTTGCCAGTGATTGGGTCTCAATGTAGGCAGCAGCTTCTCTGAGTTAGAGATTGCTGTTGAGCAGTCTGATGGCCTTGAGATGGGACTGAAAAACAGCTTCTTCGGTCCTAGCTTTGATACACCTATACTGACCTAGCCTTCTGGATGGTAGTGGTGTGAACAGACAGCAACTCGGATGGTTGATGTTGTTGATCTTTTTCGCCTTCCTGTGACATCGGGTGCTGTAGGTGTCCTGGGGGGGGCAGGTAGTTTGCCCCCGGTGATGCGTTGTGCAGACCACACCACCCTCTGGAGAGCTTTGCGGTTGAAGGCAGTGCAGTTGCCATACCAGGCTGTGATACAGCCCGACAAGATGCTCTCGATTGTGTCATCTGTAAAAGTTTGTCAGGGTTTTAGGTGACAAGCCAAATGTATTCAAGCTCCTGAGGTTGAAGTGGCGCTGTTGCGCCTTTTTCACCACACTGTCTGTGTGAGTGGGCCATTTCAGTTTGTTTGTGATGTGTGTATGCCGAGGAACTTAAAACATTTTTATTTTATTTTTACGTCCCACCTTCTCCATTTCTGTCCCTTCGATGTGGATAGGGGGGTGCTCCCTCTGCGGTTTCCTGAAGCCCACGATCATCTTGTTTTGTTAACGTTGAGTGAGAGGTTGTTTTCCCTGACACCACGCTCCAAGTGCTCTCACCTCCTCCCTGTAGGCTGTCTCGTCATTGTTGGTAATCAAGCCCACTACTGTTGTGTCATCTGTAAACTTGACGATTGAGTTGGATGGCCACGCAGTCATGGGTGAACAAGGAGTATAGGAGGGGGCTGAGCACGCACCCTTGTGGGGCCCCAGTGTTGAGGGTCAGCGAAGTGGAGATATTTTCCAGTGCTTGGCCACCCACTCAGTTACCGGTGACCTTTTCAGCCACATCCCAGCGAAAGGAGAGAACAGAACCACCACTCCTTAAATCCAGTCATTGACAGTAAGTTTCAAATGTTTTTTTCTCTTTGATACTCTGATCTTCAATGTGTAATGATTCCTACTAACCAGCTTGGTAAGAGCTGGGTTTGTACCTAGTCAGAGTTGTGGACTCTAGTGACATGACTTGGACTCGAGTTGGACTTGAGTCACAAATTTGATGACTTGAGACTCAACTTGATATAAAATAAGTAGACTTGACTTGGAGGCTCAAGACCTGGGACCTTGGCTTGAGACTGATGACTTGAACTTATCTGGCCAGGTTTTGTAACATTTTGTCACTAATTTTGTGGCAGAGTCTCCATCGATTCCTCTAGCAACAAAATGTGCAACAGATTGGCTATTGAAAAGCACACTTGGTCCTCTGATTGGACCCGCAAACTTAGCAAGCACAGGTCAGCACAGGTCCGGTGAGCTAGTGAACAGATTGCTGATTTGCTGTACAGCTATTGGATCGGGGGAAGTCAAACGTCAATTTGTAGGGAGAGAGGAATGCCATAAATAAATATGCAGCTCCAAAAATAGTTTGGTGATCAAGAATATTAACTGTTTACTTTGCAAGCTCACCAGCAATGTGGCATCAAGTAACAGTCAGGCCTACGAGCATGGTAGGTGAAAATTGCTTGAAATTGATTATTTACTTATGAAGCTTGCTTTGTATTTTCTGTTAAAGCTGCTGTGTGTCACTTTTTGGTCAACCCAACCAAATTCACATAGAAATGTGAGTTATAGATCTGTAATTCTCATTCAAAGCAAGTCTAAAAAAAAGAAGTAGATATGTTCTATGTGCACCATTTCCATGCTTCCCATTAAGTTTTGTCAGAGACCCACCTGTTTTGGCAGAGCCCCACACACACAAAGTTTGGACACACCTACTCATTCAAGTTTTTTAATTTTTTAAAACTATTTTCTACATTGTGCGCCACCCTATGGGACTCTCGGTCACGGCCGGTTGTGACACCGCCTGGGATCTAACCCCAGGCTGTAGTGACACCACAACTCTGATGCAGTGCCTTAGAACGCTGCACCAATCGGGAGGTGCACCTTGCTCTTTAATTAGAATGTATTTATTACAATTTAATTAAATGCATAAAGCCTTATAGGTATTTAGGGAACATGATACATTGCACTTGAAAGACAACCAAGTTGTTAGTTTCTCACTTAAAAATATATGTAAGAAAGTGTGTCACATGCACTTATTTAAGTATTTTTAAACACGATAACTTGCAGTGTACAAGATACCAAATTTTAAGCTATCACACAACATAATACTTAAACTGGAACAACCCTCAGTAACAGTTGCCCAAAAATAACTGTGCGCAAACCCTATCCCCAAATATTATAACAAGCCCCCGCCTCTAGCTGGGCTTGGTGTGGGCTAAGACGTCAGCATGCTCCAGTGTGCTTGCATACTCCCTTAAAAAGACATTCGATTGAAAAACAAGAAAAAAAGTGACAATAGTACTGTTTGTCCATTTTCAGACACGCAAAAATAGTCAGAGATCTTAGTCATGCAATTTGACATCTAAGATGTTTGGTGCAGTATTTTTCAATTAAAAAATTAGCATGAAAACGAGTAGTCTCTCATTGAATGACAACAAAGACTTTATTGAAGAATTCCCACTGTTGACCAATCGCAGAGGAAAGGGCGTAGACGTCGGCTCAGAGCCTCAGCTTGCCTCTAGACAAAAAATTGTGTGCCCAAACAGCCGAATGAAACCTCACCGAAGTCCAAAACGTCACAAAATAATATATGCACAAACTCTACCGAACTGTATCGCCTGGGAAGCATGCGGATGCCTTTAGCCCATGCTGGACTTGGTGCGGGCCGGCACACGTTCTGCTTGGTGCGGGATAACCGGAGTTGGGCTTGTTGTGAGCTAGCCTGTGTCGGGTGGGCTTGGTGTGGCTAGCCGTTGGCCACCTTGCCCACCGAATGGGGTCATGTTTGCTGGGAAGTGCATATACAGTGCATTCAGAAAGTATTCAGACCCCTTGACCTTTTCCACATTCTGTTACATCACAGCCTTATTCAATCTATACACAATAGCCCAAAATGACAAAGCGAAAAACAGATATTTAGAAATGTTTGCAAATGTATAAAAAACAGTATTCAGACGCTTTGCTATGAGACTCGAAATTGAGCTCCGGTGCATCCTGTTCCATTGATCATCCTTGAGATTTTTCTACAACTTGATTGGAGTCCCCTGTGTTAATTTCAACTGATTGGACATGATTTGGAAAGGCACACACCGGTCTATATAAGGTCCCACAGTTGACAGTGCATGTCAGAACAAAAACCAAGCCATGAGGTCGAAGGAATTGTACGTTGAGCTCCGAGACAGGATTTTGTTGAGGCACAGATCTGGAGAAGGGTACCAAAAAAAAATATGCAGGATTGAAGGTCCCAAAGAACACAGTGGCCTCCATCATTCTTAAATGGAAGAAGTTTGGAATCACGAAGAGTCTTCCAAGAGCTGGCTGGGCAATCGTGGGGGAGAAGGGCCTTTGTCAGGGAGGTGACCAAGAACCCAATGGTCACCCTGACAGAGCTCCAGAATTCCTCTGTGGAGATGAGAGAACCTCCCAGAAGGACAACCAACTCTGCAGCACTCCACCAAATCAGACCTTTATGGTAGAGTGGCCAGACAGAAGCCACTCCTAGGTAAAAGCACATGGACTCTAAAGGACTCTCAGACCATGAAAAACAAGATTCTGGTCTGATGAAACCAAGATTTAACTCTTTGACCTGAATGACAAGCGTCACATCTGGAGGAAACCTGGCACCATTCCTACGGTGAAGCATGGTGGTGGCAGCATGCTGTGGGGATGTTTTTCAGCGGCAGGGACTGGGAGACTGGTCAGGATCGAGGGAAAGATGAACGGAGCAAAGTACAGAGAGATCCTTGATGATGTCCTGTTGGAAGGTGAACCTTCGCCCCAGTCTAACATCCCCAAGCACACAGCCAAGACAACACAGGGGTGGTTTCGGGAACAAGTCTCTGAATGTCCTTGAATGGCCCAGCCCGATCGAACATCTCTGGAAAGACCTGAAAATAGTTGTGCAGCAATGCTCCCCATCCAACCGGACAGAGCTTGAGAAGATCTGCAAAGAAGAAATGGGAGAAACTCCCCAATTTCAAGTGTGCCAAGCTTGTAGAGTCATACCCAAGAAGACTCAAGGCTGTAATCGCTCCCAAAGGAGCTACAACAAAGTACTGAGTAAAGGGTCTGAATGCGTACGTAAATGTGATAGCAGTTCATTAAAAAAATGCCAATTAAAAACCTGTTTTTGCTTTATCATTATGGGGTAGTGTGTAGATTGAGGGGGAAAACTATTTAATCCATTTTAGAATAAGGCTGTAACGTAAGAAAATTTGGAAAAAGACATGCGGTCTGAATACTTTCCGAATGCATGAATGTATGTACCTCTGAGCTGCTGTTAGAATCTTTCTATTTGGTTTCTCAATGGGAGGCTGTGCAGTCTTGCCCTCTACCAGTATCTGTTCAGATAGGAAAGGTTAAGCTTGATACAGAGGCTATTTATTTTGGGCTATTGCCTGTGTACATTTGATAAATCTACTTGTAAATTTGATATAATATGGTGCTTTAACCTGTAAATAAAATGTACACTGAGCCCATCAACCTGCCATGCTGATTTCATGCCCCTTAAGACTGGTACATGGTCCATATTATTTATTTTTGACAATTACATAATCAAAATGTGTTGTAGACAAAATAATGAAAAGGGCTGTCAGGTAGCCTCAATAAATAGACAAAGATTTGTCGTTGAAGTCATTGTATACAGTTGAAGTCAGAAGTTTACACTTAGGTTGGAGGCATTAAATTTCATTTTTCAACCACGACAAATTTCTTGTTAACAAACCATAGTTTTGGCAAGTGGGTTAGGACATCTACTTTGTGCATGACACAAATTTTTCCAACAATTTTTTACAGACAGATTATTTCACTGCATCACAATTCCAGTGGATCAGAAGTTTACATACACTAAGTTAACTGTGCCTTTAAACAGCATGGACAATTCCAGAAAATAATGTCATGGCTTTAGAAGCTTCTGATGGGCTATTTGAGTCAATTGGAGGTGTACCTGTGGATGTATTTCAAGGCCTACCTTCAAACTCAGTGCCTCTTTGCTTGACATCATGGGAAAATCTAAAGAAATCAACCAAGACCTCAGAAAAAAAATTGTAGACCTCCACAAGTCTGGTCCATCCTTGGGAGCCATTTCCAAACGCCTGAAGGTACCTCGTTCATCTGTACAAACAATAGCACACAAGTATAAACACCATGTGACCACGCAGCCGTCATACCGCTCAGGAAGGAGACGCGTTCTGTCTCCTAGAGATGAACAGACTTTGGTGCGAAATATGCAAATCAATCCCAGAACAGCAGCAAAGGACCGTGTGAAGATACTGGAGGAAACGGGTACAAAAGTATCTATTTCCACAGTAAAAACGAGTCCTATATCAACATAACCTCAAAGGCTGCTCAGCAAGGAAGAAGCCACTGCTCCAAAACCGCCATAAAAAAAGCCAGACTATGGTTGCAACTGCACATGGGGACAAATATCATACTTTTTGGAGAAATGTCCTCTGGTCTGATGAAACAAAAATAGAACTGTTTGGCCATAATGACCATTGTTATGTTTGGAGGAGAAAGGGGAGGCTTGCAAGCCCGAAGAACACCATCCCAACTGTGAAGCACGGGGGTGGCAGCATCAAGTTGTTGAGGTGCATTAATGCAGGAGGGACTGGTGCACTTCACAAAATAGATGGCATCATGAAGCAGGAAAATTATGTGGATATATTGAAGCAACATCTCAAGACATCAGTCAGGAAGTTAAAGCTTGGTCGCAAATGGGTCTTCCAAATGGACAATGACTCCATGCATACTTCCAGAGTTGTGGCAAAATGGCTTAAGGACAACAAAGTCAAGGTATTGGAGTGGCCATCACAAAGCTCTGACCTCAATCCTATAGAATATTTGTGGGCACAACTGAAAAAGCATGTGCGAGCAAGGAGGCCTACAAGCCTGACTCAGTTACACCAGCTCTGTCAGGAGGAATGGGACAAAATTCACCCAACTTACTGTGGGAAGCTTGTGGAAGGCTACCCGAAACATTTGACCCAAGTTAAACAATTGTAAGGCAATGCTACCAAATGTATGTATTTATTTATTTTATTTCACCTTTATTTAAAGAGGTAGGCAAGTTGAGAACAAGTTCTCATTTACAATTGCGACCTGGCCAAGAAAGCAAAGCAGTTCGACACACACAACAACACAGAGTTGCACATGGAGTAAAACAAACATACAGTCAATAATACAATAGAAAAATAAGTCTATATACAATGTGAGCAAATGAGGTGAGATAAGGGAGGTAAAGGCAAAAAAGGCCATGGTGGCAAAGTAAATACAATATAGCATGTAAATCACTGGAATGGTAATTTGCAGTGGAAGAATGTGCAAAATAGAAATAGAAATAATGGGTTGAAAAGGAGCAAAATAAATAAATACAGTAGGGGAAGAGGTAGTTGTTTGGGCTAAATTATAGATGGGCTATGTACAGGTGCAGTCATCTGTGAGCTGCTCTGACAGCTGGTGTTTAAAGCTAGTGAGGGGGATGAGTGTTTCCAGTTTGAGATTTTTGTAGTTCGTTCCAGTCATTGGCAGCAGAGAACTGGGAGGAGAGGCGGCCAAAGGAGGAATTGGTTTTGGGGGTGACCAGAGAGATAAACGTGCTACAGGTGGGTGCTGCTATGGTGACCAGCGAGCTGAGATAAGGGGGGACTTTACCTAGCAGGGTCTTGTAGATGACCTGGAGCCAATGGGTTTGGCGACGAGTATGAAGCGAGGGCCAGCCAACGAGAGCGTACAGGTCGCAGTGGTGGGTAGTATATGGGGCTTTGGTGACAAAACAGATGGCACTGTGAAACTGCATCCAATTTATTGAGTAGGGTATTGGCTATTTTGTAGATGACATTGCCGAAGTCGAGGATCGGTAGGATGGTCAGTTTTACGAGGGTATGTTTGGCTGCATGAGTGAAGGATGCATTGTTGCGAAATAGGAAGACAATTCTAGATTTAACTTTGGACTGGAGATGTTTGATGTGAGTGTGGAAGGAGAGTTTACAGTCTAACCAGACACCTAGGTATTTGTAGTTGTCCACATATTCTAGGTCAGAACCGTCCAGAGTAGTGATGCTGGACGGGCGGACAGGTGCAGGCAGTGATCAGTTGAAAAGCATGCATTTAGTTTTACTTGTATTTAAGAGCAGTTGGAGCCCACGGAAGGAGAGCTGTATGGCATTGAAGCTAATCTGGAGGGTTGTTAACACAGTGTCCAAAGAAGGGCCAGAAGTATACAGAATGGTGTCGTCTGCGTAGAGGTGGATCAGAGACTCACTAGCAGCAAGAGCGACATCATTGATGTATACAGAGAAGAGAGTCGGCCCAAGAATTTAACACTGTGGCACCCCCATAGAGACTGCCAGATGCCCGGACAACAGGCCCTCCGATTTGACACACTGAACTCTCTGAGAAGTAGTTGGTGAACCAGACGAGGCAATCATTTGAGAAACCAAGGCTATCGAGTCTGCCGATGAGGATGTGGTGATTGACAGAGTCGAAAGCCTTGGCCAGGTCGATGAATACGGCTGCACAGTAATGTCTCTTATCAATGGCGGTTATGATGTCATTTAGGACCTTGAGCGTGGCTGAGGTGCACCCATGACCAGCTCGGAAACCAGATTGCATAGCGGAGAAGGTACGGTGGGATTAAAAATGGTCGGTAATCTGTTTGTTAATTGAGCTTTTGAATACCTCAGAAAGACAGGGTAGGATAGATATAGGTCTGTAGCAGTTTGGGTCTAGAGTGTCACCCCCTTTGAAGAGGGGGATGACTGCGGCAGCTTTCCAATCTTTCGGAATCTCAAATACTAATTAAGTGTATATAAACTTCTGACCCACTGGGAATGTGATGAAAGAAATAAAAGCTGAAATAAATCACTACTATTACTCTGACATTTCACATTCTTAAAGTGGTGATCCTAACTGACCTAAGACAATGAATTTTTTGACGATTAAATGTCAGGAATTTTGAAAAACTTTAGTATTTGGCTAAGGTGTATGTAAACTTCCGACTTTTTTACTTGACTTGAAAAAACCTGTTCAAGTTGGGACTCGGACCTTGTCACTTGCTTGTGACTTGAATAATAGTGACTTGGTCCCACCTCTTGTACTAGCTATGCTGATGATCATTAATGTTTTTTCTCTGCATCAGGTCTCACATCTCCATTAAGTCTGTTGGTAAATTTTAACATTGGTGATCAATATCAGAAAGTTTTGTAATCTAGGTCTGAAAATTTAGAGGCATCAATTGGAAAACCTCATATCCACCCTCAGTAACAAACTGGAGGACTGAACTATTTAGCTACATCCCATTAGACTAGGCTATATATTATAAAATCAAAACATAAACCAGACATATGACAGAATTTGGAAAGCGTATGTTGACCATCTTAGAAAATGTGCTGCATAGCGGGTGTTATGTTTCTGTGTTGTTGTTTCTGAATATCAGTTTGTTTTGGGATTAAATTTTTTCAGTAGTGTTTTGTTTGTGGATCCCTCAGTGAGAATTAATGTATGCGGATTTGTGTGTGTGTGTGTGTGTGTGTGTGTGTGTGTGTATTAATACTGTGAGAATAAACTTCACTAAAAGTTTTTTTTTTATAAATATAAAGAAATACATTTTATTGTCTCTTTACACATACTTAAAGTTTTGCATTTACCCTACTTTTTTTAAAGACTGCCAAGCTGTCCACAATTGGGGAGAACCTCCGTCCGGAACAATGTCCTCAGGATTATGGAGCGCTGTGTTTATAAAAAGTTGTTTGAATTTTACAACATGTATAAGGAGGATTAAGCACAATTTCATCCTTTAGAGATGAGGTAAACATTTATCAAACTACTGTCTAATTTTGATATCCTCTTCTAAAATGTTTCAGACCGATGACCAATGTATGAACGTCCCACTTCAATATGAATGGACAGAGGAGAAAACAAGCTTTTGCTACCACTTGTGTGTGTTCCATTGTAGTTGGTAAGAAAATGTGAGCAGTTGAGACATTGACATAGACAACAAGGCAGGTTCAGCAGATTCTGCCTGTTAAATATATTTTACTGTGTGTTACTGTTCTGTCCTGCATGCCCACATTATGCCAATCGTTAATTTATTTTCATCTTGTTTAATGCTTACAGTAAGTGTGATAAAAGCCAGAAAACTCACAAGGTTGATGTGTTGCCGGCCCTCTGGAAAGTTCTAAAATGTGCCCCTGACCTCCATGGTGGAGTAGGACGCAAAGTTGCTATTTTCTCTCTCACGAAGCTATAACAGCCACAAACATCCATGGAGTACCATGGAAATAATTTTAGCCAGCTGAGTTTACAAAGTTTATTCAGAAAGGTCCTTTTCTAGTTATTTTTAAATCCCAAATGGATAAAGTTGTAATGCGCTGATTCTCTTCACTGCAGATCTGACCCATCACACGACACTTCAAGAGGACCACTGCGCTCCAGATCGCTTTCTGTGCTCAGAGGTCCTTGATGAGGATCTACCCCATCACACAGCTCTTATTAATCATTAGGAAGGTAAAACAATGGGCCTTTATATACTGTGTCCCAATCGTTCTACTCATGTCTGTGGGTGAATTATGATACAACTACTGTATGCAGATTTGCAAAAAAATGGATTTGTTGATCTATTTTAAAATGCAAGAATATGTTGCAGAATTTAACTTTAATTGGTGCCTATGGAAACAAATAGAAATGTAATGAACAAAAATAATAATAATCCAACTTCATCCTCAGAAATACTTTTTACAGTAGGTAATAAACTGTAGTCAAGTGGTCATTACCAGGTTGATGGTTTTAACTATGACCAGTACATAACATAGCACATAATATAGTGGTCAGATTTATGACCGACTGGTCCTATGGTGGTCAGTAAAATACGTCACACTATGATCAGCAAAAAGACGTAACAAAAAAACATTCAGTTTGCGACCAGAATAAGACGTCAGTTTTTTCATCCAGGTTTGGCCCACTGGATAGTGATCTAGGCTAGAAAAGGTTAATTGACAATAGAAGCAGTATTTTTACCTGTGGATAGTCCGACTTCGTCTCCTTGTGTTTTATGAAGCCAGACAGCCAGGACAGTGTGGTGAGTATTTGTGTTTGTATTCCTGATGCTGCACCCCCACTCTTCCCCTTAATTTTCCTCCTCAGTCTGACATATCTGTCTCTCAATTTCTTCCATTTCGTCCTGCAAACCTGTTCTTCTACTCTCAGAGTTTGGGCAATCTCCTTCCAGCTGTTGCTGGTTATTGTGAAGTCTTTATAGTCTTTCAATGAGGTGTTGTACAAATTGTTGTACCTTCTGACCTCTTCAATTAGCTTTTTCTCGAAACTTGCGTCGTCCTGAATCTTGCTTGTTTTAGAGTCATCAGTATAATGGGGCTCATCTTCATCTCGGTTCTCATGCATTGTTTGGTTCAGTCCTTCCTTCTCAAGTTCCGCCATTTTCTCTGAACTGTATGTGAACAGAAAGGGTGCGGGTAAAACCAGAGGATGCAAACCAACGAAGTCTGTTATGTTATTCTATGAACAACAGTTCTGTTTGCTTCTGCAGGTAGAAATTGAAGCTGTTGGTTTGATTTGATACAAAGAAAAAAAAAACATCTCACACGACTCAAAGCTTGTTGTTGCAACTGCACACCTATCCCACTGTCTACGGTCGGCTCTTCCTCTCTCCACACCAGACGCAGTGTGATCAGGTTTAGAAAGGAACAAGACAAACACAAGCACCTAAAAAAACAACGATTGATAACGACTCTCGCTAACTATTTTCTGCAATCATTGGCACTTGAGAGTTGGCATTTTACATGATCCGATATGCAAATCACATGCACGGTGAAATGTCGTAAAATGCATGCAGACGTTTCACTTTACGTCTCAATGCCGAGTATGGAAAGTCTAAGGGGCCTATAAGTGTGTCATCTAAACCCCGCCTATTTAAAACATTTATATGTTTAAAATCTGATTTTACACCTAAACTTAACCACACTTATAACATTTTGCTTAAACCTACAGTTGTGTTTTATGAATTTTAACCCGACAATTTTGACTTTGTGGCTGTGGTAACGAGTGGTAACCTAAAAAGTGTGCAGAAGAGGAAACAGGGGAGAACGACCCCAGTGGGTAAAAACTGGTTAAAACCTTTTACGACTAGGGGGCGATATTTTAATTTTTGGATAAGCAAGATATTTTGTCACGAAAAGATGCTCGACTATGCATATAATTGACAGCTTTGGATAGAAAACACTCTGACGTTTCCAAAACTGCAAATATATTGTCTGTGAGTGCAACAGAACTGATGTTACAGGCGAAACCCAGATAAAAATCCAATAAGGAAGTGACGCATTTTTAAAAACCGCCTCATGCCAATGACTCATTATATGGCTGTGAATGAGCTACGAATGAGCTTACATTTTCTACATATTCCCCAAGGTGTCTATAGCATTGTGACGTCTTTTTACGCATGTCTGTTGAAGAATAGCCGTAAGGGACCATATTTAGCAAGTGGTCACATGTCTCCCGCAGAAAATCTTGCGTAAAATACTGAGGTAGCCATTTTTCCAATCACTTCTTATGAGAAACCAATTGCCTCGACGGATATGTTATCGAATATATATGTTAAAAACACCTTGAGGATTGATTCTAAACAACGTTTGCCATGTTTCTGTTGATATTATGGAGCTAATTTGGAAAAAAGTTTGGTGTTGTAGTGATAGCATTTTCCGGTCGATTTCTCAGCCAAGCATGATGAACAAACGGGAGCTATTTCGCATACAAAAATAATATTTTTGGAAAAAAGGAACATTTGCTATCTAACTGGGAGTCTCCTGAGTGAAACCATCCGAAGTTTTTCAAAGGTAAATTATTTAATTTGATTGCTTTTCTTATTTTCGTGAAAATGTTGCCTGCTGCCAGCAGAGCCTAGCATAGCATTATGCCATGATAAACTTACACAAATGCTTGTCCTAGCGTTGGCTGTAACTCATATTTTGAAAATCTGTGATGACAGTGTGATTAACAAAAGGCTAAGCTGTGTCTCAATATATTTCATTTGTGATTTTCATGAACAGGAAAAATTTTCTAGGGCTATTTATGTCCGCTGCGTTATGCTAATTCGTTTGAGGCTATGATTACGCTCCCGGATCCGGGATTGCTAGTCACAAGAAAAGACCTCAGTATGTTTTTTTTTACTATGTCTTATTCTGGTTGAAAAGTACATTTAATGTTTTACGACCACCAGTTTGTGATAATTGTGACCTATTTGACCAGCCGGTCATAATTTTGACCACTCTATTATGTAGCTTACTGGTCATAGTTAAGACGTCATCATAGTTAAGACATCATCATAATCTGGTAATGACCACCTGACTACAACCTATTATCAACATTCTTAGAAAAAAAAGGGTTCCAAAAGGGTTCTTCGGCTGTCCTCATAAGAGAACCCTTTTCGGTTCCACGTAAACCCTTTGTGTTCCATGTAGAAATCTCTGTGGAAGGGATTCTACCTGGAACCAAAAATGGTTATTCAAAGGGTTCTCCTATGGGGACAGCCGAATAACCCCTTTAGGTTCTAGATGACACCTTTTTTTCTAAGAGTGTACTGTAAAAAGTATTGCAGATGATATTTGGATATTGACAACATTGTTCGTTACATTTCTATGTATTTCCATAGCAACCATAGTCTGCAACATATTCTTATTCAAAATATATCAAGCAATGGTAAGAACAAATCTACATCACAATTTTTTGCACATCTGCATACAGTAATTGTTTCATAATTCACTCAGACATTACATGCATAGAAATACTGGGACACAGTATATAAATGCCCATTGTTTGAGCTGATTAATGATTAATAGGAGTGGTGTGATGGGGGTAGATCGTCATCAAGGACCTCTGAGCACAGAATGCGATCTGGAGCATAGTGGCCCTCTTGAAGAGTCACGTGATGGGTCAGATCTGCAGTGAAGATAATTTTGTGGAATAGACACTGGCTGGAATGCGGTTTTAACCAATCAGCATTCAGGATTAGAACCACCCGTTGTATAAAAAAAGGGCATATAACACCGGATCTAGAGTTCAAATATCGTCGCTAGCGAGAGTAAAAACATGCCTCGTCCCCTCTTGCTTGGTAAACTACTCTGGCTCACCAAGCCACCTAATGGATATACACTACAAGCATTTAGTTTTTTTGTGTATGTGAGCCCAACGCACTGTTTCTCTAAAGAAATCAAAGAATTCAAATCAGAAATCAAGTCAGGAATTTTGGGATGCTGAGTTGTAGTTTTTATTAAGCAAATATTAAATCTAGTCTAACTCAAACGTGGTAATTAACTACAATGACCATAATCCATTTCGATATCTGTTTAGAACATCTTTCCTTGATGTTCTTCTCCCCAACATGCCGCTGCTTTACTTACAAATGTAAAACAAGATTGCAGGAGAACAGGGACTACCACAGCAGTCAAATATTTTCTTCGTTTTTTGTGTACATTTTGAAAAACTGTCTTTGTTTTCCAGCTGTTTTGTTGTGTCGACTACCTGTGATCTGTTTCAACTGCTGTATGGAATGTTGACTGATGCACTCCAGCAAGCAGGCTGCCTGCAAGCAGAGATCTATTACTGCCTGCAAGTCACAAATTCCAATCCTGTAACGCTCGTCCTCTTCTTCTGACGAGGAGTCGCAAGGATCGGACCAATGGTAAGTGGTAAGTGTTCATATTTTAAATATTTTAATGAACACTGAAAAAAAACAACAACCAACGAACAGTCCTGTAAAGTGCAACAAAACACTAAACATAAAATAAACACCCACGAAGCACAAGTGGGAAAAGGCTACCTAAGTAAGATTCTCAATCAGAGACAATTAAGGACACCTGCCTCTGATTGAGAACCATAACAGGCCAAACGCAAAAACACAACAGAAAACGGAACATAGACAACCCACCCAACTCACGCCCAGACCCATACTAAAACAAAGACATTACAAAGGAACTAAGGTCAGAACGTGACAAATCCAAGCTGGGAACTGATATGCCTCCACAAAATTTGCACTCACTCAGTATTAAATTGACTAAAGAACAGTTTGTTGAATTTATTTAGTTGAGGTTGCCACATGTTTCGGTAGCTAAGACAGATGTAGGAAGAGATGCAATTGGGCCTTGTCCAGACTCTCCCTGTAATACCTCCATTCTTCCTGTCCGACAAGCCTCAGGTGATTGGTGTTAACGATGCAGTTTATGCAAGGACCGCTGTTGTGCCGAACCCCATTTCCCCATTCTATCTGCTGTTCCAACGTCGACTAAATGATTTTCAGTTGTTGATTTGGCTAATGTTATTTTTAGCATTCCCCTGGCATTTATGGTAGTGAGTGGAAGCCCACTACCGGGCAGTGGGAGAAGATGGAACCAGATGGATTTTGGCCAACATTCTGCAAATGTTCTCATCAATTAAATATTTGATCTCAATACTCTTTTCTGTTCCAAAAAAATAGCATCTGTTATAAATAGAGTGGACTAAGTTAAGTAGACTTTACCCATTGCAAAACCTTTAAAAAATATATACTTTTCCAATAATTTACGTTATACATTATGTTGGCTGACAATTTGTTAGTTACGCTATCCTTATGAACCACACAGCATATAATTGCAGCAGTATGTACTGGTAGTATAACGTTACTTGACTACTAATACATAAAACCTGCTAGTACATTAACTAAACTCAGCAACAACAACAAAAATGTCCCTTTTTCAGGACCCTGTCTTTCAAAGATAATTTGTAAAAATCCAAATAACTTCTCGGATCTTCATTGTAAAGGGTTTAATAAACATTGTTTCCCATGCTTGTTCAATGAACCATAAACAATTATTGAACATGCATCTGTGGAAAGGTTGTTAAAACACTAACAGCTTACAGACGGTAGGCAATTAAGGTCACAGTTATTAAAACTTAGGACACTAAAGAGGCCTTTCTACTGACTGAAAAACACCAAAAGAAAGATGCCCAGGCTCATCTGCGTGAACGTGCCTTAGGCATGCTGCAAGGAGGCATGAGGACTGCAGATGTGGCCAGGGCAATAAATTGCAATGTCCGTACTGTGAGACACCTAAAGACAGAGCTACAGGGAGACAGGACGGATAGCTGATTGCCCTCGCAGTGGCAGACCACGTGTAACAACACCTGCACAGGATCGGTACATCCAAACATCACACCTGCCGGACAGGTACAGGATGGCAACAACAACTGCCCGAGTTACACCAGGAACGCACAATCCCTCCATCAGTGCTCAGACTGTCTGCAATAGGCTGAGAGAGGCTGGACTGAGGGCTTGTAGGCTGTCATCCCGCACAGTAAAATTTTACTCGGTGGCACCATCAGCGCTCCAGACAAATCTCATGTCTGTTTTAAGGCAGGTCCTCACCAGACATCACCGGCAAAAACGTCACCTATGGGCACAAACCCACCGTCGCTGGACCAGAGGACTGGTAAAAAGTGCTCTTCACTGACGAGTCGCGGTTTTGTCTCACCAGGGGTGATGGTCGGATTCACGTTTATAGTCGAAGGAATGAGCGTTACACCGAGGCCTGTACCTCGGAGCGGGATCGATTTTAAGGTGGAGGGTCCGTCATGGTCTGTGGCGGTGTGTCACAACATAATCGGACTGAGCTTGTTGTCATTGCAGGCAATCGCAATGCTGTGTGTTGCAGGGAAGACATCCTCCTCCATCATGTGGTACCCTTCCTCCAGGGTCATCCTGACATGACCCTCCAGCATGACAATGCCACCAGCCACCAATACTGCTCGTTCTGTATGTGATTTCCTGCAAGACAGGAATGTCAGTGTTCTGCCATGGCCAGCGAAGACCCCGGATCTCAATCCCATTGAGCATGTCTGGGACCTGTTGGATCGGAGGGTGAGGGCTAGGGCCATTCCCCCCAGAAATGTCCGGGAACTTACAGGTGCCTTGGTGGAAGAGTGGGGTAACATTTCACAGCAAGAACTGGCAGATCTGGTGCAGTCCATGAGGAGGAGATGCACTGCAGTACTTAATGCAGCTGGTGGCCACACCAGATACTGACTGTTACTTTTGATTTTGAGTCCCCTTTGTTTAGGGACACATTATTCAATTTCTGTTAGTCACGTGTTTGTGGAACTTGTTCAGTTTATGTCTCAGTTGTTGAATCTTGTTATGTTCAAACAAATATTTACACATGTTACTTTTGCTGAAAATAAACACAGTTAACAGTGAGAGGACGTTTCTTTTTTGCTGAGTTTAGTATGCTTATTGGTCATAGTATGGATATATTTATTCTTATTCTCATTCTTAGCTACGTGGTATAGTCGTTGTGCGTTTCAATGGACATTGTCCATTCTGGCTTTCTCCTCCGATTCCTAAAATGTTAGCTAGTCATTTGTTATGCTAACAAGCTAGCAAGAGGTTTCATAGCAACAGCATCAACCTCCGGTAGACAGGCGAAGTTCTAGTACGCTCAATTGAAACGATACCGTTCCTTTACATTATACTAAAATTAACTAATAGTATGTAGTATATACTCATTAAATATGTAGTATACAGTATGTTAGTACGGGTATTCAAACACAGCTCGGGTGTTTGATTTATTTGATACCATTCCACTAATTCCGCTCCAGCCATTATCAAAAGCCTGTCCTCCCAAATTAAGGTGCCACCATCCTCCTGTGTAGTTACATTTGTAGCTGTATAGTACTGCAGCAGCTTATGTACACTTTAGATACTCCATGTTGTTTATAAGTGCCTATATTTCATTGATTGCATGTGTTTTGCAGGAGATGTTGTTTAGAGATGGTTAATTCCTATAGCCTGCACACTTTACTGCTGCGTTTTCATAGTTCACACTACTGTTAAGCAATGGCCAGAGATTCTAGAAGTTTCAGACTGTCCTCAGCACTCCCGCACAGTAAAATGTATTACTCGGTGGCACCAGACACAGATCAGCGCTCCACCAGTGTGCCACAAATCTCACCTGTCGAAGTAATTAGTTCTCTTGCTCTCTGCGAGATGTTTACATATATACTGACTGCTGTAAATACTCTATGTATGCTGTTATGTGAATATCCTTGTATAGATGCTATGCCATTATTTCCTGTGTAGATATTCATATTGCATAGCTTACATTGTTTATTTGTTCTTACCTTTCAGAAGCACAAGTCTATCCTATGCACAAAAATACTTCTATGGTGTGTGTGCGCAACTGTGTGGTGGTGACCAAAGTAAAATAAACATTATCGGATATGCAAATGTCATGCACGTTGAAATGTCGTAAAGTGCTTGCAGACATTTTCACTTTGTCTGAACGCAGAGTATAGAAAGTCCAAAAGCCCCCCTCCAAGCATCCCATTGGTTTTAGAAAATTTAGCAGTACGCCCATCCAGCCTCAAATCAAATCACATTTGATTGGTCACATACACCTACATGGTGAGCAGATGTTAATGTGAGTGTAGCTAGTTCTGACAGTGCAGTAACAAGTAATCTAACAACCGCAGACCACATGTAACCATGCCAGCCCAAGTCTCCACTTCTGGCTTCTTCACCTGCGGAAATGTCTGAGGGTAGGGGGAGTGGGGTGTTGAGTATTTTGTCTGTAATAAAGCCCTTGTGGGGCTGACCCCTCCAGTATTTATGCTGCAGTAGTTTGTGTCGGGGGGCTAGGGTCAGTTATCTAGAGTACATCTCCTGTCTTATCCGGTGTGAATTTAAGTATGCTCTCTCTAATTCTCTCTCGGAGGACCTGAGCCCTAGGACCATGCCTCAGGACTACCTGGCATGATGACTCCTTGCTGTCCCCAGTCCACCTGACCGCACTGCTGCTCCAGTTTCAACTGTTCTGCCTGCGGCTATGGAACCCTGACCTGTTCACCAGACGTGCTACCTGTCCCAGACCTGCTGTTTTCAACTCTTTAGAGACAGTAGGAGCGGTAGAGATACTCTTAATGACCGGCTATGAAATACCAACTGACATTTACTCCTGAGGTGCTGACTTGCTGCACCCTCGACAACTACTGTGATTATTATTATTTGACCATGCTGGTCATTTATGAACATTTGAACATCTTGGCCATGTTCTGTTATCTCCACCCAGCACAACCAGAAGAGGACTGGCCACCCCTCATAGCCTGGGTCCTCTCTAGGCTTCTTCCTAGGTTTTGGCCTTTCTAGGGAGTTTTTCCTAGCCACCGTGCTTCTACACCTGCGTTGCTTGCTGTTTGGGGTTTTAGGCTGGGTTTCTGTATAGCACTTTGAGATATCAGCAGATGTAAGAAGGGCTATATAAATAAATGTGATTTGGGAGAGAACTAATTATCCTTGCTGTGCCACGGTAAAATCCATAGATTAGGGTCTAATTAATTTATTTCAATTGACTAAATTCCTTATATGAACTAACTTGGCAAAATCTTTGAAATTGTTGCATGTTGCTTTTTATATTTTAGTTCAGTATAGCTGGTTGATAAACTGAAGTCAGGTTAATTACAGCTGGGATTGAAGCGAAAACCTACATGAAGGTAACTCTCCAGGGTTGGAGAGCTCTGACATAGGGCATCAACCACCAGCCAGGGTTTCATTACATAAGCTTTCGGCAATTATTTTTATTTGCACATTTAGACCTAATTAAACTGATGCATTTGGCAATGTTCAACTTCAATTCACTGGCACTATGAAGAATAGCTTAGCCGTACTCATTGATAGCCTAATATATACTTTAATATTCTTTTGGTGAATTTACAAGGCATTGATAGATACAGATTACAAAGATATAGCCTATATCCACAGGTCTGGGTGTCTCTCTGCCTACCCCGATCCTCTCTCTAGTGTGTGTTTGGGTCTTCGGTCTGTAGCGTGTAGAATAGCTCAGCGAAATACAGCATTGCGATAGTCTGTAGCCTACATCTTTTGATTAAAGTTCTGACTGACTGCCTGGTGGCCAACATGCCTACTTATGTCCCTCCCATCTCTCTCTCTACCATATTTTTATTTATTTGCTGTGAAAGATACGAAGAAATTGTGTTCTCATAGAATCGTTACCTGCATGGCAAAAATAATGAATGTTAAGGCGTGATGCCTAGCGGAATAAAAGCTTGACACACAGAAATTGGTGTCGACAGGCTAGGAGTCGAATAATTGATTATTTGAGTCGACTCCCCACTACTACCAGTGTGCAGCTGCCTTAACGTTCGACATTCCTCGGGGAAGTAGTCTTCTATTTGTACCTTCTTCAATGAGCTTTTCCTCGAAACGTGCGTTGTCTTGCATCTTGATTGGCGTAGTCATCAGTATCTTGGGGCTCCTCTTCATCTCGGTTCTACTGCATTGTTTGGAGCAGTGCTTGGTCCTCAAATTCCATTTTCTCTGTGTTTTGTATCCCAAACAAAAGGGGTGCGGGTGAAACCAGAAGCTGAAAACCAACGAAGTCTGTTGTGCTATTGTATACACATCCGTTTTGTCTGCTCGTCTTTCACTTAGATTTGATTCATAGTTAAATAATGTTATTTATTTAAAGCCCATCTCACACGATCCTTGTTGCTACTGCACATCTATCCCACTGTATGATTAGCTATTCGAACCCAGACGCAGTGTGTTGAGGTTTTTAAAACAAAACAAGCTTAACTGGTTAGCTAGCAAAACTACTGATTGAGGACAAATCTGACTATTTTCTGCAAGTCATAGCCACTCTAGAATTACAACTTTACATGACCGGATACAAATCACATGCACATCGAAATGTCATAAAATGCTTGCATACTTTTCACTTTACGTCTGAATGAGAGAAGAAAAATGTATGGAAAGAGGCAAAGCGAGAGGATTTACTCAGTCCTAAATATGTCCGCGAAATACTTTTTTTGTATGGAGGTCTAAGAGAGTGCTGAATTACGTGATGCTTATTTGATCATTCGTTAGTCTATTACAAATGAATTTATATGTGGATGCAGATGGCATTCCTCAAAGGACTCAAGCCTTGTTTACATTGGCAGTGTGAAGTGACTCAAATCCAACTTTTTTGCATATCCGATTCGAATCGGCTATTTCAAACCACCTACAAAGTTTTGTAGGTGGGTTGAAATCAGATACAAATCATGTGACTTGTGTCTGAAAGGTCAAATCTGATTTATTTAAAGGGAGCCCAAATTGAGTTCCCCATTATAAGTACTTGGGTTTTTGATTGACGATAAACTCTTTTAAAACACACATTGAAAAACTGATTTAAAAAAGCATATAATTAATATTGGTTTCTTTTGTAGAAATACATCCCGACTCACTTTGGAAAGTAGAAGGAAGATTGTTCAAGCAACACTTCTCCCAGTACTTGATTATGGTGATATATTCTACATGCATGCGGCAGCCTCCGTTTTAAAACCTTTAGACTCAGTCAATGACTCAGCACTGTTTTTTATCACTGGGGACAATTTACATACATATCACTGCATTTTGTATAGTTCTGTTGGCTGGGAGTCTCTGACTACCAGAAGGGGCCAGCATTGGTTCCTTTTTGTATATAAAGCAGTTCTTCAGAGACTCCCCTACTTCCTCAGCTCACATATTAATTGGAGATCCAGAAATATTCAGACAAGGTCTCTGGACTGGCTGATTCTGGAGGTCCCGCGGGTCTCCACTGAGCTGGGCGGGAAATGCTTTGAGTTTTTATGCCCCCAGCTCGTGGAATAGCCTTCAGGTCACCTTGAAGCTGGAGTCGCTGGTCACCATTGGACAGTTTAGATAAATTTTGAGGGAGATGTGATAATTGTGTTTGTTTTGATTAATCTTATTGATGTTGTTATTTTGCTTTATGTTGTACTGAGTTGTGTTTTCAGGCTCACAGGGCTCCCTTGAATGAGACCCTGGTCTCAATGGTGTCCCCACCTGTCTAAATAAAAGATTATTGATTAGGTGGCCATGATGGTATGAGGGCCAGATTGAGAATTTTGCCAGGACACTGGGATTAACACACCTACTCTTATGAAAAGCACCATGGGACACCCGTTTAGCGTCTGTGTGGGTCTAACTTTCCAAAGGAGCCTACGCCAGACGACTCACTGGTTTTTCCCTGGGTCAGCCACCCATAAAAATAGAATAGGGTCAGCCATCAACCCTGAAACTGCCTCACTTGTGGACAAGGTTTCTTGCCAAAGTACATTCTTAAAGTACACCAGCTGTACTATTCCACTGGGCACAAACTGGTTGAATCAACTTTGTTTCCACATAATTTCAACCCAAAAATGTGATGATTGACTCACCGTTGAAAACTGACTGCATTTGAAAAAAGTAAATCAACTTATGGGCATTTAGTCATTTCTCACCCAATCTTTGTTTTTTTACTGTTATTTTACCAAGTTGGTTGACTGAGAACACGTTCTCATTTACAGCAACGACCTGTGGAATAGTTGCAGGGGAGAGGAGGGGGATGAATGAGCCAATTGTAAGCTGGGGATGATTAGGTGGCCATGATGGTATGAGGGACAGCTTGGGAATTTATCCAGGACACCGGGGTTAACAGCCCTACTCTTACGATAAGTGCCATGGGATCTTTATGACCTCTCAGGACACCCGTTTAACATCCCATCCAAAAGACAGCACCCTACACAGGGTCATTGGAATATTTTTTTAGACCAGAGGAAAGAGTGCCTCCTACTGGCCCTCCAACACCACTTCCAGCAGCATCTGGTCTTCCATCCAGGACCAACCCTGCTTAGCTTCAGAAGCAAGTCAGCAGTGGGATGCAGGGTGGTATACTGCTGGCTTTTACATTTACATTTAAGTCATTTTACCTAAATCCAATGACATGGTGAAATGTTTTGTTGATTTCACATTGAATTTACATTAGTTGACTAAATTAAATGTAAATCAAAACTAGACATTAAACTGATGTCTGTGCCAGTGGCGGTCGGTGCCATTTAAGATGAGGGAGGATGCTAATTTTTTTATGAGCATGGCCTTATTTCTATTACAGCATATTGGATGACTCATTCATATTCCATTCATCCAACTCAATGTAACATTGATAGGTTTAGGCTACTACATGGTACTTGAATTTCCCTGTTCCCATCATGAGGTTGTTACAACCTAGTCTATGATTTAAAGTTGACAGCGTAGGTGCAACAGAGAGAATTTTGAGTAATCAAGGTGACAGACAGTGAGTAACACATTCAATACCACCTTGCACTCTTGCCTGCAACTATCTGATCTAGAGTGTAATCATTTGTCCAACAGTTTCAAATGAGAGATTCAGTTGGACAAATTCAGGTATGTTTATCGATGTTTCATTTGCTTCCGTTTTAGAAACTTAACAGATTCTGCAGAATGAATACACCCCGATCACACACAGTTCACTTTCATAACAGCCAAATAAAAACAGCATGATCACTTTGCTTGTTGTTGATTGAATTCCTTGTTGCAACTATCTACATGCTCTCCTCTCACAATTTCCCTTCTCGTGGACTTCCTTGCACAACACACAAGCTGTCGTAACCAAGTGAAAAAAAAACGTTCCAAGCCAAACCATATCATGGCCTTAACACACAGCCTACATATTTGTCACATCATCGTCAACGAGAACTAACACATTAGTAAACCCGCTACAATGATGCAGTACAGTATACAGTCAGAAAGCAGTTTAGCAGTTACACCGGCGGGCCCGTGGGAATAAATGAATAAAACTAAAAGCTTACCTTGACTTGGAAGAGTTCCAGTGTTTGATAGCTGGCTATGGCTAGTTAACATAGCATCCCTCTCTGTTTGAGCCGGGTGTTTGAGTATGCTGAACTAGCTGGCTGCATTTGTTAGTGAAAGTTAAAAAACATTTTTTTAAAGTACAACCAAATATAGTTCTCTCGCTTCTCCTTGATTTTGGAAGAAATTAATTTGTTCAAAACTGTTGAACTATTGTCTTTCTCACTCTGAGTCAACGACTCACCACAATTTATGCACTGCAGTGCTAGATAGCTGTATCTTATGCTTTCAGTACTAGATATGTTCTCTGATCCTTTGAGTGGACAACATGTCAGTTCATGCTGCAAGAGCATGGATGATGTACTCTGGATATTGTCATAATTACTGTGTAAGTTTATGGAAGGGGTTGAGAACCATGAGCCTCCTAGATTATGTATTAAAGTCAATGTACCCAGAGGAGGATAGAAACTAGCTGTCCTCCGCCTACACCATGGTGCTACCCTACAGAGTGCTGCTGAGGCTACTGTAGATCTATCGGAAAACAGTGTGTTTTAATTAATTGGTGAATTGAATATATTTAGTATAGTTTTATCTAAAAAGGACAACTTATGTTTCCCAAAATACATTTTCATTAAATTCACTGAGGATGGTCCTCCCCTTCTTCCTCTAAGGAGCCTCCACTGGTCTTTGCTCAGTGGGATGTGTGGAAAGAATTTCAGTACATCTCAACCTGAAAACACATATTAGAGCTGTACATACAGATACCGAATGTACAGAATGCACACACTGATGCTCCCAGTGTGGCAAGACATTTCTGCTGCCAAGTTGAATGAGCACCAGGTAGTTTACACGGGAGACGCAATTAACGTGAGACTTGTGGAGCTAATTTCAGTTTTAAAGAAAGCCTTGCAAGACACCATCAAATTCACAAAAAGAAGAGGCTGTACTGTTGTGAGGTGTGACATGCTAACCTCTCACTATTACCAATAACAGGGGAGGTTAGCATGTCTTGGGGGTATGATCTTTGACCCTATAACTGTATAACTCATAATTATTCACAATTCATTCAGGATTATCCATAATCATCAAATAAAATTTTATTGGTCACATACACATACATTGCCTTGCGAAAGTAGTCGGCCCCCTTGAACTTTGCGACCTTTTGCCACATTTCAGACTTCAAACATAAAGATATAAAACTATTTTTTTGTGAAGAATCAACAACAAGTGGGACACAATCATGAAGTGGAATGACATTTATTGGATATTTCAAACTTTAACAAATCAAAAACTGAAAAATTGGGCGTGCAAAATTATTCAGCCCCTTTACTTTCAGTGCAGCAAACTCTCTCCAGAAGTTCCGTGAGGATCTCTGAATGATCCAATGTTGACCTAAATAACTAATGATGATAAATACAATCCAACTGTGTGTAATCAAGTCTCCGTATAAATGTACCTGCACTGTGATAGTCTCAGAGGTCCGTTAAAAGCACAGAGAGCATCATGAAGAACAAGGAACACACCAGGCAGTTCCGAGATGTTGTGAAGAAGTTAAAAGCCGGATTTGGATACAAATTTTTTTCCCAAGCTTTAAACATCCCAAGGAGCACTGTGCAAGCGATAATATTGAAATGGAAGGAGTATCAGACCACTGCAAATCTACCAAGACCTGGCCGTCCCTCTAAACTTTCAGCTCATACAAGGAGAAGACTGATCAGAGATGCAACCAAGAGGCCCATGATCACTCTGGATGAACTGCAGAGATCTACAGCTGAGGTGGGAGACTCTGTCCATAGACAACAATCAGTCGTATATTGCACAAATCTGTTCTTTATCGAAGAGTGGCAAGAAGAAAGCCATTTCTTAAAGATATCCATAAAAAGTGTTGTTTAAAGTTTGCCACAAGCCACCTGGGAGACACACCAAACATGTGGAAGAAGGTGCTCTGGTCAGATGAAACCAAAATTGAACTTTTTGGCAACAATGCAAAATGTTATGTTTGGCGTAAAAGCAACACAGCTCATCACCCTGAACACACCATACCCACTGTCAAACATGGTGGTGGCGGCATCATGGTTTGGGCCTGCTTTTCTTCAGCAGGGACAGGGAAGATGGTTAAAATTGATGGGAAGATGGATGGAGCCAAATACAGGACCATTCTGGAAGAAAACCTGATGGAGTCTGCAAAAGACCTGAGACTGGGACGGAGATTTGTCTTCCATCAAGACAATGATCCAAAACATAAAGCAAAATCTACAATGGAATGGTTCAAAAATAAACATATCCAGGTGTTAGAATGGCCAAGTCAAAGTCCAGACCTGAATCCAATTGAGAATCTTTGGAAAGAACTGAAAACTGCTGTTCACAAATGCTCTCCATCCAACCTCACTGAGCTCGAGCTGTTTTGCAAGGAGGAATGGGAAAAAATTTCAGTCTCTCGATGTGCAAAACTGATAGAGACATACCCCAAGCGACTTACAGCTGTAATCGCAGCAAAAGGTGGCGCTACAAAGTAGTAACTTAAGGGGGCTGAATAATTTTGCACGCCCAATTTTTCAGTTTTTGATTTGTTAAAAAAGTTTGAAATATCCAATAAATGTCGTTCCACTTCATGATTGTGTCCCACTTGTTGTTGATTCTTCACAAAAAAATAGTTTTATATCTTTATGTTTGAAGCCTGAAATGTGGCAAAAGGTCGCAAAGTTCAAGGGGGCCAAATACTTTCGCAAGGCACTGTATTTAGCAGATGTTATTGCGGGTGTAGCGAAATGCTTGAGTTCCTAGCTCCAACAGTGCAGTAGTATCTTACAATTCACAACAATGCACACAAATCTAAAAGTAAAAGAATGGAGTTAAGAAATGTATATATATTAGATTGAGCAATGTCAGAGTGGCAATGACTAAAATACAGTAGAATATAACACAGTATATACACTACCTTTCAAAAGTTTGGGGCCACTTAGAAATGTCCTTGTTTTTGAAAGAAAAGCACATTTTTTTGCAGATTAAAACACATCAAAATTGGTCAGAAATACAGTGTAGACATTATTAATGTTGTAAAAGAAACAAAGAACTTTGAGCCGGCAGCCTTGCAAGGGTTAACAGAGAAGGAGAGCCCGCGGGCCGCATCGGGGGCACTGTGTTATCCTCAAAGCGGGTGAAGGTGGTGTTTAACTTGTCCGGAAGCGAGACGTGTCCGCAACGTGGCCGTTTTTCCTTTTGTCATCCGTGATTGTCATTACATCATTTACCATTCAATTCTATTGGACACAAAATAATCCGAAACACAACTAAAACGTTGTTGCCTTGCTATGTTGTCGTCGTAGGTCTCTCTCCATGTAGTGTTGTCTCTCTTGTTGTGATGTGCATTTTGTCCAATATTTATCTTTATTTTTTAAATCCCAGCCACTGTCCCAGCAGGAGGCCTTTTGCCTTTTGTTAGGTCGTCATTGTAAATAAGAATTTGTTCTTTACTTAACTAGGCAAGTCAGTTAAGGTTAAATAAAACATGTCATAAAACAAACTGCAAATCTATACGACAAGTTTGTAGTCACAAGCTTTGATCATTGCGTGCTTGGAATATGGGCCAAATACAAAACTTAACTACTTTATTTCTAAGTATGTTTAGGGGTGTAAAAAATGTTGACCCCTACCTTTGAAAGTATTACTTGTTAAACCATATCTTTCTGAGCGATTGTATTAGTATAAAATAATTTCACTTTTTTTTGCATAAAATACAGCTCAGTATTTGAGTTATTTATTTTATACAGTTATTATTACAGACCCCACTGTATGTGTAAAGAATTTATTACAATTATCAACTGAGAATACACAAGCTCTCACACACAGGTAATGGTTAACACACAAGGAATGAGACAACCAAAACCCTTCAGCTGTGAGATATGTTCGAAGGGCTTCAGCTCCATCAGTTCTCTGAAAACACACGGATGAACACACACAGGAGAAAACATACATTTGTTTCAAATGCGGAAAAACCTCTCCATAAAGCTACTTTTGAATATCACCAGAAATTACACACTTGAGTGAAGCCCAATGCTTACGACTGCTGTGGAAAGAGACTTGTTACAAATTAATCTCTTAAAATACATGAGCTGATCAATGCAGGTGAGAAAACCCACACAAGTGGAGTGGTTGTGGGAGACATTCAACTCATCAGTGATCCCAAAATGCGAGTCCATGAGAGAAGCCTTTCAAGCTGTGATGTCAGCGGGAGAAGATTCAGCCAAGCCATTCATGTCGCAGCCAACATGCAAGTGCAAACAGGAGTCAGACCATACTCATGCAAGAGATGTGGAAAAGGCTTTTACGATTCAAGACACTTCAAATAAAAAATAAAAAACTGTCGGTAGCGACCGTTATCATCTGACCGCTCTTTCAGAGGTAAGAAATAAGAGAGTACATGCCAACCTGCATAACATGGACATCTAATAACTGTTCTCCAGTTTGAATACTGACAAATTGTTGTTTTTAGTTTTTAAAATTGGATTTCACAAATTATTCCATACATCTTGGCTTGTAAATGATTTATACAGCCCATATTTACAACAGTTGTAATCTTTGTAATAGTATTTTGGGTAGTTCAACTGGGCAAATAATTACCCATTTGGTTGTTTGGCCTTATGGAATGCTTTAGGCACAGGGGAGGATTGATAAATACTATTTATGCAGGGTGTAAACTAGGAGAGTGATGAGATTTTAAAAACAGTGATTTATAAAATAAAGTTTACTGTTAATTTAAAAGAAATTGTTTGACAAAGTATAAAATAAATAAAGCAATAACAGTGATACTGTTACTATATTGCATTTTTGTGTCTTTGTTGTAGTAGTCCTTTCTTATTGAGTGTCTCCTTGACATTTCTTTTCAGACTGCAGAATAGAGGTAGTCTCCCCTCCAGAGTGTTGCCTCTTCTGGTGCCGTTTTCTGTCATTAATTTGGGAAAAGCTTTGGCCACAGTCTGAGCAGTGGTACGGTTTCTCTCCAGTGTGACTTCTCATGTGTATTGTAAGAGAGTTCTTTTGGAAAAATCTTTTTCCACAGCAGGAGCACTGGAAAGGTCTCTCTTTATTATGCACCCTTCTCACATGAGTCATCACGTCACATGAACGAGAAAAAGTATTTCCACATTCTGAGCAAGGATAGGCTGCTCTTTCTCCAGAGAGTTTGAACTTGTGTGCTTGCTTGTGACACTTAAATGTTTTTTCAAGAGCAAAACTCTTCCCACAATCAGTGCAGTGGTATGGTTTCTCTCCAGTGTGCATTCGCTGGTGCCTTTCCAACTGTTGCATATTTGTAAAACCCTCCCCACAGTCAGTGCAAAGGTATAGTACACTTCCAGTGTGTGTTCTTTGATGTCTTTCAAACTTTGCCTTGTTTAAGAAACACTTTCCACAGTCAGAACAGTGGAGTGCAAGGTCTCCAGTATGTACTGGAAGGTGTGATCTTAGTTTTGCCATGTCAGGAAATCTTTTATCACACCTTGAACAATGGTAAGGTTTCTTTCCTGCATGAGTGTCTTGTGGAAGGTTTGCATTTTCCCCAGTATGTACATACATGTGTGTTTTTAGATCTTCTGATTTGGAGAAAAGTTCATCACAAATATTGCAGTGGAAGAATTTCCCTTTCATATGCTTCCGCTGGTGGTGTCTTTTCAAATGATACGATTGAGAATAACTTTTGTCACAGTCAGGGCATTGGTGAGCCTTCACTCCTGTATGTGTCAGCTGGTGTGACTTAAGGCGATCTAATCGACCGAAACCTCTGTCGCAATCAGGGCAGTGGTAAGGCTTCTCTCCGGTATGCGTTCGTTGGTGTCTTTTAAGATCCCCCACTTGTCGAAAGCTCTTCCCACAGTCGGAGCACTGGTTTATTTCGGAGCAGTGATAAGGCTTCTTACCTGTATGAGTTTCTTGCTGAAGGTATGCCTTTTCTCCAGCATGTACATGCATGTGCGTCTTTAGATCTTTAGGTCTGGAGAAAAGTTCCTCACAATGATTGCAGTGGAAGAATTTCCCTTTCATATGCTTTCGCTGGTGGTGTCTTTTCAAATGATACGATTGAGAATAACTTTTGTCACAATCAGGGCATTGGTGAGCCTTCACTCCTGAATGTGTTAGTTGGTGTGACTTAAGACGATCTAATCGAGCAAAACTTTGTTCACAATCAGGGCAGTGGTGAGGCTTCTCTCCTGTATGTGTTCGCTGGTGTCTTATAAGATCCCTCACTTTTCTAAAGCTCTTACTGCAGTCAGAGCAGTAGTGAGGCTTTTCTCCTCCAGAACTGAAACCCTCAATCCACTCATCAGTGCCACCTGTATCTTGGGGCTCCTCTCCATTCTCCTGCGTTGTTTGGGGTTGTTGTGGTCTTTCTGAGTTTTGATTCTTCTCCGATTGACACTGGACATTGGCTGGGCATTGATGTTTGCTATGTGAACGCACACGGTCTACATTTGCCACACTGCTGGCAGCTTTGAAGTTATTCTCTGGCAGGTCATGTTGCTTTTCCAAAAGTTCAGTTTGACGAATGCGTGTGACAGCTTCATCCAGTGTTATTTCTGGGTCCATTTGTAATTGCTCAGACAGTCTTTTGTCACGTAAGCCCATGACTAGTCTGTCTCTTATCATCTCACTGAGTAGAGCTCCATAACCGCAATGTTCTGACAAACAATGAAGTGCAGAGATAAAATCATCAGCTGTCTCTCCTGCTTCTTGTTGTCTTTGGTTGAATTTAGTTCGTTCTAATATTACATTCCTCCTAACTGCCAAATGTCCATCTTGCTGCTCATTATTAGAACTGTGGAAGCGTTCCCACTCGATCAGGTTGTCATCTTGCAGGTCTTCTGAGGTGTCCATCTCCTCTGCCTGGAAATACATTTAAAATGGCATAATTACTAGTAGACCTATAGTCTCTGTTCTCTAAAACAACATAATTTGTAATGGATAACATAGCCTACGTTTCATTATGATTAAAGTCCAAATTAGAATAGATAACATATACAATAAATAGCTAAACAAATTACTTATGTCTATACATCTTTAGAGTAGAAGCTAAGTCAAATCATTTGAAATACCTAGCAGTATCAATATGATAATGCTGATTTGTTGTTTGTCATTAGGCTTAGAGATCACCATGATATAGCATATCGATTACATTGGTTTGTGATATAGGCTAGAGAAGGTTAATTGACAGTAGGAGTAGTGGACCTTTCCATGTAAAAAGCCCCAAGAGCACGAGCACATGAAGTGTCAAATGAAAGTTAAGAGCCTCTAATTTCAGAAATTAAGGTATATCAAATTTTCCATCCATTTTCCATCCAAAATATTTGGAATAAGGAAAGGCTTTGATTTTTGGTGTTGGATTCTAGCTTGAAATATACTTATTACCATACTAGAATGTACTTATTACTTTACATGTATAGGAAATGTATATGTTGGGGGTCAATGAATGGTGAATAGGAACACTGTGTATGGAAAGTTACAGTGTGACAAGTGGAAGTGCAGAAAGTTCATATTCTGTTCAAACTTGTGGCTGAATATGAATATTCCTGAGCAAGGAGGCAAAGACAAACAGTCTAGTTTCAGTTCCTGATAAGGCAGGCCAGTTGCTTTGGAACTAGGACCATGGGGGATGTGGAACTCAACTCGAGATAAGGTCAACCGTTGAAGAGAGAAGACACTGGCTGGGAGGGGGGCCACAGGAAGACCACCTGATTACAGTCCCCACACACACTTCCACACCCATGAGGATCATAGGCAAGCCATGCCAATACCAGTAAGAGGAATCTACTTTGTTTCTGCCTAACAGAGAAGGATTGTTTATCTTAGACATGCAAGGAGATGACTTGCCTAGTCGGAAGGTATAAATATATGCTTGTGTGACTTGTATGTTGTGTCTGCAGCTAAAGCACCCAGAGGGTGGAATAAACTTGGTTTGAGCTTTTTCTAGTCATCTATTTGAGTTTCAGAATTTAACAGTTGATGTTGCTAGTAATTCACCGCGATTTAAAGTCAAACTGGAGAGTCCGAATCAGTGGAGCAGGAGTCGACACCAACAACAAGGCAGGCACCGATCTGTTTCCACTCATTCTGACATCTTGGGGAGATGAGAGTCGTAGGCTTAACACATTATAGGATACGGACCTAGGAAACCTTTCTTCAGTAGTCCCATTGTGTTACGAACAGTCATAGGGGTAGGGTATGTTCTGTAAGGATAGGTCCAGAGTAGAGGTCGACCGATTAATCGGAATGGCCAATTAATTAGGTCTGATTTCAAGTTTTCAGAACAATCGGAAATCTGTATTTTTGGGCACCAATTTTTTTTTAATACACCTTTAATTAACTAGGCAAGTCAGTTAAGAACACATTCTTATTTTCAATGATGGCCTAGGAACAGTGGGTTAACTGCCTCGTTCAGGGGCAGAACGACAGATTTTTACCTTGTCAGCTCGGGGAATTCAATCTTGCAACCTTACAGTTAACTAGTCCGACGCTCTAACCACCTGATTACATTGCACTCCACAAGGAGCCTGCCTGTTACGCGAATGCAGTAAGCCAAGGTAAGTTGCTAGCAAGCATTAAACTTATCTTATAAAAAACAATCAATGACTGTCATTGCTCCAATGTGTATTTAACCATAAACATTAATGCCTTTCTTAAAATCATTATTTTTTTTTTTACCTTTATTTAACTAGGCAAGTAAGTTAAGAACAAATTCTTATTTTCAATGACGGCCTAGGAACAGTGGGTTAACTGCCTGTTCAGGGGCAGAACGACAGATTTGTACCTTGTCAGCTCGGGGATTTGAACTTGCAACCTTCCGGTTACTAGCCCAATGCTCTAACCACTAGGCTACCCTGCTGCCCCTCAGTGAGTGGGAATGTGGCTGATGATAGGTTGCCTGTAAATTCTGGAGGGCAGCCCCCATCCATGGTGAGTCATCCACAATAGTCTGTGGTGAATTTTCATACAATACAACACAGTGTCGTCCAGCACCAAAACTGTTCTGACGAGGGACAAATAATTAAGTGCCTACACTGTTACTCCTCTCCGGGGGAGTGCATCTTTATAATAAAGCATTACATGCGTAATCGCATTTGCTGTCACTTTTGATAATGGTGTTTTCCCGCTAATGGAACATTTGTGCTTATAGCCTACTGCCACGTGTGCATTTCTGCTCTTATAATTAGAAGTCGACCGATTAATCGGAATGGCCGATTAATTTGGGCCGATTTTCAAGTTTTTCATAACAATCGGTAATCTGCATTTTTGGACACCGATTATGGCCGATTACATTGCACTCCACGAGGAGACTGCATGGTAGGCTGACTACCTGTTACGTGAGTGCAGCAAGGAACCAAGTTAAGTTGCATGCAAGCATTAAACGTATCTAATAAAAAACAATCAATCTTAACATAATCACTAGTTAACTACACATAGTTGATGATATTAGTAGTTTATCTAGCTTGTTCTAAGTTGCATATAATCGATGCGGTGCCTATTAATTTATCATCGAATCACAGCCTACTTTGCCAAACAGGTGATGATTTAACATGAGCATTTGCGAGAAAAGAACTGTCGTTGCACCAATGTGTACCTAACCAAAAACATCAATGAATTTCTTAAAATCAATACACAAGTATATGATTATTTTTAAACCTGCATATTTAGTTACTATTGCGTGCTAACACGAATTTCTTTTAACGAGGGAAATTGTGTTACTTCTCTTGCATTCTTTGCAAGCAGAGTCAGGGTATATGCACAGTTTGGGCCGCCTGGCTCGTTGCGAACTGTGTAAAGACCATTTCTTTCTAACAAAGACCGTAATTAATTTGCCAGAATTGTACATAATTATGACACAACATTGGAGGTTGTGCAATGTAACAGCAATATTTAGACTTAGGGATGCCACACGTCAGATAATATACAGAAAGGTTCTGTATTTCACTGAAAGAATAAACGGTTTGTTTTTGAAATGATAGTTTCCGGATTTGACCATATTAATGACCTAAGGCTTGTATTTCTGTGTGTGTTGTTATATTATAATTAAGTCTATGATTTGATATTTGATAGAGCGATCTAACTGAGCAATGGTAGGCAGCAGCAGGCTCGTAAGCATTCATTCAAACAGCACTTTCCTGCATTTGCCAGATCTTCGCTGTGCTTCATGCATTGTGCGGTTTATGACTTCAAGCCTATCAACTCCCGAGATTAGGCTGGCAATACTATAGTGCCTATAAGAACATCCAATAGTCAAAGGTATATGAAATACAAATGTATGGAGAGAAATAGTCCTATAATAACTACAACCTAAAACTTCTTACCTGGGAATATTGAAGACTCATGTTAAAAGGAACCACCAGCTTTCATATGTTCTCATGTTCTGAACAAGGAACTGAAACATTAGCTTTCTTACATAGCACATATTGCACTTTTACTTTCTTCTCCAACACTTTGTTTTTGCATTATTTAAACCAAATTGAACATGTTTCTAAATTGATATTATTGATGTATTATATTAAGTTTAAATAAGTGTTCATTCAGTATTGTCGTAATGATCATTATTACAAATACATTTTTTTTCTTTTTTTTCACCGGCCGATTAATCGGCATCGGCTTTTTTGGCCTTCCAATAATCGGTATCGGAAAATCAGAAATCGGTCGACCTCTACTATGGAGTCCCAAAAACCAAGGCATTAATGTTATTGGGAAAGAATAATTGAATGTGACAATGATCTGCATGGCTCAGATTAAGTTAGTAGGTAATAAAGTCTGGGGTATGATACCACTCCTCTTTGTGTAGTGGTACAGGGGAGAGCTTACAGTAGGAAAGACCGCTAAACCCGCTAACTGAGCACAATATTGAGACTACTATGAGGATAAGTTGAATGTCACGCATACCAGGACTATTTGTATTTATTATGGGGTCCAGCAAAATTAAGTGTGTTATACCATTTTAAAAACATTACATTCACAACAGATTTCATAACACATTAAGTGTGTGCCCTCAGGCCCCTACTCTAAAACACAAAATCTATGTGCAAAAGTGTGTATAGCGCTCATGTTATCGTGTGTGTATGCGCCTGTGTTCATCTCTCTAGCGTCGTCCGGGTTAGGGAGGGCTTGGCCGGTAGGGATATCCTTGTCTCATCGCGCACCAGCGACTCCTGTGGCAGGCCGGGCGCAGGGTACGCTAACCAAGGTCGCCAGGTGCACGGTGTTTCCTCATTGGTGCGGCTGGCTTCCGGGTTGGATGCACGCTGTGTTAAGAAGCAGTGCGGCATGGTTGGGTTGTTTTTCGGAGGACGCATGGCTTTCGACCTTCGTCTCTCCCGAGCCCGTATGGGAGTTGTAGCGATATGACACGATAGTAATTACTAACAATTGGATACCACGAAATTGGGGAGAAAGGGGGGTAAAATAAAAAATTAAATAGTAGACTATTGCTTCAAATCCTATTGCCTCTAACTTCAATATGCTCTTTAACCTCTTGAAACTCCCCATCCCGGATCCGGGATCGTGACTAAAGCCTCAGGCTCATTAGCATAACGCAACGTTAACGATTTCTGAAAATCGCAAATAAAATGAAAATAATGCGTCTGCTCTCAAGCTTAGCCTTTTCTTAACAACACTGTCATCTCAGATTTTCAAAATATGCTTTTGAACCATAGAAATTGACTAATTTGTGTAAGAGTATGCAAAGCTAGCATAGTATTTTGAGTAGCATGTAGCACGCAACATTTTCACAAAAACCAGATAACCAAATAAATAAAATAATTTACCTTTGAAGAGCTTCTGATGTTTTCAATGAGGAGACTCTCAGTTACATACCAAATGCGCAGTGTTTCCTGAAAGCGTCTGTGTGTAGGAGAAATCGTTCCGTTTTCTACATTGCGTCTGGCTACCGAAACGAACCGAAAATGCAGTCGCCTACAACGTCAAACTTTTTCCGGATTAACTACATAATATCGACCGAAACATGGCAAACGTTGTTTGGAATCAGTCCTCAAGGTGTTTTTTCACATATCTCTTCATTGACATGCAGTTCGTGGAAGCTTGCTTTACTCTCTGTATTGCATGGAAAAATACTGGCAGGTGACTTTTGCGCACCAATTTCGGCGCAGGACACCGGGCGGACACGTGGTAAATGTGGTCTCTTATGGTCAATCTTCCAATGATCTGCCCACAAATACGTCACAATGCTGCAGACACCTTGGGGAAACGACAGAAAGGGTTGACTCACTCCTCTTGCGTTCACAGCCATATAAGGAGACCATGGAAAACAGAGCCTCAAAAATCCTTGTCATTTCCTGGATGCCATCTCATCTTGGTTTTGCCTGAAGCTCACGTTATAGGGCACGCACAGAGAAGATCTTTGTATTTCTGGACACGTCAGAGTGTTTTCTTTCGAACGGTAGCAATTATATGCATAGTCGAGCATCTTTTTGTGACAAAATATCTTCTTTAAAACGGGAACGTTTTTCATCCAAAAATGAAATAGCGCCCCCAGAGCATCAACAGGTTAACCTCTAGCGTCGAGCAATCCCGTATCCGGGAGCGTAATCATAGCCTCAAGCTCATTAGCATAACGCAACGTTAACTATTCATGAAAATCGCAAATGAAATGAAAGAAATATATTCACTCACAAGCTTAGCCTTTTGTTAACAACACTGTCATCTCAGATTTTCAAAATATGCTTTTCAACTATCGCTACACAAGCATTTGTGTAAGAGGTATTGATAGCTAGCATAGCATTAGCCTAGCATTCAGCAGGCAACATTTTCACAGAAACAAGAAAAGCATTCAAATAAAATCATTTACCTTTGAAGAACTTCGGATGTTTTCAATGAGGAGACTCTCAGTTAGATAGCAAATGTTCAGTTTTTCCATTTGTTCATCACGTTTGGCTAAGAAAAACCCCCGAAAATTCTGTCATTACAATGCCGAACGTTTTTCCAAATAAACTCCATAATATCGACAGAAACATGGCAAACGTTGTTAGGATCAATCCTCAAGGAGTTTTTCACATATCTATTCGATGGTAAATCATTTGTGGCAGTTGCCTTTCTCCTCTGAACCAAATGGAAAAGTGCACGCAGCTGGCGCAATAATTTCGATGGAGGACACCAAGCGGACACCTGGTAAATGTAGTCTCTTATGGTCAATCTTCCAATGATATGCCTACAAATACGTCACAATGCTGCAAACACCTTGGGGAAACGACAGAATGTTGGTACTTATTTATTTTGATCCAAAGCCATGAACGAGTGAGTCACTCAGCTTTATGTAGGTACCGCTATGACTGTGCCATCAACCTGATAATATGTAAATGGTATTTGAGGTTATTTCATTATAAAAAAAAAGGTAAGCGATTGTAATCTGAATAAAGGTCAAAATAAAATGTATTTCTGTTTTTAGAGGGAGAGAAACACTGGGCCAATTGTGCACCGCCCTATGGGACTCCCAATCACTGTCAGATGTGATACAGAATAATAATAATAATACTTTTTGTTGTATTATTTGTTTTGTCTTTTCTGATGGATTAAACTGAAATTGCAACCAATCACAGCCGGTTGTGATACAGCCAACCTAACTGCATTTGACGATAGAATTCTCCAACTACCCTCCTTCTAGGCAAGTCTATTGTCCAGCTACCTGCTAATAGCCATAATGGTGCTGTACAACGTGACCGTGTGTGTTTAACCTCTATAAGCTAGATGGGACGCTACCGTTCCACCTGACCAACATCCAGTGAAAGTGCAGGGCGCCAAATTCAAACTACAGAATTGTAAATATTTAACATTCTTGAAAATACACATGCAATATGTCAAAATAAAGCTGAACTTCTTGTTAATCCAGCCAATGTGTCAGATTTCAAAAAGGTTTTACGGCAAAAGCATACCATGCGATTATCTGAGGACAGCACCCCATCAAACAAACACGACAATCATATTTCAACCCGCCAGGCACGACACAAAACTCAGAAATAATGATATAATTCGTGCCTTACTTTTGAAGATCTTCTGTTGGCACTCCAAAAGGTCCCATAAACATCACAAATGGTCCTTTTGTTCGATAATGTCTTTTTTTATATCCATAAAAACTCAGTTTAGCTGGCACGCATCAATCAATAATCCACTCAGTTTCTCTCTGACAAAATGAACCCCAAACGTTACTAATAAACTTTTCCAAACAACGTTTATAATCAATCCTTAGGTATCCTAATAAGCAAATAAACAATCAAATTTAAGACTGAGAATCGTTATTGTATTTACCGGAGATAAACAACAAAGAACAACAAAGAACAAGCTTTCACTAAAGCCAAAATGGGAGCCACCTAGAAAAACTAAAATGTCCAGGTCATTTTTCTAAAAACCAGCTTGAAACTCTTTCTAAAGACTGTTGAAATCTAGTGGAAACCCTAGGGACTGCAATTTGGGAGGACTTGGGCGTATAATTAAAGTTCGAGCCATTGAAAACAGTGGTAAGCTGAAAAAATATTTTTTTGGGGGGGTGGTTTGTCCTCTGGGTTTTGCCTGCCCAGACATGATTTTAACAGTTTGAGAAACTTTAGAGTGTTTTCTATCCATCTAAATCTACCAATTATATGCATATCCTAGCTTCTGGGCCTGAGAAACAGGCAGTTTACTTTGGGCACACTTTTCATCCGGACATGAAAATACTGCCCCATATCCCAAAAAAGTTAAGAGTATTTTCCAATAAGCAACCATTTGTTTACCTTCATTAGACAACTTTGTTCCAATATTTCTGTAATTCAGAGAAATGTATTCCCACAGTAATTCACAATTTTTATTTTTTCACCTTATTTTAACCAGGTAGGCTAGTTGAGAACAAGTTCTCATTTGCAACTGCGACCTGGCCAAGATAAAGCTTAGCAGTGTGAACAGACAACACAGAGTTACACATGGAGTAAACAATTAACAAGTCAATAACACAGTACAAAAAAGGCGAGTCTATATACATTGTGTGCAAAAGGCATGAGGAGGTAGGCGAATAATTACAATTTTGCAGATTAGCACTGGAGTGATAAATGATCAGATGGTCATGTACAGGTAGAGATACTGGTGTGCAAAAGAGCAGAAAAGTAAATAAATAAAAACAGTGTGGGGATGAGGTAGGTGAAAATGGGTGGGCTATTTACCAATAGACTATGTACAGCTGCAGCGATCGGTTAGCTGCTCAGATAGCACATGTTTGAAGTTGGTGAGGGAGATAAGTCTCCAACTTCAGGGATTTTTGCAATTCGTTCCAGTCACAGGCAGCAGAGTACTGGAACGAAAGGTGGCCAAATGAGGTGTTGGCTTTAGGGATGATCAGTGAGATACACCTGCTGGAGCGCGTGCTACGGATGGGTGTTGCCATCATGACCAGTGAACTGAGATAAGGTGGAGCTTTACCTAGCATGGACTTGTAGATGACCTGGAGCCAGTGGGTCTGGTGACGAATATGTAGCGAGGGCCAGCCGACTAGAGCATACAAGTCGCAGTGGTGGGTGGTATAAGGTGCTTTAGTGACAAAACGGATGGCACTGTGATAAACTGCATCCAGTTTGCTGAGTAGAGTGTTGGAGGCAATTTTGTAGATGACATTGCCGAAGTCGAGGATCGGTAGGATAGTCAGTTTTACTAGGGTAAGTTTGGCGGCGTGAGTGAAGGAGGCTTTGTTGCGGAATAGAAAGCCGACTCTTGATTTGATTTTCGATTGGAGATGTTTGATATGAGTCTGGAAGGAGAGTTTACAGTCTAGCCAGACACCTAGGTACTTATAGGTGTCCACATATTCAAGGTCGGAACCGTCCAGGGTGGTGATGCTCGTCGGGCATGTGGGTGCAGGCAGAAAAGCATGCATTTGGTTTTACTAGCGTTTAAGAGCAGTTGGAGGCCACGGAAGGAGTGTTGTATGGCATTGAAGCTCGTTTGGAGGTTAGATAGCACAGTGTCCAAGGACGGGCCGGAAGTATATAGAATGGTGTCGTCTGCGTAGAGGTGGATCAGGGAATCGCCCGCAGCAAGAGCAACATCATTGATATATACAATGGATCCATAACTAAATAAACATTGGCATTTTGAAAGAGTATTTTTATAATTATTTTATTAACGAAAGCATAAATATGCCATTATTAGTTATTGTTTTAGTTTGATCGTGCAGACTGGCACTAAGAACAGAGGGAACGTTTCCCTAGTCAACGCCATTATTAGTGCAATGCCCCTTAAAGTGCCGCACTGGGTAGCCCTCCCCCTCCCTCCCCATAGGTTAGGTCCATCTTCTGTGCGCAGCTCTGCGGCCCATCCCGTGCCCCTTGCCCTCGTGCATTGAACCTCGCACGCTTCAGTGGATACAGCTGGAGAACTGCAAGGCAATCCCATTTTGCTCCACTTGGGAACCATGACCAATAAACGTTCACCTGCTAATAACAGGGTTAATAATATCTGTGAGAATATCAGAGGGGCTTTTATATAATTCTAAATTAATAAATTGCTTTGTTTAAAAATTGATTTTGGAGATGATTTTGTTTTCAAATAACGTAAAATGAGTTAGAAAAAGGCTATTCTTGAACATGGGGTGAGACATTGTTACTAATTTTTAAATAAAGCCAGTTTGTTATTTAGAATTATTTATTTATGTTTTTTAGAGGGAGAAAAGCCAAAAACCTTCAGTCATCTCATGGGTCTCCCAGTTGAGACCAGCATGGGTATTGAACCAACATCTGTAGCAACACAGCATGCACTGCTATGCTGTATCTTAGACCATTGCTCCACTCAGGCACTGTACAGCGTGACCGGTCGGGAGTGCCCTACAGTACTACAGTAAGAGCAAAATAATCCTAACAAAATAAAACCTTAGTGTAACAACAGTTTTATTCATGCACAATTATCAGTTTCTATTTAGGTTTATGTCACCCATTCACAGTAGGATCCAAAAGCATAATCAGTACTCTCACTCCCCCTTGAGCTGGTCTGGAGCAATGAAGTGGTGATGCAGGGTACCGTACTAGACCACAAATTACCTCTAAGTCCCGCAGCATAATCACAAAACTTTTAGTGGAGCAACCACTGTAGTAGCAGAGATAATGTTGTCATTTCATACGCTATTATCAACATTTAGGGAGGGGTTCATCGAGGAAGGCAAATTCTTGAAAGACTAGCCACAGATCCCTGTATACAGGAAGCCAACTCACCAGAAGGGAAGTTATCTGTGTTAGTAGCAACGCATCTCCTGCAGGGTGTGATTAAGAAACATGTCACTCAAGAGTTTTGTACAGTTGGACACTCTCCCAACACCACTTATCTTTCCACCATTCCAAACAGCCAGGCATGGGAACATCTCCTGTAAACCTGCAGCCTGAGGGGAATGTCTGGGTACAAGCATGAGGTGTATAAAGCCATCTTTTTTGTGGTCCCAAGCAGAACAGTATCCCGAAGGTTTTGGCCCAGGCAATGGGAGAGTGGGAAACGTCATGTAATCGAACTTCGGTTTTTGCCATATATGATTATGCATAGATTAAAGCATTGCTAATGCATCTCATTGTGTGTTTTCTTTTCAGGTCTTTTGCCATCACTCTTAGGAACCCAAAAGGAAGAAGATAAATCCTTTACTGTGTCGAGTAAATGTGTTTTTGTAAAATCTTCAGTAGAAATTGTTAAAAGTAGTTATGGTGCAAAGTGTTGTATGGTTTGTTTAACTTTGCAATCGATGGTTTTTGTTTGGCATACTTTTGAAGTGAAAAATTGGAGTCTCAGCGTCATTATGTTACCTTCGAATTGCCCGGCTCCTCTTCATCTCGGGTCTCCTGCATTGTTTGGGGCAGTCTTGCGTCCTCAAGTTCCGCCATTTTCTATTATGTGTTTTGTATCCCAACAGAAGGGTTGCGGGTAAAACCAGAGGCTGCAAACCAACCAAGTCTGCTGTTCTATTCTATACACAATATTTTTGTCTGCTTTTGCAGGTAGCAAATTGAAGCTTTCGGTTAGATTTGATTCAAAGTGGGGGGGGGGGGGGAATATCTCACACGACCGTTGTTGTGCTGCTGCACGTCTATCCACTGTCAGGTATTCCTCTCTCACATCAGAACGTGTTACGGTTAAAAAAGAACAAGAAAACGCAGCAAGCCTAACTCACGACTGAGAACGAAGTGTCGTAAAATGCTTGCATACGTTTCACTTTACGTCTGAATGCAGAGTATCGATTTTCTAAAACCAGAGGCGAAACATCGCGAGATTTCCGGGAAAGCTTGCGAAGCTGACAAGGCAGGGGTTTGTTGGGTTTGAAGAAGTCAATGAGAGACGGTGTTGATTTTAGCTTGTACATTTTGGTGGGGCAAACCCCCCCAAAATGTTTTTGATGCATGCCACCAAAGCCACTACACAACACTAAGCAATACATTCATTGCATTATAACGGTGACAAAAGGTGCCAACAAACTGTTAGGTCCTACATAAATCTGTCCCAACAGCAGAGCTTTCTTTTCAGCACCATGGAGTGAATCATTACCACCACGACACCTGTCTATCAGCGAAACAGTTCATTCAGCCTCATTTGCTGCCTTTTAAAAAAACATTGCTGATAGAATTTGTTAACTGACTTGCCTAGTTAAATAATTGTCAAATATATATATATGTCTGACTTACATAGAAGGACCCAAATCTAACTGCCTTTAACTCAGGAGCTGAAGCAAGGATTTTTTTTATTCATTTTTTATTTTACCAGGCAAGTGCCGGCCTAGGAACAGTGGGTTAACTGCCTGTTCAGGGGCAGAACGACAGTACCTTGTCTGTTCAGGGATTTGAACTTGCAACCTCTCGATGACTAGTCCAAAACTCTAACCACTAGGCTACCCTGCCCCCATATTCTTGATACCATTTGAAAGGAAACACGTTGAACTTTGTGGAAATGTGAAATAAATGTAGGAGAATAACACATTAGATCTCATAAAAGATTTTAAATTTTTTTTTTGTATCATCATCTTTGAAATGCAAGAGAAAGGTCATAATGTATTACTACAACCCAGGCGCAATTTAGATTTCGGCCACTAGATGGCAGCAGTGCACGCGCAAAGTTTTAGATTAATCCAATGAACCATTGCATAACAGTTCAAAATGTTGTCGCAAGACTGCCAAAATGTGCCTAATTGGTTTATTAACACATTTTCAAGTTTATAATTGTGCTCCTCAAACAATAGCATCATATTCTTCTACTGAAATAGCTACTGTAAATTGGACAGTGCCGTTAGATTCACAAGAACTTAAGCTTTCTGCCCATATCAGATATATCTATAACCTGGGAAATGTTCATGTTACCTACAACCTCATGCTAATCACATTAACCTACGTTAGCTTAACCGTCCCGTGGGGTGGACACCGTTCCTGTAGAGGTTATTAAACAAATGTGGTTTCTACTGACAATTGAGATGTAGAAAGTATGGCATAAGGGAACGATGAGTGGATATGAGGCAATCCGTAATTTTGATTAAGAAACTTATGAGCAAGCTTGGAAGGACGTAGTCAATATAAATTGCCACTGCAATTCATCGAATCAATGGTCTTTCTACACATGACCTTTCTCCCCCACTGATTCCTTCTACTGGCTTGCGGAATGAAGGCACCTCTTCTAGTGAAAAGGGTTGCACATCCTCTATGAAGTCAAATACAAGATGATTAAGCCGGCTTTGTGAGGTGTGTGATCCTCCTGGTTGTAGTTTTTTTTGTTTCAATGGTGTACATCGTCTGGCTGACTTTCTGATCAGGGTCTTCCATTGATTGTTATGCATCCTCTGAAAAAACAAAATGTAATTACTGAACTATAACACCACAGTACAAGTAAAATAACAGCAGAGTGAGCCCCTTGTTATTGTTTTAATTAAGGATTGTAGCTACATTTGTTTCACTTTCTATAGCCTGCCACTATCTGATAAACACAGGGCTGGAACACACATCCACTCACACATGGACAAGGCTGTGGATACAAAGATGTCAATGGTGGTTTATATTGTTTGTCTAGAAATATTCAAATATAAAAATAAAAACAATGGACTGATAAAGTATTATATTTTGAGTTATGATTGAATAATACAGGCATTTATTTGGGTTGAAAAAACAATTGAACAGCAGGAAAACTGAAGTGTGGCTTTATTGATATGGGCAGTGGCGATTTTAGCATGTAAATCTTGGTGTGCCCCCAAAAAAACAACAAAAAAAACAAAAGTGGGATGCATGCCAGCTAAGCCACTACACAACATTAAACAATACATGAATTGCACTATACCACTGCTACACCTGGCTATCAGCAGAGCCTTGTCTGGCAGGGAAACATATCATTTAGTCTCATTTATTGCCTTTAAAAAAAACATAGGTGATATGGCTGACTTGCTTTAACAAATGTGGTTTCTACTGACAATTGAGATGTAGAAATTATGGCATAAGGGGAAGACAAGCGGATAAGAAGCAATCCGTCATTTCGATTAAGACGTTAATGAGCGAGCTAAGACGGACGTTGTCAATGCAACTATTTGTTCAGCACTTTTGAAATGTACAGCAACAGAATTCAGAACATGGGCCGTTCTTACAGTGTTCTCCCTGTACATCAAGTCAGAACCGTAGGATAAATAAAGGGGCTATATAAGCAGACAATGAAAGCTCTTACAATATTCAATGATTACATTTCGCAAAAAAAGGTTATAGGTTACATGTGCATCACCATATCAGAACATTAGGCGAAATTAAGATGTGAAAACAGACCAAATTATTAGGCGGAGGCACATGGGCTACTAACAGCTTACCTCAAAACATACACTTAGTATTACTTTATTAGCTACAGTATACATATTGCCCTGGCCTATTACATTATTTATGCAGCAGAGGGCTCCCGAATGGCGCAGCAGTCTAAGGCACTGCATCTCAGGGCAAGAGGCATCATTACAGACCCTGGTTCAATTCCAGGCTGTATCACAACCGTCCGTGATTGGGAATCCCATAGGGTGGAATAGCCTTCAGGCCACCTTGAAGCTGGACTCACTGGACAGTTTAGATCAATTTTGAGGGAGATGTGATCATTGTGTTTGTTTCAATTAATCTTGTTGTATTGTGTTGATGTTGTTATTCTGCTTTATGTTGTACTGAATTGTGTGTTCATGTTCACAGGGCTCCCTTGAGAATGAGACCCTGGTCTCAATGGTGACCCCCCCTGTCTCATTGGAATGGTCCCACCTGATCTCACCTGCCTCAATCATTGAATCAACAGTCAACTCAGTTTTCTTGTCAATATAATAGATCATCTTTGATATGGATTGCCTGGCTACCCAAACGCCTCAATAATGTATATCTGCAGACTACGGTTATTACATGCCACACCCACAACAAATCATTTACTACAAACCGCGCCCATTGCCATTGCGACTGCTAGCAGTGTCTCTGGCCCACACTCCAGCACAGTAGGTGGCGGGAATGCACCAACGAGAGCATCCTGACTGGTTGCATCACCACCTGGTATGGCAACTGCTCGGGCTCCGACGGCAAGGTGCTCTAGAGGGTAGTGCGTACGGCCCAGTAAATCTCTGGGGCCAAGCTTCCTGCCATCCAGGACCTCTACACCAGGTGGTGTCAGAGAAAGCCCTAGAAATTGCCCAAGACTCCAGCCACCCTAGTCTTAGACTGTTCTCTCTGGTGTGATGTCTGCGGGGCACAATTCAGACAAGCCAATCATGTCAAAACCCACATGCAAGTGCACCCAGGAGTCAGGCCATAGGGAAAGGGGAATACCTAGTCAGTTGTACAACTGAATGCATTCAACTGAAATGTGACTTCCGTATTTAACCCAACCCCTCTGAATCAGAGCAGTGCGGAGGGCTGCTTTAAATCGACATCCATGTCTTCATCGAACCTGGGAACAGTGGGTTAACTGCTTTGCTCAGGGGCAGAACGACAGATTTTTACCTTGTCAGCTCGGGGATTCGATCCAGCAACCTTTCGGGTTACTGGCCCAACGCCCCTACCCGCCTACCCGCCAGGCCTGATGGGATGCTTTGTGCAGGGGAGAATTAACAAATACAAATTTGCCGGGTGGAAACTACGAGGGTGATAAAATAAAAATGTATAAAAAGAGTTAACTTTTGATACAAAATATTAAAATAATTTCTGGACAAAGTTGACAAAAAAAACTACAATAAAGACTGATGCTATGACAATGTCGTATGTTTGTTTTACTGTTGTAGTCCTTTCTTATTGAGCGTCTCTGTGGGAGATTCTCAATTGTTTTCGCAAACTCTCCTCGCCTCCTTTTGAAAAAGATCAAAAGTAATCAGTGAAAGGAAACGTGAAAACAAACCATAGCATGTATGAAATCTCTCCTACTCCACTTGCAAGTCATCAAGCAAATGATGCTTACAGAGGAGGAATCCCAAAATGTGTAAAGTGGTAAAAACAAGTTTAGCTGGTTCCAGACATTTTATAGATAAAAGATTTGTTTTGTGATCGGGAGACTGTAGGATACACAGGGGGAGAATGTCAATCGAGTACTCCTCGTGTTCCCTCTCCTCTCTTCTCAAACCCATTGGATGAGAAAGCCAGAGGTCCCTCCCCTATGACCTTCTCCTCCAATGGGTTTTGAGAAGGAGGAGAGGGGATGCGAGTATGCAATTGAGATTCTTCCCTGATGTTCCTCTGACAAAGAAGGCAATCTCCTACATATGGCGACCACTCATCAGTTTCCAGTTCACGAGGACGGCGGAGTCATCGACTTTTTCCCAAATTAGGGGGCCATCCACACTGTTGTATAGAGGTCAAGTCTCCTCTCCAGAGTGTTGCCTCTTCTGGTGCCGTTTTCGGTCGCCAATTTGGGAGAAGCTTTGTCCACAGTCTGAGCACTGGTACGGTTTCTCTCCAGTGTGAATTCTCATGTGTACTGTAAGGAAGTTCTTTTGGAAGAAACGTTTTTCACAGCAGAAGCACTGGAAAGGTCTCTCTTTATTATGCACCCTTCTCACATGAGTCATCACATCACGTGACCGGGAGAAGGACTTTCCACATTCAGAGCAAGGATAGGCAGCTCTTTCTCCAGAGTGTTTTAACTTGTGCACTTGCTTGTGACTCTTTAATGTCCATTCACGTGCAAAACGCTTCCCGCATTCAGTGCAGTGGTACGGTTTCTCTCCGGTGTGTGTTCGCTGGTGCTCTTCCAACCGTCGGAAAGTTGTAAAACCATCCCCGCAGTCAGTGCAGAGGAATGGCTTTTTTCCACTTGCAGTGTGTATTCTTGTGTGTCTTTCAAACTTTGTCTTGTTTAAGAAACACTTTCCACAGTCCGAGCAGTGGAGTGCCAGGTCTACAGAATGTACTGGAAGGTGTGATCTTAGTTTTGCCATGTCAGGAAATCTTTTATCACACCTTGAACAGCGGTAATGTTTATGTTTCTTTTCCTTGTGTGTTAGTTGATGTTTTTTAAGTCTCTCACGTCCCGCAAAACTTTTGTTGCAATTAGAGCAGTGGTACGGCTTTTCATCTGTATGCGTTTCTTGCTGATGTCTTCTAAGACTATGCCTTCGTGTAAAGCTCTTTCCACAGTCGGAGCAGTAGTGATGCCTTTCCTGTGGTGAGATCTTCTCTGTATGTTTTAGCTGGTGATTTTTCAACACCCATAACTGTTTGAATTGCTTCCCACAGTTGGGGCAAAGGTATGGCCTTTCTTGACTATGTACTTCCATGTGTATTTTTAGTTCTCCTGGTTCAGAAAAGCTTTTATCACAGTAAAGACAATCACCCCCTTTCTTATGTGTCCTCTGGTGCCTTTTCAGATTATCAGAGCGGGTAAAACCTTTCCCACAATCAGGGCAGAACATTTCTTTCACTCCTGTATGTGTTTGATGGTGTCTTATAAGATCCCTTACTTTTTGAAAGTTCTGACCGCAGTAGGCGCAGTAGTGAGGCTTTTCTCCTCCAGGTCTGAAATCCTCAATGAAGTCATCAGTATCTAGAGGATCCTCTTCATTCTCCTGCGTTGTTTGGGGTTGTTGTGGTCTTTCTGTGTTTTTATTCTTCTCTGATTGGCACTGGGAATTGGCTGGGCATTGCTGTTTGCTATGTGAAAGCACACCCTCTATATTTGCAGCATTGCTGGTAGCTTTGAAGGTATTCTCCGGCAGGTCCTGTTGCTTTTGACGAATGCGTGTGACAGCTTCATCCAGTGTTATTTCTGGGTCCATTTGTAATTGCTCAGACAGTCTTTTGTCACGTAAACCCATGACTAGCCTGTTTCTTATTTTCTCACTGAGTAGAGCTCCATAACCACAATGTTCTGACAAACAATGAAGTGCAGAGATAAAATCATCAGCAGTCTCTCCTGCTTCTTGTTGTCTTTGGTTGAATTTTGTTCGTTCTAATATTACATTCCTCCTAACTGCCAAATGTCCATCTTGCAGCTCATTATTAGAACTGTGGAAGCGTTCCCGTTCGATCAGGTTGTCATCTTGCAGGTCTTCTGAGGTGTCCATCTCCTCTGCCTGGAAATACATTTAAAATGGCATAATTACTAGTAGGCCTATAGTCTCTGTTCTCTAAAACAACATAATTTGTAATGGATAATATAGCCTACGTTTTATTATGATTAAAGTCCAAATTAGAATAGATAGCATATACAATAAATAGCCAAACAAATAAATTAAGTCTATACATTTTTACAGTAGTAGGTAGTTCTAATTTGAATACCTAGCAGTACCAATATGATAATGATGATTTGTTGGTAATTTGTTTGTCGGCCTAGAGATCCCCATGATATAGCATATTGATTGCTATGTCATATTGAAGCCCCATGTGCACTAGCATGTTAATTTCACAGGAGCACATTGAATTTGGTGTCAAATGAAAGCTAAGAGTCTACATTTGTTTTAAATTAAGGCCAGAATGACCCCTAAATTATAACAGAATGACTGCAACTAAACTGGCTGCAATGGGAATTCATAGTAGTCACAAACCACAGTTAGGTCACCTGCTACTGTCCTCCCATTGGAATACTGTTTTTCATTCACTTTCTGTCACATGGTGCAAGTGTGAAAACCGTCTGGACAAACCCGCCCTCTCTTTCCCAGTCTCTTCTCTCTCTCTCTCTCTCTCTCCAGCTAATGTCACCTCTCCTGGCTCTTACTGACACCATACGCCCCCCTTTCCATTTACTGTAACCAGCACCAGACCTCATTAGAAGAACAGCCAGTCTGTAGAAGAGGCATAATACCCAAACATGCAAAGGAAGAAATTACATTTTTCTACTTTTGTGTCTATTCAGGATGCATCATCATGAAGAGAATGACATTCATAATTATGGATTTCTGTATAGTACAGATCAGGGACCCATGATGTCATTCTGTTACCAGCATTATGTTACCGGGTGTTAATTACTTACTGTAATTCAATAACCAAAATAAAATAAATTAAACTTGAGGCGTAATATCATAGCCAACAACCAATTCTTTCTGCAGAAATCTTTTGTTTTTAATTCGGAGAAGATATTTTTTGGAAAAAGTACAATTTTACCATCATTCTGTTTTGAAACTTTACATCTGCACTGTCTTTGAGTAAATGTGTTTTTCCACAGAAAATTTGACATTGTTAAAAGTAATCCTTGTGCTGTGCATGGAGTTGTATTGTTTGTTTACCTTTGCAATCAATGGCTTTTGTTTGGCATACTTTTAAGGCTGTGGCTGAGGATCCGACTTTTTCGGGATCTTTAGTCTGAAAAGAAAAAGATGCGGCGCTTCCAAAAGCTTCTGCGCATGTGCAGATCACATTCTGCGCACAGTGGCAGACTTACCATCAGGCAGAAGAGGCAATTTCCCTATGCCTCAAGTCATCAAGGGGCATCGTGAGCTGGACAGAAGCTAGAGATACCTTTTTTTAAACATGGGCTGCATCTCAATCCACCAAATCAGCCGGTCAGCCTTCCGCAACTGTGGTGGAAGGTGGCCGAAAATACTGATTTTGCACGATGTCTCTTGGTCTGACAAACTCGTCAGACCAAGAGACATCCTGAAAAAATAAAAATAAAATAATAAAAATCGGTATTTTCACGAAAGCTTCTGTAGTGTCCGAACGTTGTCACAGGACTCTTCTAAATGTAACCCGGTACCGGGCCAAAAATGTAATGGAAGAGAATAGGGCATTTCCATGTAAAAAGGTATACAGGCAATTCCAAAATAATTTTTTTCCCCCTGAGTTCTCTTTTATCTCTCAGATATAGGACAGACACCAAAACATACTTCCTTTTGATTACATTTTTTACTATCCGTTTTTACATGTATGAATCTGTTATTCAATGCATTTCTATGGTCTAGTAGCAGTAAGGACAAAATCTATGTTTTGTCAAATACTTTTAGTTTTATACCTACTGGGGTCCTAAAATTCTAAATAAAATAGCTAAATGATCCTTGGTATGACCATCGTAAAACAATTCCATATGTTAGTTTAGTAGAAATCCAGCCCTGGGACCTTAAAACTCAAGGGGAATAAAATACGCATTTCTTTAGACTGGCCACTGACTGAGGCCTCCAAATCAGTAAATCCGCTCGTCTGCGCATGTGTATTATTCTCCTTCACCCACAGAGAACAGGCTCCTCAAGCGAATGGTATTCATTTAATAAAAGTTAGATCAAAGTTCAATCAATGTCTGCAAGATCACATTATATATCAGGAATTCTGCATAACAGAACCGAATAGCATAGTGTAATGTTCATGTAAGACCAGTAACTTTATTCTGTCCTATTATAGTCGTTCGGTAGAATACTGTGATCATTATGTAATCTTGCAGACGTTCAGCTTTGATCGAACTTTATTAAACGAGCACCATTCGCCTGAGTAGCTTGTTATCTGTGCATAGAAAATATACACCTGCGTAGAAAGTGATACAACATGCGCAGAAGCTTCGGATCTGTAATTTTCCGGACTAAAGGGACTAGTCAAATGAACATCAAATGTATAATTTTCGGCATTTTAGTAAACCCTAACCTGTTACGTTAATGATCCTAACCTACTACGAAAAGTCAAATCTGACGTTCATTTTACAAAAGTTGGATTCCTTCTAGCCATTACCGGACTAAAGATCCCGAAAAAAGTCTGATCCAGCAACTCTTCTTTCAAAGTGAAAATCGGAGTCTCGGAGCCATTATGATACCTTTGAATTAGCCGGCTCCTCTTCGTCTCCGTTCTCCCGAATGGTTTCGGGCAGTCCTGCCTCCTTCTGAAATTCCGCCATTTTCTCTGTGTGTTTTGTATCCCACCAGAAGGGTTGCGGGTAAAACCATCGAAGTATTTTGTGCTATTCTATACAGAACAGGGTTGTCTTATTTTCCTGCTAACAATTTAAGCGTTTCGCTACATTTGATTAGTGATGTTGCGTTTGATATCGAGCACCGAGGCATGCATCGAAATCGCTAAGCAGTTTCTTATTTTTCTTCGATGGGGTTTAACGGCGGTTGGCTTCCAATATGTTGCATTATCGCCACCAACTGGACTATAGTATAAATCCATTATACTTTGTGATACAAAATGGGGGTGGGGTAAACCATTCCAACGAAACCTACACTCGTTCAAAACCCACAAATCCATTCCACTACTTTAACCCTATCGGCTCCTGTACCATGCCAACGGCCTGTGAAGACCAGACACGACGACTCAACACACCCTGTAACTCTTCTGAAGTCAAATCTCATACACCCAAGTACTTCTCTGCCGCTGCCACCACAACATCTATGTTCTGTGAGGTACAGTTGATACGTTGATCAATGATAAGCATTGCTAAGAAGCCAACCTTACTGAAGCATGTCACTCATTGACCTATCCCTCTGTGCTGGCACAGGTCTACTACTCAAGATCCCCACCCTCAGGGCCAGACACTCATGCAATCTGCTGAGGGAAGAATTTTCTGAGCTGAACTGACCAAGACACATCTCCAACAACACACAAGACCTCACACAATTCTGCCCCAAAACCATAACAATGTATCTCAACCATATAGCATATGGCATGTGGCATATGTGCTTTTTACACAACAAAAATATAAACACAACTTGTAAAGTATTGGTTTCATGAATTGAAATAAAAGATCCCAGAAATGTTTCATGTGCACAAAAAGCATATTTCTCTTGAATTTTGTGCACAATTTTGTTTACTTCCCTGTTAGTGAGCATTTCTCTTTTGCCAAGATAATCCATCCACCTGACAGGTGTGGTATATAAAGAAGCTGATTAAACAGCATGATCATTACACAGGTGCACCTTCTGCTGGGGATAAAAGGCATCTCTAAGATGTGCAGTTTTGTCACACAACACAATGCCACAAATGTCTCAAGTTTTGAGAGAGCCTGCAATTGGCATGCTGACTGCAGTAATGTCCAACAGAGCTGTTGCCAGATAATTTAATGTTAATTTCTCTACCATAATGTGCCTCCAAAGTCATTTTTAGAGAATTTAGCAGTACTCCAACTGGCATCACAACTGCAGACCACGTGAATGGCGTCATGTGGGTGAGCGGTTTGATGATGTCAACATTGTGAACTGAGTGCCTCCCCTATGGTTGCAGTGGGGTTGTGGTATGTGCAGGCATAAACTACAGACAACGAACACAATTGCATTTCCTCGATGGCAATTTGAATGCACAGAGATACTGTGACGAGATCCTGAGGCCCATTTTTTTTTAAAGTTATCTGAGCAACAGATGTATTTCTGTATTCCCAGTCATGTGAAAACCATAGATACATTGATTTCAATTGACTGCATTCCTTATATGAACTGTAACGCCGTAACATCTTGGAAATTGTTGTATGTTGCGTCTATATGTTTGTTCAGTATAGGTGAGCGCTGATGCCGCCCTGTGATAAGCATTGCCCACTTTTTCAAAGGCAGGTGAGCAAAATATTCCGCTTGTACATTTCCAGCGCAGCAGCGCTCCTCTCTAGGGTGCTGTTGGAGCGATGCATCGCTACGTCGCTCCACCAAAGTTCGGTCAACAACAACAAATCTAACATAAAGCATGTAGCAGATATAGCTAAGATGAAACATGAGCCATTCACAATAATTGAAGCAACATGTCAAGAAAACATTTGTATCGGTTACCGCATGGCAGAGACATGAAAATGAGATAATGGACTTGAAAACGGGTGTTACACTCAAACGCGATGTGGTTTTACGAACTGTGACATTTTGCCAAGGTAGAGATGATTGGCCGACACCAAAACGCGCCAGTGGACGCATAATGTATGCCCTAATAACGGTAGCCAAATTTGTCATGACACTTTTTGGTGTTTTGTGTAACAGAAGTCTCTTTCCATTCACCACTGTTCTGAGACTGGAAATATATTGCAAGTTGATGGCTGTGTGCAGGTAGCCCATGAAGGAGCCCCTGGAAGTGATTGATAATGAGATGAAAACTTCATGACTGGTTATGTTTCTGCAACAATTAAAGGTCATACATTTGAAAAGTCTGTATTACTAGGCCCACATAGATCATATTGAATTAATAGGGAATGTATATACAATTCGGACCATAAAAAAAGCTGGTGAACACGCTTGGTCCCGTACCGGGAAGAAATACATTCTTATTTCACCCCTGGATATACCATATGGTATAAATAGTATGTGGCCTTTTCTGTAGCCTACTAAATTCTATAATACATTATTTCACCCCTGGATATAGCATATGGTAGAAATAGTCATGTGGACTTTTCTGTAGCCTTCTGTAGGCTTGAAAATGTATGACAATATAATGAGACCGACTCGTTTTACATCATGCTGGTTTTTGATCAAATGGCTTAACTTAAATGGTGCCCAATCAAATTAGTTTTTTTAACAAACAATATATCCTAAAATCAAGACAGGACTAAATGGAATGGACAATTAGGATACCCACAACTGCTGTCCAGGAGTTTCAACCTGTGGGGGTGTAGCCTACTGTTTCCGCCCGCAATGGAATTTTAGGGATTCCCATCAATGTGGTACGCCCACGTTTGCAAAACAAGCTGTTGCATTTGCTTTATTAGTCCTGATTCCTTTAGCTAATCAATTTGGCTTTTTAAGCTCTGAATATCAGCAACACAATTCTATCAGGAGTTTTCCTGCACCGGACACTTCCGATCCCCAGCAACATGGGCTCCCTCACAGTTGACACACAACTTTTTCCAACGAAACGACACAATCCTCTGTCTCATGCACTACAGCACATTTCCAACATCTTCGAATCTACAACCATCTGACTGGTTTGGTAATGGGCGCGTTTGAGGCGAATGCGAAAGTAGCCGGAAGTTGACGAGGTACGTATGCACCGAAAGGAAGTCGAAACACGACAATGGAAGACATTGCATTCGCCTTTGTTATTGCTGATGAAGTGGATGCTATTGAAATTCCACTTCTCATACACCAAACTGAACATGATTAACATGTTCCAAGGAATTAATATCGATCAAGCAACCTTTCAGTTACTGGCCCAACACTTTAACCACTAGGCTACCTGCTGCCCCTTGTTGTACCATCCTCATTATTATTTGTGATTGTGGAGCTATATACAGGGATTACCAGTACCAGAACAACGTGGAGCTACATACAGGGAGTGCCAGATCAATGTGGAGCTATATACAGGGAGTACCAGTACCAGATCAATGTGCAGTGGTATGAGATATTTGAGATCGATATGTATATGAAGGCAGGGTAAAGTTTAAAGGCATCAGGATAAATAATAAGAGTAGAATAAAGAACAGAGTAGCAGCAGCAAACAATGACTGTAAAAGTGTGTGTGGGTTTGTATGTGTGTGTGTGTGTTTATGTTGTGTCGTTATGCATGTGTGTGTGTGTGTATGTATGTATGTATGTGAATGTGTGTGGGTTTTGTGTGGGCGTGTCAATGTAGTGTGTGTGAGTGTGTATATGGTGTGTACACAACATCACCAAAAGTATGTGGACAGCTGCTCGTCGAACATCTCATTCCAAAATCATGGACATTAATATGGACTTGGTACCCCCTTTGCTGCTATAACAGACTGCACTCTTCTGGGATGGCTTTTGGAACATTGCTGCGGAGACTTGCTTCCACTCAGCCACAAGAGCATTGGTGAGGTCGAACACTGATGTTGGGCGATTAGGCCTGGCTTGCAGTCGGTGTTCCAATTCATCCCAAAGGTGTTCGATGGGGTTGAGGTCAGGGCTCTCTGCAGGCCAGTCAAGTTCTTCCACACCTATCTCGACAAACCACAATAAGAGCACTTACAGTTAACAGTGGCAGCGCTAACAGGGCAGAAATTTTACAAACTGACCCCTTGGAAAGGTGGCATCCTATGACGGTGCCACGTTGAAAGTCACTGAGCTCTTCACAAAGGATATTCTGCCAAAGTTTGTCTATGGAAATTGTATGGGTATATGCTCGATTTTATGCACCTGTCAGCAACCGGTGTGGCTGAAATAGCCAAATCCACGAATTTGAAGTAGTGTCCACATACTTTTGTATATATAGTGTATATATAAAAATGTACTTCTGCCAGATGCCTTTTATTATTTTTTTGCGCTGAAAACCATTCAAAATGCCTACAATAGAATAAAACCTACAAAGCTTCTTCCTGGAAAATGATGTGTCACTTGCATAGTGTATATGATATGTTCAAGACAACTCGGAAGTTGTGCCGTTTTCAAGACAACTTGGAACTCGGAAACACAGATATTTTTGACATGGAAACTCGTAGAAAGATAAGCTCCAGTTTCCAAATTGGAATGTATCAAAATCAACCTATAGGACGTTCTATGCAAAAAACGTACACCATTTTTAATTCAGAGGATCCGAGTTTCCGAGTTCCCTTGAAACCCCATCAGAACTTAAATCTCAGATGTTTGACTTCAGGGCTTTCAAGTCAATTGGGAAGCTCCAATGTGGCACTGATGATGCAATCCTCTTATAGTGCATCTCATCCCGCAACATCTGGAGAACCCCAAGGCCTATGCTCAACTGCTATTTGTGGATTTTAGTTCAGTAAGCTCAGACAGATGTTAGTAAACCCCTACACCATCCGTTAGTATCATAGAAACCTTCTGCAGGATTGTTGAAAGTGATATCGGTGACCTCCTGAAAGACAATCAGAATCACAAATCCTATGATAACCTGAGTAGACTTAGATTCCGATTTAGAATCAGATCGCTCGATTATTATGAATTAAATATGTGACAAAGGAGAAGGAATTGCATTTTTGTGGACCACTACATCAAACCGATGGTTGAGAATCTCTCACCTTATGACCAAGACACCAGTCACATGATCTCATTGAGAGAGGGCCTGGGTAGGATACAGGAAGGCACCCTACTGGCCACTTTTGATGTAGAGAGTTTGTACACTAATATCCTACATATGGAAGGCTTGTGGGAGCTGCAACACTTCTCCAGCAGAGAGACCCTACCCTTGCTCCATCCAATGAATGCATCCTGCAACTGACTGAACTGATATTATCCAACAACTCCTTTGTCTTTCAGTCAGACTTTTTCCTCCAAATTTGGGGTGTGGCCATGGGGTCTCCCTTTGCTCCTAACTATGTGAATCTGTATGTGGGACAATTTGAGGAAGCACTCATTTACAAAACAGACACACCCCTCCCGTCTAAAATCCTCCTATGGAAGAGAAAGATGTCTTTCTGGGAAGGAAGTTATTTAATACATTTTTATTTGGATCCCGATGAAGTAGCTGCTACTCTTCCAGGGGTCCACACAGCTACTCTGTGTGGACAGCAGCTACTCTTCCAGGGGTCCACACAGAACATGAAACATGACATAATACAGAACATTAATAGACTAGAACAGCTCAAGGACAGAACTGCATACATTTTTTAAAAGGCACACGTAGCCTACATATCAGTACATACACACAAATTATCAAGGTCAAATAGGGGAGAGGCATTGTGTTGTGAGGTGCTGCTTTGTCTGTTTTTTTAAACCAGGTTTGCTGTTCATTTGAGCAAGTTCTGTGCAATAATGGCTCTACATAATACTGTACACTTTCTTGAATTTGTTCTAGATTTGGGGACTGTGAAAAGACCCCTGGTGTCATGTCTGGTGGAGTAAGTGTGTGTGTCAGAGCTGTGTGTAAATTGACTATGCAAACGATTTGGGATTTTCAACACATTAATATTTCTTAGAAAAAAAACAAGAAGTAATGCAGTCAGTCTCTCCTCAAGTCTTAGTCAAGAGAGTTGGATCATTAAAGAGAATGATGCATTACACACAGACTTATACACAAAGCCCAGAGACCGCAACAGCCTGCTACGTGCGGACAGTATGCATCCCCTTTCCCTCAAGAATGGTTTATCATATGGCCAGTTGTGGAAGATTGAATGAATCTATGCCCAACGGTCATATTTTGACACCAATGCTAAGAAAATTACAGACAAATTCAAAACGAACTCTTGATGATGCAATGATAAAAATATCCCAAACACTAAGAGAGGAACTACTCAAACTAAACCAAAGAAGAAAACCAACGCAACAGTCTTCTGCATGAAGTATACCAAGTGTTCAGAGAAAATGAGAGCAATCCTGAAAAAGCACTGCATCACGGGAGGCTGCTAAGGGGAGGAATGTTCATAGTAATGGCTGGAATGAAGCGAATGTAATGGCATCAAACACATGGAAACCATGTTTGATGTATTTGATACCATTCCACTTATTCTGCTCCAGCGATTACCACGAGCCTGTTTTCCCCAATTAAGGTACCACCAACCACCTGTGACTGGCATATTCTGTAATCAGACCAAAAAGTCACACACTTTTAAGGAACCTCCACTAGTTGTGTAGAAACAAGTCTCTCACCGTTGCCGCTAGCTATAGACCACCTTCTGCCCCCAGCTGTGCCCTGGACACCATATGTGAATTGATTGCCCTCCATCTATCTTCAGAGCTCGTGCTGTTAGGTGACCTAAACTGGGACATGCTTAACACCCCAGCCATCCTACAATCTAAGCTTGATGCCCTCAATATCACACAAATTATCAATGAACCTACCAGGTACAACCCCAAATCCGTAAACACGGGCACCCTCATACACCTCTGCTGTCTTCAACCAGGATCTAAGCGATCACTGCCTCATTGCCTACGTCCGTAATGGGTCTGCGGTCAAACGACCACCCCACATCTCTGTCAAACGCTCCCTAAAACACTTCAGCGAGCAGGCCTTTCTAATTGACCTGGCCCGGGTATCCTGAAAGGATATTGACCTTATTCCATCAGTAGAGGATGCCTGGTTATTCTTTAAAAGTACTTTCCTCACCATCTTAAATAAGCATGCCCCATTCAAAAAATGCAGGACCATGAATACATATAACCCTTGGTTCACTCCAGACCGGACTGCCCTAGACCAGCACAAAAACTGTGGCGTACTGCATTAGCATGGAATAGTCCCCACGATATACAACTTTTCAGGGAAGTTAGGAACCAATATACACAGGCAGTTAGGAAAGCAAAGGCTAGCATTTACAAACAAAAATGTGCATCTTGTAGCACAAACTCGAAAAAGTTCTGGGACACTGTAAAGTTCATGGAGAATAAGAGCACCTCCTCCCAGCTGCCTACTGCACTGAGGCTAGGAAACACTGTCACCACTGATAAATCCGCGATAATTGAGAATTTCAATAAGGATTTTTCTACGGCTGGCCATGCTTTCTACCTGGCTACCCCTACCCTGGTCAACAGCCCTCACCCCCCACAGCAACTTGCCCAAGCATCCCCCATTTCTCCTTCACCCAAATCCAGATAGCTGATGTTCTGAAAGAGCTGCAAAGTCTCGACTCCTACAAATCAGCCAGGCTAGACAATCAGGACCGTCTCTTTCTAAAATTATCCTCGGAAATTGTTGCAACCTCTATTACTAGCCTGTTCAACCTCTCTTTTGTATCATCTGAGATCCCCAAAGATTGGAAAGCTGCCACTGTCATCCCCCTCTTCAAAGGGGGAGACATTCTAGACCCAAACTGCTACAGACCTGCGCCGGTACTTCCGGGACCGACAGAGATGGCCTTCTTGCTTCACGTTCCTAGGAAACTATGCAGTATTTTGTTTTGTTATGTGTTATTTCTTACATTGGTACCCCAGGTAATCTTAGGTTTCATTACATACAGTCGGGAGGTACTACTGAATATAAGAGCACCGTCAACTCACCATCATTACGACCAGGAATACGACTTTCCCGAAGCGGATCCTGTGTTTTGCCCACCAGCCAGGACAATGGATCGGAACCCAGCCGGTGAACCAAAACAACGTCGCCATAAAAAGGGCAAACGAAGCGGTCTTCTGGTCAGGCTCCGTAGACGGGCACATTGCGCACCACTCCCTAGCATACTACTTGCCAATGTCCAGTCTCTTGACAACAAGGTTGATGAGCAAGGGTAGCATTCCAGAGAGACATCAGAGACTGTGACGTCCTTTGCTTCACAGAAAGAGGGCTCACTCGAGACACGCTATCGGAGTCGGTACAGCCAGCTGGTTTCTTCATGCATCGCGCCGACAGAAACAAGCATCTTTCTGGTAAGAAGAGGGGGGTATGCATTATGAATAACGAGACGTGATGTGATCATTACAATATACAGGAACTCAAGTCCTTCTGTTCACCTGACTTAGAATTCCTCACAATCAAATGTCGACCGCATTATCTACCAAGAGAATTCTCTTCGATCATATTCACAGCAGTATATATTCCCCCCCAAGTAGACACATCGATGGCCCTGAACAAACTTTATTTGACTCTAGGTAAACTGGAAACCACATATCCTGAGGCTGGATTCATTGTAGCTGGGGATTTTAACAAGGCTAATCTGAAAACAAGACTCCCTAAATTTGATCAGCATATCGATTGTGCAACCAGGGCTGGTAAAACCCTGGATCATTGTTATTCTAACCTCCGCGACGCATATAAGGCCCTCTCCCACCCTCCTTTCGGAAAAGCTGACCACGACTCCATTTTGTTGCTTCCAGCCTATAGACAGAGACTAAAACAGGAAGCTCCCGCGCTCAGATCTGTTCAATGCTGGTCCGACCAATCTGATTCCACGCTTCAAGATTGCTTCGATCACGTGGATTGGGATATGTTCCGCACTGCGTCAAACAACAACATTGACAAATACGCTGATTCGGTGAGCGAGTTTATTAGCAACTGCATCAGCGATGTCGTACCCACAGAAACTATTAAAACATTCCCAAACCAGAAACCGTGGATTGATCGCAGCATTTGCATGAAACTGAAAACGCGAACCACTGCTTTTAACCAGGGCAAGGTGACCGGAAACATGACCGAATACAAACAGTGTAGCTATTCCCTCTGCAAGGCAATCAAACAAGCTAAGCGTCAGTATAGAGACAAAGTAGAGTTGTAATTCAAGACACAAGAGGTATGTGGCAGGGTCTACAGTCAATCACGGATTACAAAAAGAAAACCAGCCCCGTCGCGGACAAGGATGTCTTGCTCCCAGACAGACTAAACAACTTCGTTGCTCACTTTGAGGACCATACAGTGCCACTGACACAGCCCGCTACCAAAACTTGTGGACTCTTCTTCACTGCAGCCGATGTGAGTAAAACATTTAAACATGTTAACCCTCGCAAGGCTGCAGGTCCAGATGGCATCCACAGCCGCGTCCTCAGAGCATGCGCAGACCAGCTGGCTGGTGTGTTTACGGACATATTCAATCAATCCTTATCCCAGTCTGCTGTTCCCACATGCTTCAAGATGGCCACCATTGTTCCTGTTCCCAAGAAAGCCACGGTAACTGAGCTAAACGACTACCGCCCTGTAGCACTCACTTCCATCATCATGAAGTGCTTTGAGAGACTAGTCAAGGACCATATCACCTCCACCCTACCTGACACCCTAGACCCACTCCAATTTGCTTACCGCCCCAATAGGTCCACAGACGATGCAATCGCAACCACACTGCACACTGCCCTAACCCATCTGGACAAGAGGAACACCTATGTGAGAATGCTGTTCATCGACTACAGCTCAGCATTTAACACCATAGTACCCTCCAAACTCATCATTAAGCTCGAGACCCTGGGTCTCGACCCCACCCTGTGCAACTGGGTACTGGACTTCCTGACGGGCCACCCCAGGTGGTGAGGGTAGGTAACAACATTTCGACCCCGCTGATCCTCAACACTGGGGCCCCACAAGGGTGCGTTCTGAGCCATCTCCTGTACTCCCTGTTCACCCACGACTGCGTGGCCATGCACGCCTCCAACTCAATCATCAAGTTTGCAGACGACAATACTGTGGTAGGCTTGATTACCAACAATGACGAGACGGCCTACAGGGAGGAGGTGAGGGCCCTCGGAGTGCGGTGTCAGGAAAATAACCTCACACTCAACGTCAACAGCACCCCCCTATCCACATCGACAGGACAGTAGTGCGGAGAGGGTAATACGTTTTAAGTTCCTCGGGGTACACATCACGGACAAACTGAATTGGTCCACCCACACAGACAGCGTGGTGAAGAAGGCTCAAAAGCGCCTCTTCAAACTCAGGAGGCTGAAGAAATTTGTCTTGTCACCAAAAGCACTCACAAACTTTTACAGATGCGCAATCGAGAGCATCCTGTCGGGCTGTATCACCGCCTGGTACGGCAACTGCTCCGCCCACAACTGTAAAGCTCTCCAGAGGGTAGTGAGGTCTGCACAACGCATCACCGGGGGCAAACTACCTGCCCTCCAGGACACCTACACCACCCGATGTCACAGCAAGGCCATAAAGATCATCAAGGACAACAACCACCTGAGCCACTGCCTGTTCACCCCGCTATCATCCATAAGGCGAGCTCAGTACAGGTGCATCAAAGCAGGGACCGAGAGACTGAAAAACAGCTTCTATCTCAAGTCCATCAGACTGTTATACAGCCACCACTAACTTTGAGTGGCTGCTGCCAACATACTGACTCAACTCCAGCCACTTTAATAATGGAAAAATTGATGTAAAAATGTATCACTATGTCACGTCCTGACCTTAGTTCCTTTTTATGTCTCTGTTTTAGTTTGGTCAGGGCGTGAGTTGGGGTGGGCATTCTATGTTTTGTAGTCTAGGTTTTGCATTTCTATGTGTTTGGCCTGGTATGGTTCCCAATCAGACGCAGCTGGCAATCGTTGTCTCTGATTGAGAACCATACTTAGGCAGCCTGTTTTCTCACTATGGACACCTGGACTTGGGAGGGGATTTTGGACGGTAAGGGACTCTGGGCACAGGCTAGGGAATATTGCCGCCCCAGGGAAGAGCTGGAGGCAGCTAGAGCCGAGCGGCGGCGATATGAGGAGTTAGCACGGCAGCTCAACAGGGACAAGAGGCAGCCCCCAAAATTTTTGGGGGGGCACACAGGGTGGCTAAGTCAGGTAGAAGACCTCAGCCAACTCCCCGTGCTTACCGTGGAGAGAGGTTGACCGGGCAGGCACCGTGTTATGCGGTGAGGCGCACAGTGTCCCTAGTGCGCACGCATAGCCCGGTGCGCTACATCGCAGCTCCTCGTATCGGCCAGGCTAGAGTGGGCATCGAGCCAGGAGGAATTGTTTAGTAGCTACTATCTTGTCTCATCGCTACAACTCCCGTACGGGCTCGGGAGAGACGAAGGTTGAAAGTCACGCGTCCTCCAATACACAACCCAACCTAGCCGCACTGCTTCTTAACACAGCGCCATCCAACCCGGAAGCCAACCGAACCAATGTGTCGGAGGAAACACGTGCACCTGGCAACCTTGGTTAGCGCACACTGCACCCGGCCCGCCACAGGAGTCGCTGGTGTGCGATGAGACAAGGATTTCCCTACCGGCCAAACCCTCCCTAAACCGGACGACGCTAGGCCAATTGTGCGTCGCCCCACGGACCTCCCGGTCGTGGCCGGTTACGACAGAGCCTGGGCGCGAACCCAGAGTCTCTGGTCGCACAGCTGGCGCTGCAGTACAGTGCCCTTAACCACTGCACCTACCCTGCCTTTCTAAGGTCTTCGAACGCCAAGTTAACAGATCACCGACCATTTCGAATCCCACCATACCTTTTCCGCTATGCAATCAGGTTTCCGAGCTGGCCATAGGTGCACCTCAGCCACGCTCAAGGTCCTAAATGATATCATAACCACCATCGATAAGAGACAATACTGTGCAGCTGTATTCATTGACCTGGCTAAGGCTTTCGACTCCGTTAATCACAACATTCTTATTGGAAGACTCAACGGCCTTGGTTTCTCAAACGATTTCCTCGCCTGGATCACCAACTAGTTATTTTATGGAGTTCAGTGTGTCAAATCGGAGGGCCTGTTGTCCGGACCTCTGGCAGTCTCTATGGGGGTGCCACAGGGTTAAATTCTCGGGCCGAGTCTCTCCTCTGTATACATCAATGATGTTGTTCTTGCTGCTGGTGATTCTTTGATCCACCTCTACGCAGACGACACCATTCTGTATACCTCTGACCCTTCTTTGGACACTGTGTTAACTAACTTCCAGACAAATGTCAATGCCATACAACTCTCCTTCTGTGCCCTCCAACTGCTCATAAATGCAAGTAAATCTTAATGCATGCTCTTCAACCGAATGCTGCCCGCACCTGCCCGCCCATCCAGCGTCACTTCTCTGAACGGTTCTGACTTAGAATAGGTGTACAACTACAAATACCTAGGTGTCTTGTTATACTGTAAACTCTCCTTCCAGACTCACATTAAGCATCTCAAATCCAAATTTAAATCTAGAATCGGCTTCCTATTTCGCATCAAAGCATCCTTCACTCATGCTGCCAAACATACCCTCGTAAAACTGAATATCCTTCCGATCCTCAACTTCGGCGGTGTCATATACAAAATAGCCTCCAACACTCTACTCAACTAAATGGATGCAGTCTGTCACAGTGCCATCCATTTTGTCACCAATTCCTCATACACTACCCACCACTGTGACCCGTATGCTCTCGTTGGCTGGCCCTCGCTTCATACTCGTCACCAAACCCACTGGCTCCAGGTCATCTACAAGTCTCTGCTAGGTAAAGCCCAGCCTAAACTCAGCTCACCGGTCACCATAGCAGTACCCACCCGTAGCACTCGCTCCAGCAGGTATATCTCACTGGTCACCTCCAAAGCCAATCATTCATTTGGCCGCCATTTGGCCGACAAGACAGTCCGGGGTTGGTGGTAATGAATCCAATTCAGTGACACCAAGAAGGCGACGTAGACCTCCGGAGCTGGTGAACGGAATGAGCAAGCAGTACCGGAGGATCCGAGACAGATATGAGGTAGAGCATTTTATTTTAATTAAAAATGTGGTTACATGGATTCAATATCAATATTAGGTATGACTGTGCTCAATAGGTTAAAAAAAAGAAAGAATTTTAAATGAATGTTTCCAGCATTTGATTACACATGAGAGCTTCTGTGGGTAGTCATGGCAATGGGGCCTTCATTGTGACATCACAAGATTCTGATTCTGGGAGGTTAGCTGTTGCACAGACAAACAGAACAGTGCTAAGGGTCTGATTCAATTAACCACTGATATATTATTAATGTCCTATTTCATTAGCAAGAGAACACGCTGCCAACTTGAGAGGTAGGTTGTAATATAACTTACTGTATAACTATGTTTCTGTAGAATAACTACTTATCAAATGACTTGTGTACTAACATGACCCTTTGAGTAGGCCTGACATGCAATCATGGTGACAAGTGAAACTATTGACGAGAGACAGTTTGCTTGAATCCATTTTTTTGTGAGAAAAATGTTCATCCTGACAACTGAGATGGCATGTTACAGTTGTAGTCAGCCAGACTAATGGCAAATACATTCTATTGATGAAAGAAAACCCCATCTGTGTTAATCCCCAACATACATTGTAATCAATTATCTCAATAAATATGTATCAAATATTTACCTCTTTTAAATTGAGTTGCACTCAGAGGCACTCAAAGAGAAGACTGGAGTGATTCAAATAGATGAAACTGGACAACAAGTTGGGTCCATGATGGAAATAGAGTCACTTTCTTCCCTAAAAACCTTTTTGAATGATATTATATAAGTGATTAGTGTGGTTTGTGAGAACCAGGACCAATATGGAGTGGCGTTACATGAGGGGGTTGAATAAGGCTCAATAGTAAGGTACAGAGAGAGCCTGAAGTTTGATTGTTAAAGTCTATGTTGTGTTTTATCATCTCCAATGGCAACGCCTTGCATCACAATGAAGATGTCATAAAGGATATTGTGCACAAAATGATAGGAACAGCCAAAATCGATTCATTTGAACTTGGTCGCTTTTCTAGTAGCCAACAATTTACTAGTAATTCAGATAGGCCTATTGAATAATCATCTCTGGATTGGGATTGTCACTTGCTTAATTGTAAGTAAAGGGGAAGAAATGTGAGCACATCGTAAAGAGATGTGTTATTCTTTGGTTAGCAACTCACCACTTACTACAACGTTATGTATTTCACAGAGTTATTGTTAGCTAGGAGGAAGCCATGGACGGTTCAACGCTGGCACAGAGGAGGGCTGAGTATCAGTTGAAGGAAAGGGAGATCCAGACAGACTACATGATGGAGCTGGGAGCCAGGTTGGCTCTGGTGAGACAGATCCAGGGGGAGCAGGAGAAGGAGATAAAGAGGATTTGGTTTGAGACGAGGAAAATGCCAAGCCTGATTGAGGAGGTAACAAGACCAACTTTGACAAACTCGACTAGAGTTCTGTTGAACAATATTGATTAAATCAAATATATGTCAAAATACAGGCAAAATGTGCCATATGCCATTGAACGTAAGTTAACAGTATTTTGTCTGATAACTTTTCTTGTGTTGTTTCGTGTATGTCTCTGAGTATTGTTATGTACATAGTCCTCAGTTCTTATGGTTGCCTTGTCTTAAAAATGTAAAAAAATAACAAGACCAAGCGATCTCTCGTAGACCTTCATATCAGGATAATGTAGTTGTCCCACCTAGCTACCTTAAGTTGAATGCACTAACTGTAAATCGTTCTGGACAAAAGCGTCTGCTAAATGTCTAAAATGTTAAATGTTATGCTGGGTGTAGTGCATGTATTTTTACACTTAGTTGACCCGTTAGCTAGAAGACCCAGGATTGGTACAGACTGGTGCAGAGCATCTGAGAGGACACTAGATATATACAGTGTCTTCAAAAAGTATTCAGACACCTGTACTTATTCCACCTGTTGTTACGTTACATCCTCATTCTAAAATGGCAATCTACACACAATACCCCATAATGACAAAGCGACAAAACTGTTGTACATTTTTTGGGGAAAATGTATTAAACTTAAAAACAGAAATACCTTATTTACAGAAGTATTCAGACCCTTTGCTATGAGTCTCAAAATTTATCTCAGGTGAAGGGGTCTGAATACTTTCTGAAGGCATTGTATATGTGATGTATAAGTACATAGTGTTCACTCATAAAGAATGTATGTACTGAATGTGATCACTTTCATCAGGTCTGTTTCTTTTCTCCCGCAGGATGTGAGAGATGTGACCAACCGTCCACTCACTGAGTTCATGGCTCCCTGTATTGACTCCCTCCCACCGCTGGCTTTCACCAATCGGAGGCCTATACCAACCATGTTGCATCCCCCCTCTCCATTGGCCATACGCACTCAGGATGCACAGCGGTTCATTGTATTTTCCTACTTTGTCCCTGCTGAGTGCCCAGTTTCCACAGAGGCCACTGCAGATGTATCTGCTGGTAAAAGAGAGGACTTGTCGCCAGATACACATCTATCCTCAATGCTGCATCGATACCTGCCACACTTCTTTAAAGATGACTCCATTCCACCACAGCAGACAGTAGAGGGAACCACTGAGGTCTCAGATGCTCCAGTGGCAATAACTAATATCAAGGAAGAGGACAGATTCTATCCTTTCTCCCTCCCACCACTGGCTCAGCGACTCATTGGCAATTCATTCAATGTCCCGGAAACATCCCAGTCTGCCGTTTCAGCCACGGAGTGCCGAGTTGCCATAGTGGCCACTGCAGGTACAGCCACTGTCAAGAGAGAGAACCGATGGGCAGCAAGAATTCTTCCTTCAGTGCTGCCTCCATGCCTGCCACCAGTCGTTGACGATGACTTCATGCCTCTAGAACACACAGTAGAGGATGCCTATGAGGTCTCATTTGCTACAGAGGCCACTTCAGGCACAGCTACTGTTGATGGAGTGGACAGATCAGCAGCTAAATGTCCTGTCCCAATGCTGCCTCCAAGTCTGCCACCTGTCTTTGACAATGACTACAAACCGCCAGGGGCGGCAGTAGAGGGAACCAACAAGTGTCCAGTTGCCAGTGAAGCAGCCGCTTCTGTGTCTACTGTCCTCCAAGAGGAGTTTTTGGCTAATAAAAGTTCTCCTGCACCCACAGCACTGCCTCTAAGGCTGCCCCACACCCACAACATTGACCACAAACAGCCAGAGGAGACAGTTGAGAACACCACAGAGTGCTCAGTTGACATAGAGGAAAGTGCAGTTGCATCCACTGTCAAGAGAGAGGAAATGATGGGTGATAAAAGCCCTGTCCATGCACTTCCTCCAAGCCTGGCATGCATCAATGACAAGGACCACAAGCAGCCAGATCAGAAAGGGGGGGGCACTTCTGTGGAGGTGGATATCTGCTCGCACACTCACCAGCTGGTCTCAGATGCTAACTTAACTCTGGCAACCCGCAATGATGAGCCGCCCACCCCTCTGATCTGCGTTGTCACTAAGACGCCTGTTAGAGTGGGAGCCTCCATATGCAGGACAGAGGATGAGGAACCCAGGCCCCGGACCCTGGAAGAGGCAAAGGTAGGTGTCGTATTTCACCCTACTACTTTACAGGGATGGTGGTCAGTTCCATTTCAATTCAATGTGTTGAAGAGAATTGGAATTTTAGACTACTTCCTGAATTGACCAGAATTGAAATGGATTTGACCCCAACCCTGCTGCTCTTTGCTCATAGTATAAAACATCACCCCTCACTAGGGTTATTAGGCCATCATTGTATGTTGATCACTCAATTGTGTATTGAATGTGCCACATTGGAACGATTTTACATCTAGAGTCAATGTCTTCCTGCTAGGATTATTGGATAGGCATTGAAAATGAGAGTGAAAAGAGAAGTGTCACTGAGGAGTTGAGCCCGAGGGAGGGATTGAAGAGAGAGGCGGACTGTGCCCATTCCAAGTGCTCCAATGGGACGGTTTCATCAGAGAGAGCAGAGACCATCCTAGGAAGAGTGGGCTTTCTGCTCATGAACCACATGCAGAAAATCCTGTCTTTGAAGATGAAGGAAAAATATAAAAATAAGAAACTGAATAAGAAGTTGAAAGATGACGAGAAAGAGAGAAAGGAGATGAAACACAGGGAGGAGGAACAAAAAAAGAGGGAGAAGAAAGAGATGAAGGAGCAGAAGAAAGTCATGAAGGCTGAGAAGAAGAGGGAGAAGTTCGAACAGAAAAAGAGAGAGAAGGAAAGAAAAGAGAAGGAAAAGGCAGAGAAAAAGAGGTTAGAGGGGCTGATGAAGATACATAATGACATGATGAAAGACAAGATTAAGAAAGAGAAGAAGTGTTCTGAGGAGCTGAAAAAGAGAGAGAAAGCTCAAGCTGAGTTCCTGGAAATGGAGAGAAAGATTCAAGAAAAGGAGGAGAAGAAGAGAGAAAAGATGAGGAAAGAAGAGAGGAAGAGACTGGAGAAGAAAAAAAAGAGGGAGCCAGCTGGAGGTGGAACTGAGACGGTGATAGAAGAGCAGGGAAGGGATGAAAGCTTGAAGATGGATGAGTAGACTGGGTAATAGAGAGAGATATAAGGTATTTTTGCATGCAATGAAAAAACTAAGCATTTCAAAATAAAATATATATTTTTTTCTCTGTTTGATTTTTGTTAAGGCATACTGTACAACACTGTATAAACACAACATGTTAATGTTTCACATATCTGGGGAGTGTTTAAATGTTGAATTCCAAATCGACCAGATGGAGATGAGGAGAATGAAGAGGGAGGGGAGTGGATGGAGGGTGGAGAGGAACATGATAGAGAGGAATATGATAGATGGGAAAATAATAGAGAAGAATATGATAGGGGGAATATGATACAGAGGAATATGATATTTTATTTTATTGAATTAAACTCGGCAAGTCAGTTCAGAACAAATTCTTATTTACAATGACGACCTACCAAAAAGCAAAAGGCTTTCTGGGTGGGGGCTGGGATTAAAAATAAATCAATCAAATTGAAATATAGGACAAAACAGATATCACGACAATAAAGACAACACAACACTTTAACCAGGTAGGCCAGTTGAGAACAAGTTCTCACAACTGCGATCTGGCCAAGATAAAGCAAAGCAAAACAGATATCACGACAATAAAGACAACACAACACTTTAACCAGGTAGGCCAGTTGAGAACAAGTTCTCACAACTGCGATCTGGCCAAGATAAAGCAAAGCAGTGCGACAAAAACAACAACACAGAGTTATACATGGGATAAAGAAACGTACAGTCAATAACACAATAGAAAAATGTATGTACGGTGTGTGCAAATGTAGTAAGACTAGGGAGGTAAGGCAATTAATAGTCCATAGAGGCGAAATAACTACAATTTAGCATTAACACTTGAGTGATAGATGTGCAGAAGATGATGTGCAAGTAGAGATACTGGGGTGCAAAAGAGCAAAAATAAATAAATAACAATATGGGGATGAGGTAGTTGGGTGTGTGATTTACAGATGGGCTGTGTACAGGTACAGTGATAGGGAAGCTGCTCTGACAGCTGATGCTTAAAGTTAGAGAAGGAGATATAAGTCTCCAGCTTCAGTAAAAAAAAAAAATTCAGTCATTGGCAGCAGAGAACTGGAAGGAAAGGCGGCCTAAGGAGGTGTTGGATTTGGGGATGACCAGTGAAATATACCGAGTTGGAGCGTGTCGTATGGGTGGGTGTTGCTATGGTGACCAGTGAGCTGAAATAAGGCGGGGCTTTACCTAGCAAAGACTTATAGTTGAACTGGAGCCAGTGGGTTTGGCAACGAATATGTAGGTTAGGGCCAGCCAACGAGAGCATACAGGTCGCAGTCGTGGGTAGTACATATATGGAGCATTGGTGACAAAACGGATGGCACTGTGATAGACTACATCCAATTTGCTGAGTAGAGTGTTGGAGGCTAATTTGTAAATGATATTGCCGAAGTCAAGGATCAGTAGGAGAGTCAGTTTTACGAGAGTATGTTTGGCAGCATGAGTGAAGGAGGCTCTGTTGCAAAATAGGAAACCAATTCTAGATTTTTTGGGGATTGGAGATGCTTAATGTGAGTCTGGAAGGAAAGTTTAGGTTTGTTAACACAGCGTCCAAAGATGGGCCAGATGTATACAGAATGGTGCCGTCTGCGTAGAGGTGGATCTGAGAATCACCAGCAGCAAGAGCGACACCATTGATATATACAGAGAAAAGAGTCGGCCCGAGAATTGAACCCTGTGGCACCCCCATAGAGACTGCCAGAGGTCCGGACAACAGGCCCTCCGATTTGACACACTGAACTCTATCTGAGAAGTAGTTGGTAAACCAGGCTTGGCAGTCATTTGGGAAACCAAGGCTATTGAGTGTGCCGATAAGAATGTGGTGATTGACAAAGTCGAAAGCCGGGGCCAGGTCGATTTTGCACCTCCACCTTTTTTTCCCCAAAAAAGTTTCATAATCCATTGGATAATTTTTGAAATGTTAACTTATTTTTGAGCTAGTCTTTATAAAAATATATTATAAATAGTATAATTGCGTGATATGATATTATTTTGCAAACCCGCTCCCCTGTCGAACCAAGATAAATGGTTTTGACCACAAAAGTTTTGCTTCATGACATGCTCCACTGCTTTGATTTGTGTAATGTTAGCTAGAAATCATAAGTGCCAATCCAGATAATGTGTAAACTCCACATAGTTGTGCTCTGTAGGTGTCATTGAGTAGGTTGATACCCCATGTCATGGCTACACAATCCATAGCTTGGCAGTACAATATGAATGTTCAAAACACACAATAGACTGACTGGGAAGGGGACAGTCAAAGTCCTGCGACGCTAATATCTGTGTAAACTTCACATAGTTGTTTTCTCTAGGGGTCACTGAGAGTAGACTGGTACCCCATTTCATAGGCTAGGCATATAATTATGCCCCCAATTTTTTTATTTAACTAGGCAAGTTAGTTAAGGACAAACTGTTATTTTCAACAATAGCCTAGGAACTTCCTTGTTCAGGGGCAGAACGACAGATTTGTCAGCTCGGGGATTCAAACTTGCAACCTTTCGGTTACTAGTCAAACACTCTAACCACTAGGCTACCTGCCACCCCAATGAAGTTCTGAATTATAATACACCCACAGTGCGATTTAAATGTATTAAAATGAATCTTTCGCCGATTTTATATGACAACATTCCAACCTTATTAAGCATTATCTCGTCCAATTGTGGCATGTTTTCACAATTATCAGTTTCAATGGAGGGCTTTTATTTTGAAGGCGACCCGCCGCTTCCACTAGTGTTTGCTCACGCAAATAATGTTGTTCACGACACACGCGTTGTTATCGTGGTCACGTCAGATAGCATTGTCCTACAAAACGCCAAAGCTTATTAAACAACTTTACACAGGACAAATGGTATCGTGTTCATCCGTTGAATCCACACAGAAGACGGTTATTTGTTAAGGCTTAACGAAAAAAAAGGTCGCGTGACGATTGTAGCTAGTATAGCTAGTAGCTAACGTTAGCTAGGTTACGAAGCCAAATATCTGCATAAAGTTACTGCATGAAGTTACTTAATTAACAGGGACAACATGTCAAGCCTTAACAGTCGCAATATTTTCGAGAAAGAAACAACGTCGATTATGACTTTTATCGTTGAGACGGCAGTAGCAGAAATTAGCCAACTGTTTTTGGACAACGAATCAATCGCGGCGCCAATACCAAGTAACCTGGGAAAAAAGGTGAGCAACGTTGTACAAAGATTGTCATTGTTTAATAAACAAGCGTTAGTTTGGATCTTGTTGGTCATTAGACCAAGACCGTGGCAAAATATTGACTATCATTATTATAACCGGGGTTACAATTTCTCCAAACGGAAAACGTTTTGCGACTAAAACTAGTTTTTATTGGACAAATTCAGGTTAGTCCCGCCCAATAATATATTATAGTGGGTGCTGTTCTGAAGTCACCGTCCGCCATTATGATACAGTATTTCAATGTAATGTTTCAAGGACATATACATTCATTTAACTATTTATTTATTGGGGAGTGCAACATAAGAACTATACATTGTTTTTCACAACAACAAAAAAAAACCTCATGTTTTTATATTTTAAATTTTTATTGAGGAATTATTGGCTTCTCTTCAGTTCATACAATACTATGTATTGTTTTTTTTAGAAGTATGTATTACAGTGTCTGTAATGGAGAAAAAAATACGTATTTATCTAGCTGTTGAAATGAAAACATGTACCTTGCCTCTCTACAGGACAAAGAAACAGCGTTGATGACTATACTGTAAAGCTGGAGTAGTTAATGCATGATCCCATAATGTTTTCAATATTGCTAACCAGTTTAAGTTAAATCTGATGTAAAGTTACTCCCCCATTAAGCCAGTACAAAGAAATTGCAATAGTCAAGATTAATAAATGTATCTTAGTACAGTAAACCTAGGAGTGGGTTCACTCAGACTGTTAAAATCTCTGGGTTCAGTGGTGGCCTTTTTGTATATGTCCTGTAGTACTAGATGGCTGCTAATGTAAACTACATTCATTGTCAATGCACAATATTTGTTCAACAGTTGTGAAAGGACTATTAGAAAATCCATAAGAACAGCAGTTAAATTGGATACATGTATCACCACTTCATCCATGCTTAATAACATCAACAACAATGGGTTATCGTTTTGTAAGCCAGCTAGCATAAGCAGACATTTGCGTACATGCGTTGCTGCGGTTGCACAGTACCACAAGCTGTCAAAATTAACCAAAAAGTACTATTTATACACAAATAATTTAGATAGTACATATGAAATGTCTGCCCACATCCCTTGAATTGGTGCTGGCTATATCCATATCCACACATCGTGGCATTGTTGATACATTTTATATTTTAATGTGGGGATATTGTTTTTCCCTGATTCACTTCAAACGCTCTTATTGGCCAAGACATAGTGTCAGCATGTCGAAAACTGTTTACTCTATGAGCCAAACTGAAGCAAATATAACCAAACGGGGAGGGACCTACCCAAATTTGATCAATCGAAACTGTTGTTTTCGTTGCAAGACTGTTGGTGGTAAACCATTTCCATTACAAACCGTTTGTTGCTACGGTCTGCGAATAATGAATACACCCCTTGGCATTACCTTGGCAGACCAATGGGTCAGCCATCAACCAAGCCATAACATTACGTTTAGAAGGAATTCTCTCCTTCTAGTTGTAACGAACATACAGTACCAGTCAAAAGTTTGGACACACCTACTCCTTCCAGGGTTTTTCTTTATTTGTACTATTTTCTACATTGTAGGATAATAGTGAATAAATCAAAACTAGGAAATAACACATTTTTTAATTAACCTTTATTTAATTAGGCCAGTAAGATAAGAACAAATTCTTATTTACAATGATGGCCTACCCCGGTCAAACCCTAACCTGGACGACGTTGGGCCAATTGTGCGGGACTCCCAATCATGGTCGGTTGTTATACAGCCCAGGATCGAACCAGGGTTTGTAGTGACGAACGGTGCACAATAAAGTATTAAATCCAGTTGTTAGATGCTAACCCCTCCCAAAATCAAAAATGTTTTACATGTTCTCACTTTGCACATGCACCTGTCTGTTTCACACATGTTTGTCGTATTTAAAGTCTAGTATATGGGCCAGTGAAGTATAACTAGCTAAGGAAAGTAGCAAAGTAAAAAAATAAATACAAATTGAGTGTAACTTTGTTAGCTTCATTCTAATATACTTCAATCTCTCTCTAGAAACAGGTTGACACCATTATGCACCTTTTGACAAAGGAGGCTGTTCGTAAAATCTGTAGACTGTTCCTAGAGGTCTCTGCGGCTTTACAAAATGAAAATGAGAAACTGAAGATCAAGGTGGAGCAGATGGATAAAGATCTGAAGGCGATGGTTGAGAAGGGTGAGGGGCGAGAAGAACCGAAAAGACCAACCCATATTCTGCACAATGGAACGATCTTTAAAATTAAGCCAGTTGGTGAGTGTGGGCCCAGCAACTCATCACTGTCTATTGAATATAGCAAAAGAAAGCTTGTTTGTATTGTTTGCTTGTACTGATAGTTTGTCTTCCACCAGTTTGTAAAGGGATGTGATGCACAACAGCACAATGTCGTTCAACACAAAGGAAATGTAAAGTTTTATCTGCTTGTTATTTAAGATCTCCCAATGATGCCTGTTAACAATGTGAAGACAAACACCGTGGCCTCAGCATTGCTCAGCATGGGAGATGTCAGTCAAGTAAACACGGTCATTGTACAGGAAGAGGTATGTTCTTGTAACTTATGATCATCTTCTGTGTATGATTTTAGCAAATCTGACAAATGTCTGTTTTATATTAAAATAATGACTTTCCTCCATTCCAGACGACTGCGAGAAATACAGGCTCTAGCACCGACCCTGTGAAGGAGAGGAGTGAGGTGAAATCAGGAACTAAAACGTCAGTCATTGAAGGTAATATCCCAAAGAAACAAAACTGGATGTTCCAAGTACACAACTATGCTTAAACCACAACAATAGACCACTTTTGAGGTCTGGGATTTATTTTTTATTTGATATTTTATAGTGGGAGGGTGTAGTTTCCCTTTAATTCAATTGTGCACCTTGGCAAGAGACCTTTTGTGTTTGCAAGCGGTGTTTCTGTAGCCTACTGTATAATGTATAGTGTGCATCACAGGAGGTTGGTGGTACCTTAATTGGGGAGGACGGGCTTGTGGTAATGGCTGGAGTGGAATGATCTCAAATTCATGTGTTTGATGCCATTTCATTCACTCCGTTCTGACCATGATTATAAGCCGTCCTCTGCTCACCAGCCTCTTGCTGTGCATGTGATTGCAAAGTTTGCTAAACAAATGCCCACCTGATTGATACAAATCATCATGATATCATTCTGCCAGGTAGGCTTACTTTGTAGTCAACATTTAATTGGGAAGGTTTTTTAGGAAAGCCTTTAAAGGACAGTTTCGGCATGCTAGCTGGCAAAAGAACATACAGGCATTACTTCTTCAGAAAGTTCCAGGAAATACAAATCACTGATGCATTCTTTTCTATTCATGAATTATGAGAAACTAGAGCCATTAAACAATTTTATTTATTAAATTCAATACATTTTATTTATTTATCTGTCCACTTCGGACCATTCAATCAAGACTTCAGACCAAACTTTTTAAATACCAGGTATGCATATCCACCGATTCTTGCCTTCACATTCACTGGTAGGCTCGATATCATAACTTGAAATGTATTTTCTACTGCTTTCCTGTGCCTACCGCTCTTCTGTGAGCTGCTCCACAACCAGTTGTTTGAAAGCTGCACGCTCTCGCTGCCCGGTGATATTCTGCTCAAAGTAGGCAGTGTGTGGCACAGTGTGCTAAATAATCTACATGATGAACTTACAGCTTCAGGAATTTGACTCTTTTTCATATAAATATAATATAATATATATATATATTTATTTATTTATTTATTTATATTATTAATTAGCCTAGATTGTAAATTATTGGCATCATTATTATATAATTTGGATGATTGACTGGCCCGGAGGGTTTCCAAAACCTCCCGGAACCAGTGGGCAGCCCTGTAAGTCGAGCCCTTCACCCTATTCACTATATAGGGGTGCCATTTGGGACACAGCCATATAGTTGTTGCTGGTACAATTTTGTGTTGTATTGAAAGATGGCTGTCAAACCAGTAGCATAATGCCTGTATATTCCTCTCATCTGTAGGTGCTGCAGAGGCTTACAGTAAACCGACAGAGACTTCTTCTCTTCTTCTCTCTGTGGGAGACTCACGTGAACTGAATACAAAGCCCTCATTTAGAGACACTGAATCCAAGGGTGAACGTATGAGAGCTGTTGTTCCAGAGGAAACAGGCAGCGGAAGAGGCAGTCATGCAAGAGAAACAAGCAGCCGTACTGCTAATGGCACCGAATCCACAGAAAACAGCCACGGAATACAGCAGAGCATTTCCAAGCCGAGGAAACCCTTCAAGTGTGACATATGTGAGAAGACCTTCCACGCAAACTGTCTGTTGAAACGCCATATAGCAGTTCACAATAAACCGAAGGGGCCCTTTAAGTGTGACATTTGTGCGAAAACCTTCCGCCTGAACTGTATGCTGACTCAACACATGCAAACTCACTCAAAAGAGAAACCTTTCAGTTGCAAAGTTTGCGGAAAGAAGTTCCGTAGTAAGACAAATCTGAAATCACATGAGTTTGTTCATGCAGAGGTGAAACCGTTCACCTGCCTCACTTGTGGACGAGGTTTTGCATCAAAGTACATGCTTGACGTACACCAGCGAGTTCACACAGGTGAGAAACCATACAGCTGTACTACGTGTGGAAAGAATTTCAGTATATCTCAAAACCTGAAAACGCATATTAGATCTGTACATACAGAACGTACAGAACGCCCACACCCATGCTCCCAGTGTGACAAGACCTTCTGGCGTCCCGTCGAATTGCAGGAGCACCAGGTAGTTCACACAGGGGAGAAGCCATTTAGATGTGAAATATGTCAAGCTACTTTCAGCTTTAAGGAGAACCTTACGAGACACCATCGAATTCACACGAAGAAGAGGCCGCACACATGTGAGGTGTGTGGAAAGACATTCATTCAGTCCACCAACTTAAAAGCTCACATGCTAGTTCATGGGGCATTAAAACCATTTATGTGTGACGTTTGTGGAAAGACTTACCTTTACAATTATCAACTGAGAATTCACAAGCTATCACACGTGGCTGATGGAGAGGGGCACTCAAGAACCAGAAAGAACAAGGCCAACCAACAAAAACAAACCGACCAACCAAAACCCTTCAGCTGTGAGATATGTTTGAAGGGTTTCAGCTCCATCGGTTCTCTGAAAACACATGGAAGAATTCACACAGGAGAAAACATATACACTTGTTCCACATGCGGAAAGACTTTTCTCCATAAAGTTACTTTTGACTATCACCAGAAATTACACACTGGAGAGAAGCCCAATGCTTGTGGTTGTTGTGGAAAGAGATTTATTACAAAACAATCCCTTAAGATACATGAGCTGATCCATACAGGTGAGAAACCACACAAGTGCAGTGATTGTGGGAAGACTTTCGGATTTATCGGTAATCTCAAAAGGCATGAGCGAGTCCACACGGGAGAGAAGCCTTTCAGCTGTGATGTCTGTGGGACACAATTCAGACAAGCCAATCATGTCAAAACCCACATGCAAGTGCACACAGGAGTCAGGCCATACTCCTGCAAGAGATGTGGAAAAGGCTTTTCTGATTCAAGACACTTCAAAAAGCACAACTGTGTCAGTAGCTAACGCAAATCTTCTGATCACACTTTCAGAAGTAAGAAATGAGGATTACATGCCATGATGCTACAATCTCAATAACTTGGATATCAAATAACTTGAGTCAAATGTGTATGAGTCTGAATAGTGAAAGACATTGGGTTTGGGTTTGTTGTGTGGATTTCCCAAAAGATTCCATAATCTTGGCATGTAAATGATTTCTTTACTGTGATGATCACATCCCTAATATTAATTGTCCAGTGAGACTTTTATTCTAATAGACAAGTCCATATATTAACTACACTTTTTGTTCTTTGAAATAGCCTTAACTCTTAGGTTGGATGGCCTTATGGGATTCTTTCGGTGCAGGGAAGGATTAACAAATACTATTTATGCAGGGTAGCAACTAGGAGGGTGATGATGACAACAACAAAAAACTGCAGTCATTTTTTAAATAAACTTTACTGTTGAAACAAGATATTTCAATGATTTTACCAAAATAAACCTGGAATAAAGACAATATTACAATATTGTATTTTGTTGTAGTCCTTTCTTATTGAGTGTCTCTGACTGTGCATTCCATACTGTAGTACAGAGATCAAGTCTCCTCTCCAGTGTTGCCTCTTCTGGTGGTGTTTTCTGTTGTTCATTTGGGAGAAGCTTTGTCCACATTCTGATCAGTGGTATGGTTTCTCTCCAGTTCTCGTGTATTGTGAGAGTTCTTTTGGAAAAATCTTTTTCCACAGCAGGAGCACTGGAAAGGTCTCTCTATTATGCACCCTTCGCACATGAGTCATCACATGAACGAGAAAAAGTATCTCCACATTCCGAGCAGGGAGAGGCTGCTCTTTCTCCAGAGTTTGAACTTGCTTGTGACACTTAAATGTTTTTTCAAGAGCAAAACTCTTCCCGCAATCAATGCAGTAGTATGGTTTCTCTACAGTGTGTATTCGCTGGTGCTCTCCCAACTGTCGCAAATTTGTAAAACCCTCCGCAGCCAGTGCAGAGGAATGGTATTTTTCCACTTCCAGTGTGCATTTTTTGATGTCTTTTAAACTTTGCCTGTTTTAAGAAACACTTTCCACAGTCAGAACAGTGGAGTGCCAGTTCTACGGAATGTACTGGAAGGTGTGATCTTAGTTTGGCCATGTCAGGAAATCTTATCACACCTTGAACAGCTGTAACGTTTATTTTCCTTGTGTGTTAGTTGATGTTGTTTAAGCCTCTCCTTTCCTGCAAAGCATTTGTGACAATTAGAGCAGTGGTAAGGCTTTTCTCCTGTGTGTGTTTCCTGGTGTCTTTTAAGATGACATCCATGAGTAAAACTCTTATCACAGTCGGAACAGTGGTGACGCTTTTCCCTTGGTGAGATCTTCTGTGTATTTTCGCTGGTGCTTTTTCAACGACCATAACAGTTTGAATCTCTTCCCACAGTTGGGGCAAAGGTGAGGCCTTTCTTGACTATGTACTTCCATGTGTATTTTTGTTATCCAGGTTCAGAAAAGCTTTTGTCACAGTACAGACAATGACCCCCTTTCTTATGGTGACTTTTCAGAAGATCCAAGTGGGTAAAACTTTTCCCACAATCTGGGCAGCGAAAATGTTTCTCTCCCGTATGTGTTCGCTGGTGTAGTTTACGTTTATCCACTTTTACCACAATAAGAGCACGCAAGAAGTCCCAAAGTACGTTTTTTTTGGTGCATTTCAAATGCATTTAACAACTGGAATCTCTTCCCACAGTCTGGGCAAAGGTATGGCTTTTCTCCAGCATGTACATGCATGTGTGTGTTCAGATCCTCTGGTTTGGAGAAATGTTCTTCACAATGATTGCAGTGGAAGTATTTCCCTTTCATATGCTTTCGCTGGTGGTGTATTTTCAGATCATACGACTGAGAATAACTTTTGCCACAATCAGAGCAGCGATGAGGCTTCTCTCCCGTATGTGTTTGTTGGTGTCTTAAGATGATACTCGTGAAAAGCTCTTCCCACAGTCGGAGCAGGGATGACGCCTCTCGCCTCCATTAGAACTCACAATAGGGTCATCGGAAGTATCATGATGAGGCTTCTCTCTGTTCTACTGAGTTGTTTGGGGCAGTTGTCTTTCTGGGTGCTGATTTTTTTTTTCCCCCAAGTTCAGGCACACTGTCTACATTTGTTGCATTGCTGGTAGCTTTGAAGGTATTCTCCAGCTGGTGTTTTTCAAGCTTCTCCAATATGACAAAGCTTTCCACAAATTAGGGGAGTGAAAATTATGTTTGTCTTTCATGTGTAATTTTTGGTGTGACTTGAGATTATCTAATCGAGCAAAACTTCTGTTGAAATTAGAGCAGTTATGAGGCTTCTCTCCAGTATGTCTTGTAAGATCCCTCACTTTTTGAAAGTTCTGACCGCAGTAGGCGCAGTATTGAGGCTTCTCTCCTCCAGGACTGAAATCCTCAATGAAGTCATCAGTATCTAGAGGCTCCTCTTCATTCTCCTGCGTTGTTTGGGGTTGTTGTGGTCTTTCTGAGTTTTGATTCTTCTTCTCTGATAGGCACTGGGAATTGGCTGGGCAATGCTGTTTGCTATGTGACAGGACACTGTTTATATTTGCAGTGTTGCTGGAAACTTTGAAGGAATGCTCTTGCAGGACCTGTTGCTTTTTCACAAGTTTAATTTGACGAATGTGTGTGACAGCTTTATCCAGTGTTAGTTCTGGATCCATTTGTATTCTGTCACGTAAGCCCATGACTAGTCTGTCTCTTATCATCTCACTGAGCAGTGCTCATAACCGCAATGTTGTGACAAACAATGAAGTGCAGAGAGAAAATCATCATCAGCTGTCTCTCCTGCTTCCTGTTGTCTTTGATTGAATTTAGTTCGTTCTAATATTACATTCCTCCTAACTGCCAAATGTCCATCTTGCTGCTCATTATTAGAACTGTGGAAGCGTTCCCACTCGATCAGGTTGTCATCTTGCAGGTCTTCTGAAGTGTCCATCTCCTCTTCCTGGAAAAACATTTTAAAATGGCATAATTACCAGTAGGCTTAGTATCATCTGTGTTCTCTAAAACATAATTTTGTAATAGATAATGTAGCCTACTTTCCATTACGGTTCAAGTCCAAATTAGAATAGATAGCACATACAATAAATAGCTAAACAAATAACTTAGGGTCTTCACATCTTTACAGAGATAGCTAAGTCTAATAATTTGAAATACGTAGCAATATCAACATGATAATGATGATTTGCAATTAGGTCTAGAGATCACCATGATATAGCATATTGATTGCATTGGCTAGTGTTCTAGGCTAGAGAAGGTTAATTGACAGTAGTAGTAGTGTACATTTCCATCTAAAAAGTCCCATGATCACTAGCACGTGAAAATCATGGGAGCATGTCAAATTTGGTGTCAATGAAAGCTGTTTTTTTTGTGTGGGGGGGGGGGGGGCTATATATACATTTTTTTGACAATTTTTCCATCCTAAAATTTGGAATAAGCCAAGGCTTTAATTTCTGGTCAAACAGAAGAAAAAGGGGTCTTAAATACAGTACCAGTCGAAAGTTTGGACACACTTACTCATTCAAGGGTTTTTCTTTATTTTTACTATTTTCTACATTGTAGAATAATAGTGAAGACAAACTATGAAATAACACATATAGAATCATGTGGTAACCAAAATAGTGTAAAACAAATCTAAATATATTTTAGATTCTTCAAAATAGCCACCCATTGCCTTGATGACAGCTTTGCACACTCTTGGTATTCTCTCAACCAGCTTCACGTGGAATGCTTTTTCAACAGTCTTGAGGGAGTTCCCTCATATGCTGAGCACTTGTTGGCTGCTTTTCCTTCACTCTGCGGTCCAACTCATCCCAAACCATCTCAATCGGTTGAGGTCGGGTGATTGTGGAGGCCAAGTCATCTGATGCAGCCCTCCATCATTCTTGGTCAAATAGCCCTTACACAGCCTGGGGTCATTGTCCTGTTGAAAAACAAAAGATGGGATATCGCTGCAGAATGCTGTTGTAGCCATGCTGGTTAAGTGTGCCTTGAATTCTAAATAAATCACAGACCATGTCATTAGCAAAGTACCATCACACCACCTCCATGCTTTACGGGTTGGAACCACACATGCGGAGATCATCCGTTCACCTACTCTGCGTCTCACAAAGACACGACAGTTGGAACCAAACATTTCCAATTTGGACTCATCGGACCAAAGTACAGATTCCACCGATCTAATGTCCATTGCTTGTGTTTCTTGGGCCAAAGCAAGTGTCTTCTTATTGGTGTCCTTTAGTAGTGGTTTCTTTGCAGCAAATTGACCATGAAGGTCTGATTCATGCAGTCTCCTCTGAAAAGTTGTTGAGATGTGTCTGTTACTTGAACTCTGAAGCATTTATTTGGGCTGCAAATTCTGAGGCTGTAATGAATGTATCCTCTGCAGCAGAGGTAACTCTGGGTCTTCCTTTCCTGTGGCGGTCCTCATGAGAGCCAGTTTCATCATAGCACTTGATGGATTTTGTGACTGCCCCTGAAGAAACTTTCAAAGTTCTTGACATTTTCCGGATATACTGACCATCATGTTTTTAAAGTAATGATGGACTATCGTTTCTCTTTGCTTATTTGAGCTGTTCTGGCCATAATAAGGACATGGTCTTTTAACAAATAGGGCTATCTTCTGTATACCCCCATACCTTGTCACAACACACCTGATTTACTCAAACGCATTAAGAAGGAAATAAATTCCACAAATTAACCTGAAACAAGGCACACCTGTTAATTGAAATGCATTCCAGATGACTACCTCATGAAGTTGGTTAAGAGAATGCCAAGAGTGTGCAAAGCTGTCATCAAGGCAAAGGGTGGCTACTTTGAAGAATCTAAAATCTAAAATGTATTTTGATTAACACTTTTTTGCTTACGGCATGATTCCATATGTGTTATTTCATAGTGTTGATGTCTTCACTATTATTCTACAATGTAGAAAATAGTAAAAAAGAAAGAAAAAACCTTGAATGAGTAGGTGTGTCCAAACATTTGACTGGAACTGTACATCGAAACAATAATGTTGAAGTAAAGACCCCTGCCAACTAATATCAACATTTAGACTTGCAGAAACTATTTCCCTTCTGTAAGTTTAAGAAATATTGCCTAATGTCTTGGCATTCTGTTACCAAAACCACTTTAAAAAAATATATATATATATATTTTTTACAATTTATGAAGTGATTTAAAGTGCATCATTCTGTTGCCAAATCTGTAAAAGAATGGCCAAAAAAATCTAACAGAATGACTGAAATAGCTACAATGGGAATTCATGGTAGTCACAAACTGTCCCCTCTTCCGCTGACATACTGTTAAGTTCAGCTCCTAACTGTTTACTTTCTCTTTCTGTCACCTGGTGGTCAAAGCAAGAGTGTGAGAATCTGGACAACCCCCCCCCCCCACCTCTCTTCTCTCTCCAGTTAATGTCACCGCTCCCAGTTCTTAATGACACCTACCCATGAGCCCCCTCTTTCAATTCACTGTAAGCCGCCCTGTCACCCACTGAGCACCAACCAACACCGGACGTCCATGGACATTTGAAAAGTAGTTAAATTTGGTCAGTCCAAATCTGAACCAATCATAGACTCTGTTTCACAAGTTTGGACAGCACAGTATGGTACTCTACAATAATTAAGTACAGTAGCGTGCACTAGAGTAGAGTACATTTAAAATGTACTGTATTTTACTCTTCTGTGCTATACTTTGATACCCAAATGTGTGAAACATAGATGTCTGATTGGTACAGATTTTTTTAAAGCACTTAATAAAATACAATTGATTGATTTGGTCCCGACCAACCAAATGTGGTTTTGTTTGCGAGCTCATTAAAATAATAACCAGTCTGTAGAATAATACCCAAACATGCAAAGGAGGATATTACATTTGTCTACCTTTGTGTCTATTCAGCATTTCTGTATAGTACAGATCAGGGAAAGGGAGCCAATGATATCATTATGTTCCTGGGTGTTAATCCACTTCACTTACTGTTGTTCAAATCCCAAAATTGATTTTTTTCAAACTCGATGTGTTATATCATTGCTGACACGTATTCTTTCTGCAGACATGATTGAATCTGACTTTGGAGTAGATATTTCAGTTTTGGGGAAATGTTGTTACATAAAAAAACGCAGGGAGATTTTACCATTTTGTTACCAACATTTACATCTGCACTGTTCTTCGAGTAAATAAATGTGCTTTTGTATATTTTTTTGTGGAAATTATTTAAAGTAGGCCTTGTGCATAGAGCTGTGTGGTTTGTTTAACTTTGCAATCGATGGTTATTGTTTGGCATACTTTTAAAGTGAAAAATAGACGTCTCGGCGTCATTCTGTTACCATGGAATTGCCCGATTCCTCTTCATCTCAGTTCTCCTGCATTGTTTGGGGCAGTCCTGCGTATTTTTCAAATTCCGCCATTTTCTCTGACGTATTTTGAATGACAAACAGAAGGGTTTCGGGTAAAACCAGAGGCTGCAAACCACCGAAGTCTGCTATGCTAATCTATACAAAATAGTTTTTGCTGGTAGTAATTTAAGCTTTGAATACAAATCTAACCAAAAGTGAGAAAAAAAGCCTATCTCACAAGAGCATTGCTGCTGCACGTGTGTATCCGCTGTCTGGTTAGCTATTCCTCTCCACGTGTGTGTCGTGAACAACATTAGCGTGAGCAACAATAGTGTCATCTGCGGTTCACTTTCAAAATATCAGTCCCTCATTGAAACCGACGCAAACTGATAAACATTTTGAAAACATTTCACAATTGGACTACATAATACTAAACAAGGTTGAAATGTTATATAAATGCTCAATACACATTTAATTGGTTAATTTGAATGAGGTGAAATTACTGTATTTGAATTCAGAATTGCTTTGGGGGCATACATATATGCACTGTGCACCCTAAGGTATGTAATGTGCACCCATGAAATGGGGTATCAGCCAACTCAGTGACACCCACTGAACACAACTATGTATAGTTTACACAAATATTAGCATCCTACCTCTTATTACAGGACTCTGACTGTGGGAAATCACCATCCCAGTCAGTCTATTGTGTATTGTGCATGCATATCGCACTACAGCCTGGCCTATGAATTGTGTACCCATGAAATGGGGTATTAGCCGACACAATATTGGAATGTTGTATAATTGAACAAATTACAATTATTAGGTCATCTTGACAAAAACAATACCAGTCTGTTGAAATCGCACTATTCAGAATTGTATTGGGGGCACCATCCCACTTCAATACACGTAATAGAGTGACTGGAAAGGTGATTTTTCCCTCAGTCAAAGCTCTGCAATAAAGGATAAGACGCTTCCCACCCCGGACAGAGTAGACCTATCTACGCAGAAAAATTTCAACTTTGACTGCTGGCTACTCTTCTTTCGTGGCTTAAATTAATTATGCCCACTTGAATTTGCCTACTTTCAGCACCATGAGCTGTCCATTTCCAATTGATTGTGCGGTGGCTGCTGCTTCAAATTTCAGCACCACAATGTAAGTTACTAAAATCTGTCTTATTGTGAGGTCAATAACTCTGAAATAAAAGATGAGCAAGAAACAAAGTTTTTAATAAAATAAATTATAGTCATATAATGCTATCAACCTCCGGTACTCCTGATCTTCGCTCTCTCCTTCTCAAACTGAACAGAACATAGGCTTATTTTCGGGAAGAGGCCTCTGACTCTCCACCTGAACTGCCACCGTAGGCCTACACAACACAGCTATTGTCGAGGCAGCACACAAAAAAGTTTTAGATCAGCAAGAGCTGAGCAGGCTGGGGTCAGGGTTGGAATATTAATTTCAGTGTGTAATGCAGCCTTGTTTAATCTACACCATCAATACATAGCCTAATAAGCAACTCATTCCAAAACACTGAGAAATAGGAAAATGTCATCCATTACAAATTACATGACCATCCCCTGGACTAGATTTAAAAAATAAATATATACTAAATCGGCCCCTTGACTGAAATTGAAAAATCCCTTCCCATTTTCCTCCAGGTACCAATTATGTACATTTCAATCCATCCCTGATGTGATTTTGAATCGGAGCTTCCTGGACCTTGGCTTGGAGACAGGTCATATTCGGTCGACATCTCAGATACTGATTCAGCTGTACTGGCTAATTTAGCCGTTTTAAAGTTTAAAACAAGCTTCCTTTGTGTTCATTTTTTTAATTTAAACAGTGCGTGGATGTTAACCTCAGATGAGATAGAAGTTAAGATAAAATACTGAGAAGGTTTAAATACAAGGCATTGTATTAGCTAGTATGAATATTTTAAATACAGAGTATGTATTTACAGTTCTTTCTGGTCTTTTACAGCATCTGGCTGTATTTTTCATGTTTTGAAGATTTTATTTAATTCACTCAGGCTCAAATGTTATGGTCCCAAAGAACATCTGGAAGGCAGCCATGCAATCAGGCAAACAGTTTCACTGCGATTGCAAGAGTGTTGCGGTTGGGTGCTTTTGATGTTGACTCATTGTTGCTTTCAACAATGTAAAAGGTATGTACAGATATTGCAGAGACCTTTGAATTATAATTACTAGAAGGGACCTAGGCTACCCTTAACCGTGGCTATAAAAGGGGCACAGCTTAGGGGTTGAGGGGGGCGATTTCTCAGGCTCAATATAATTAGGTCTACAAGTTCAAAGAAAATCATTGAGACATTTTTGGGGGGTCTTCATCTCAGAATGCACATACAAGGATAACAGGCGTTGTGAAAACAGAATACTTGCTGTTCACCCAAACCAACACTGTTTCGAATGGGAATGTCTGTTTTACTCATTGTAATTATACTGAACAAAAATATAAAGCAACATGTGAAGTGTTGGTCCCATGCTCCATGAGCTGAAATAAAAGATCCAAGAAATGTTCCATATGAAAAAAAAGGGTTTCTCTCATTTTGTTCACAAATTTGTTTACATCCCTGTTAATGAGCATTTATCCTTTGCCAAGGTAATCCATCCACCTGACATATCAATAAACTGATTAAACAGCATGATCATTACACAAGTGCACCTTGTGGTGGGGGCAATAAAAGGCCACTCTAAAATGTGCAGTTTTGTCACACAACACAATGCCACTGATGTCTCAAGTTTTTAGGGAGCGTGTAATTGGCATGCTGACTTGCATGAATGTCCACCAGAGCTGTTTCCAGATAATTTAATATTAATTTCTCTACCATAAGTTGCCTCCAACGTTGTTTTAGAGAATTTGGCAGAACCTCCAACAGGCCTTACACACGAAGAGCATATGTATGGTGTTGTGTGGGTGAGCGGTTTGCTGATGTCAATGTTGTGAACAGAGTGCCCCATGGTGGCGGTGGGGTTATGGTATGAGCAGGCATAAGCTATGGACAACAAACACAATTTAATTTTATCAATGGCAATATGAATGCACAGAGACATCCTGATGAGTCCCATTGTCATGCCATTCATCACCATCACCTCATGTTTCAGCATGATAATGCACAGCCCCATGTCCCAAGGATCTACAGTGCCTTGCGAAAGTATTCGGCCCCCTTGAACTTTGCGACCTTTTGCCACATTTCAGGCTTCAAACATAAAGATATAAAACTATTTTTTTGTGAAGAATCAACAACAAGTGGGACACAATCATGAAGTGGAACGACATTTATTGGATATTTCAAACTTTTTTAACAAATAAAAACTGAAAAATTGGGCGTGCAAAATTATTCAGCACCCTTAAGTTAATACTTTGTAGCGCCACCTTTTGCTGCGATTACAGCTGTAAGTCGCTTGGGGTATGTCTCTATCAGTTTTGCACATCGAGAGACTGAATTTTTTCCCCATTCCTCCTTGCAAAACAGCTCGAGCTCAGTGAGGTTGGATGGAGAGCATTTGTGAACAGCAGTTTTCAGTTCTTTCCACAGATTCTCGATTGGATTCAGGTCTGGACTTTGACTTGGCCATTCTAACACCTGGATATGTTTATTTTTGAACCATTCCATTGTAGATTTTGCTTTATGTTTTGGATCATTGTCTTGTTGGAAGACAAATCTCCGTCCCAGTCTCAGGTCTTTTGCAGACTCCATCAGGTTTTCTTCCAGAATGGTCCTGTATTTGGCTCCATCCATCTTCCCATCAATTTTAACCATCTTCCCTGTCCCTGCTGAAGCAGGCCCAAACCATGATGCTGCCACCACCATGTGTGACAGTGGGGATGGTGTGGTCAGGGTGATGAGCTGTGTTGCTTTTATGCCAAACATAACGTTTTGCATTGTTGCCAAAAAGTTCAATTTTGGTTCCATCTGACCAGAGCACCTTCTTCCACATGTTTGGTGTGTCTCCCAGGTGGCTTGTGGCAAACTTTAAACAGCACATCTCTGATCAGTCTTCTCCTTGTATGAGCTGAAAGTTTAGAGGGACGGCCAGGTCTTGGTAGATTTGCAGTGGTCTGATACTCCTTCCATTTCAATATTATCGCTTGCACAGTGCTCCTTGGGATGTTTAAAGCTTGGGAAATATTTTTGTATCCAAATCCGGCTTTAAACTTCTTCACAACAGTATCTCGGACCTGCCTGGTGTGTTCCTTGTTCTTCATGATGCTCTCTGTGCTTTTAACGGACCTCTGAGACTATCACAGTGCAGGTGCATTTATACGGAGACTTGATTGCACACAGGTGGATTGTATTTATCACCATTAGTCATTTAGGTCAACATTGGATCATTCAGAGATCCTCACTGAACGTCTGGAGAGAGTTTGCTGCACTGAAAGTAAAGGGGCTGAATAATTTTGCACGCCCATTTTTTCAGTTTTTGATTTGTTAAAAAAGTTTGAATTATCCAATAAATGCCATTCCACTTCATGATTGTGTCCCACTTGTTGTTGATTCTTCACAAAAAAATACAGTTTTATATCTTTATGTTTGAAGCCTGAAATGTGGCAAAAGGTCGCAAAGTTCAAGGGGGCCGAATACTTTCGCAAGGCACTGTATCTGTACACAATTCCTGGAAGCTGAAAATGTCCCAGTTCTTCCATGGCCTGCACACTCAGCAGACATGTCACCCATTGTGCATGTTTGGGATGCTCTGGATCTATGTGTACAACAGCATGTTCAAGTTTCCACCTATATCCAGCAACTTCGCACAGAAATTGAAGAGGAGTGGGACAGCATTCCACAGGCCACAATCAACAGCCTGATCAAATCTATGCAAAGGAAATGTGTCATGCTGCATGAGGTCACACCAGACTGGTTTCTGATCCCCCACCCCTGCCTTTTTAAAAAAGGTATCTGTGACCATCAGATGCATATCTGTATACCCAGTTGTGAAATCCATAGATTAGGGCACAGTTCGTTTATTTCAATTGACTGATTTTCTTATATGAACTGTAGCTCAGTAAAATATTTCAAATTGTTGCATGTTGTATTTATATTTTTGTTCAGTATAGTAAACTTGAAGAAAAAAAGGGAGGCATGATGTAAAATGCGAACCTGGTATCCCAAGTGTTTTTAGGCGACTAAAGCCCAGAAATTACCACTGCGCAACGGAGTTTTGATAAAACAGTGGATATCGAAAATGTCAATCTGATGATCCCACGCTGCTATTTATCGTTGACCAGCAGATGTCCCTAATGTTAATTGTGAACAGATAATGAAGCTCCGATGAATGAACCGTTTAAGGCGCGGAAACCTTCAGAAAGCCTTGTCAGAGATATGTTGATTTACTTTCCCTTTTGTAAATGTAACTATTTGCACGTCGTTACAACACTGTACATAGCCATAATATGACGTTTGAAATGTCTATATTCCTTTTAAACATTGGTGAATAATGTTTTTACTGTTAATTTTGTATTGTTTATTTCACTTTTGTTTATCTAGTTCACTTGCTTTGGCAATGTGAGCATATGTTTCCCATGCCAATAAAGCCATTAGAATTTAATTGAAAATTATATTTGAGAAAGGAAGAGATAGGAAAGACATTGGCCAATGCATGAGGGAACGTGTAACGCCCCACCCAGCAGACTATTGACTAATCGCGTTCACGTTGTCATGCTACGTCACTCAATGTTGGGTTTCTGATTCACTCCCATTTCCCCATCTCCTCAAAGGGATCGACTCAATTCAAATGGCTTTATTGGCATTGGAAACATGTTTACGTTGCAAAAGCAAGTGGTTAGGTTAGGTATATCTGGCCTCGTTTCGGTGTCAATGAAGGAAACCTCGCGGGCTGATCTTCTTCGTTGGGGTTTAACGGCGGTGTGGCATCAAATATTATATTGGATTACCGCCACCGCGTGGGATGATCGATGTTGAATCAATTACGTCACACTGCAAACGTGTCGACGTTTCTTTCAGTTTTTCGCTTTACGTGTTATAAGGTTTCGTCCATTGAGAATGCGGAGACACAAAACACTTCCGATATGCTGTCTCTTTTTTAGGGTTTCCACTATATAGCACAGGCACAAAGTAAAAATTGAACATATCATAAAAAAATTGTGAAAACCAAAAATATATTTTGGGTTTTAATTTAGGTTTATGCTTAAGGTTAGTTTGGAAATTACATTTTAAGGAAATTAAATTAATGACTTTGTGGCTGTGGTAACTAGTGACGACCCCTTTTCTCGTTTCGCTAGCTGTGAGCAGTGTGAACAAATTCCGAACGAATCTATTTTCGTAGATCGCTGCCCAAAAAGAGACCGAAATCAAGGTAATACGAACATAGAGCTCGTTAAATACATGCTTGTTTGGTTATATATTCGACCTTGCGAAAATGGTCCGTTGTATTTTAATAAACAACAACGTTACTTGACATAGCTAGCTAGTTGGCTCGGTAAGTTAGCATGCTGACAAGCAGAATGAATGGGACTCCGGACCATTCCGTGCTAGCTAGCTTCTCCACATGTGTTTTAGCTTGTTTGCTAGTTAGCTGTCAGCTAGCTATACAGTTGGTTAGCTGCGCCAACTGGCACGTCTGTCTTTTCAAAGTAGGTTGTCGTTTGTGTCCAATTTGAGTAGCTAGCTAGCTAGGTGTTGAGCCAGCGATATGAAACCGGTAAGCTATCCAAGATAAATTACTATTTGCTAGGTATCTATGTGACAAGTCATCGCAGGGTATAGATTGCTGTCTGTATTCTTTGCCAGCAGTATTCCAGGCGCAACAATACAGGTTGGGGTCTAATTCAAGGCAATGTTGTGGCATTGCGAACCCAGCCTTGATTGTTCTGCGAACCCAGCATTGCTAATGTAGTAACAAAAACTAGTGACAGGTTGATGTCAGAGTGAAAGGGAACAATATGCACACGGTTTCCGAAATTGACCCCTGGGCTGTGAGAGCTAAGCCTGGTAGAATTGTCTGCCATGTAAAAATATAATGTTAATATTAAGCATGTCCCATAATTTCGTTGTTTGGTTCAAGAGCTGTGAATTGTTTAATTTCTGTTGCTAAATGTTTTGTTGCAGATGCCTCCAAAGAAGGGAGAAGGACCAAAACAACCACCACTGATTGGACGTTTCGGGACTTCTTTGAAGATTGGGATTGTGGGATTGCCGAATGTTGGGTATGGACATGACTACAATTTAGTAGTTGCCCATAGTTGTAAAGTAGGGTTTGGAGAATCATTAGCATGATTCACACTATAGCGCCAACCAGGGTTGCATATTTTGGGGAATATTCAAAGGAGAAAGGAGGAAACTTTACGTGGGAATTAACGGGACTATATGCAAATTAATATTAATACCGTTTAAATGTAGATGTTTTTTACATTGGATATATTTATCATATTTAGACAGAAACATAAATATTTTACCTTCTCATAAGTAGACATCGTCACTCAATGCCTAGGTTAACCGCCACTGTACTCACATCCTACCATACCCTTGTCTGTACATTATGCCTTGAATCTATTTTTCCACTCCCAGAAATCTGTCCCTTTTACTCTCTATTCCGAACGCACTAGACGACCAGTTCTTATAGCCTTTAGCCGTACCCTTATCCTCCTCTGTTACTCTGGTGATGTAGAGGTTAATCCAGGCCCTGCAGCACCCAGCACCAATCCCATTCCCCAGGCACTCTCATTTGTTGACTTCTGTAACTGTAAAAGCCTTGGTTTCATGCATGTTAACATCAGAAGCCTCCTCCCTAAGTTTGTTTTATTCACTGCTTTAGCACAATCCGCCAACCCTGATGTGCTAGCTGTGTCTGAATCCTGGCTTAGGAAGACTACCAAAAATCCTGAAATTTCCGTCCCCAGCTACAACATTTCCTGACAAGATAGAACTGCCAAAAGGGGCGGAGTTAGCCTGCAGAGTTTTGTCATACTATCCAGGTCTGTGCCCAGACAATTCGACCATCTACTTAAAAAAAAAAAAGTATCTCACCATTGTCGCTTGTTATAGACCCCCCTCAGCCCCCAGCTGAGCCCTGGACACCAAATGTGAATTGATTGCCCCCTATCTATCTTCAGAGTTCGTACTGTTAGGTGACCTAAACTGGGATATGCTTAACACCCCGGCCATCCTACAATCTAAGTTAGATGCCCTCAGTCTCACACAAATTATCAAGGAACCTACCAGGTACAACCCTAAATCTGTAACCATGGGCACCCTAATAGATATCATCCTGACCAACTTGTCCTCTAAAAACACCTCTGCTGTCTTCAACCAGGATCTCAGCGATCACTGCATCATTGCCTGCGTCCGTAATGGGTCCACGGTCAAACGACCACCCCTCATCACTGTCAAACGCTCCCTAAAACACTTCAGCGAGCAGGCCTTTCTAATCGACTTGGCGCGGGTGTCCTGGAAGGATATTGACTTCATCCTGTCAGTAGAGGATGCCTGGTTGCTCTTTAAAAGTGCTTTCCTCGCCATCTTAAATAAGCATGCCCCATTCAAAAAATGTAAACTAAGAACAGATATTGCCCTTGTTTCACCCCAGACTTCACTGCCCTTGACCAGCACAAAAACATCCTGTGGCGTTCTGCATTAGCATCAACTAGTGATATGCAACTTTTCAGGGGAGTCAGGAACCAATATACACAGTCAGTTAGGAAAGCTAAGGTTAGCTTTTTCAAACAGACATTTGCATCCTGTAGCACTAATTCCAAAAGTTTAGGGACACTAAAGTCCATGGAGATTAAGAGTGCCTCTTCACAGCTGTCCACTGCACTGAGGCTAGGAAACACTGTCACCACCGATAAATCTACGATAATCGATCATTTCTGAGTATATTGGTTCCTGACACCTGAAAAAATGCATATATTCGATGCTAATGCAGAAAGCCTCAGGATGTTTTTGTGCTGGTCTGGGGTGAAACAATGGCTATATCTGCTTTTAGTTAGAAAGGCCTGCTCGCTGAAGTGTTTTTGGGAGGGTTTGACAGTGATGAGGGGTGGTCATTTGGGGATCCATTATGCACGCAGGCAACGAGGCAGTGATCGCTGAGATCCTGGTTGAAGACTTGAGGGCAAGTTGATCGGAATGATATCTAAGAGGGTGCCGGATTACGGATTTAGGTTTGTACCTGGTAGGTTCTTTGATCATGTGTGTGAGATTGAGGGCATCTAGTTTACGGCCGAGGTGTTAAGCATGTCCCAGTTTAGGTCACCTAACAGTGCGAACTCTGAAGATAGATGGTGGGCGATCAATTCACATATGGTATCCAGGGCACAGCTGGGGGCTGAAGGGGGTGTACTTGCACATCATCTGCACATCTATCACTCCAGTGTTAATGCTAAATTGTAATTATGTCACCTTCATGGCCTATTTATTGCCCTACTCCTCTACATTTGCACACACTGTAAATAGTTTTTTCTATTGTGTTATTGACTGTATGTTTGTTTGTTTGGTTTTTGTCGCACTGCTTTGCTTTATCTTGGCCAGGACGCAGTTGTAAATGAGAACTTGTTCTGAACAGGCCTACATGGTTAAATAAAGGTCAAATGTAAAAATAAAATAAAAAATACTTAATTGCAAATTATTAAATCCTTCCCGCTCAGCCCAGTCAAAACTGTTCGCTGCTCTGGCCCCCCAATGGTGGAACAAACTCCCTCACGACGCCAGGACAGCGGAGTCAATCACCACCTTCCGGAGACACCTGAAACCCCACCTCTTTAAGGAATACCTAGGATAGGATAAAGTAATCCTTCTCACCCCCCCCTTAAATGATTTAGATGCACTATTGTAAAGTGGCTGTTCCACTGGATGTCATAAGGTGAATTCACCAATTTGTAAGTCGCTCTGGATAAGAGCGATGTAAAAGCTATACAGTGTTTGTTTGCATTTACAATGTTAAATAAAAACAAAAAACAATTTAGTTAAAAAGTTGACGCTTCACATGGGGCGATTTCGCTGAACAACAGAAGGAAGAGAATATTGAATGATCCCCAATGATCCATCGCATCTCCCAAAAACATTTTCAACATGCATCTGTAAAATGATAGTCTAGAAACTAAAGCTTTGGTTGTCTTCCTCTCAGGCTTCCATGTCTTCTCCCTGGACCTCCTCAATGTCCAACTCTTGAACATCAGACTCTGAGGTCTCATCTTCACTGTCACTTTCCAACCTTGTTGAGGATGGCTCGTTGTCAGGCTCAAAAAGCCTCAAATTTGCCTGGATGGCCACCAATTTTTCAACCCTTGTATTGGTCAGCCTGTTGCGTGCTTTAATGTGTGTTCCCAAACAAGGACCAGTTGCACTCTGAGGTGGCTGATGTTGGTGGGATTGAGGAGGATGATGGAGGCAACAGGGGAAAGAGCCTCAGATCCACAAAGTCCCTTCCACCAGGTGGCTGATGAGATATGTTGGCACGACTGTCATATTGCATCTTCATCCCAAAGCCCTTGCTTGGAAATGTACTTCGCCAGACTGCCAAGAACCTTGCTCTCATCCAGACCAAGGCGGCAAGGCACGGTAGTGATGACACCTTAGGTCTCATTTATCTCTGCACCAGACAGGATGCTCTTGCCAGCATACTTGGCAGAAGTCTTCACACTTTTTGATATATTTCAGAACTGCAGTTTCCTCTGCTTGGAGCAACAGTGAAGTGGGCTGGGCAGTACAGATGTAGTCTCTTACATCTGCATGCAGAGTGAACATCAGACAGGATGGCATTGTCTCCCTCAATCTGTGCAATGTTTACTGCTATAGGTTTCAGGCTGCTTTACCACTCTCTCCCAAAATACATCATTCAGGACGATCCTCTTGATGGGGCTGTCCATATCTGCAGACTGTGATATTGACATTTCTTGGAGAGGCTCCTTCCCCTCTAGGAGACTGTCAAACATGATGACGACACCAGCTCAACGGGTGTTGCTGGGCAGTTTCAATGTGGTGCTCTTATTCTTCTCACTGTGCTTGGTGAGGTAGATTGCTGCTATAACTTGATGACCCTTCACATACCTAACCATTTCCTTGGCTCTCTTGTAGAGTGTATCCATTGTTTTCAGTGCCATGATGTTCTTGAGGAGCAGATTTAATGCATGAGCAGCACAGCCAAGGGGTGTGATGTGAGGGTAGGACTTCTCCACTTTAGACCAAGCAGCCTTCATGTTCGTAGCATTGTCTGTCACCAGTGCAAATACCTTCTGTGGTCCAAGGTCGTTGATGACTGCCTTCAGCTCATCTGCAATGTAGAGACCGGTGTGTCTGTCCCTTGTTTCTGTACTCTTGTAGAATACTGGTTGAGGGGTGGAGATGTTCTTAATTATTCCTTGCCCACGAACATTCGACCACCCATCAGATGATTGCAATACAGTCTGCTTTCTCTATGATTTGCTTGACTTTCACTTGAACTCTGCATCTAGAAAATGAGTAGATCAAGCATGTCTGTTTGGAGGGGTGTATGCTGGGCGAAGAACATTCAGAAATCTCTTCCAATACACATTGCATGTGAGTATCAGAGGTGAACCAGTTGCATACACAGCTCGAGCAAGACATTCATCAGCATTTCTCTGACTATGTTCCTCCATTGAGTCAAAAACACTTGTGATTCCAGGAGGACCATGAGCTGTTGCTATCGATAAAGTGTCTGATTCATCATTTTCACCTCGAATAGAAGTAGAGGGACTTTTGTCAGAGGTTGCTTGTTGTGAGCGTTGAGGGAACTTTATGCACTTGGCATCATGTTGCATTCTTCACATATGATTTGGCACAGTATTTGCAAATGTACACAGCTTTTTCTTCTACATTAGCTGCAGTGAAATGTCTCCACACATCAGATAGTGCCCATGGCATTTTCCTGTAAAGATGAGGAAAAAAATAGTTTAAAAAATAAATATAGTTCCATGTACAGATAAATAGTTAAGCAGTTAGATTAAGCAACTCCATTGTAAGATAAATATTTTAAAATGAAACCTGTCTGGTAACCGGTGAATTAACACTCCTCAGTTAGCAGGCTCAAGCAAGCTAAAAACCCACATGGTAGCAAAAACTAACTAGAAGAAATTGTTAGAAATGATTTAAATACACTTTTCTGTATGCTACAATTTACTAGTTAACAAAAAAATCATGTATGTCATATAAAATATATTCACCCCACCCAGTATTGTAATCAAAACTTACCAGAAAGCATGTAGTCCTTAGCTCAGACAGTGTAGTAGTGTGGTCTCAATAGCATCTCATTAGTGTGCAAGATCTTGAGATCAGCTGTACATGTGATGGAAGAATACACTGTGCAGGCAGAGGGTTGAAATTCCATTGAATTGGGGATAGTTTAACCAAAATAAAACCTATAACTGCCTTGTGTATCCCACAAAAAAAAGGTTAAATGTTTAAGCTAACTTTTGTTGATGAATTTAAGCAAAATTTCCAAAATTCTCAGGCTTAACTTCCCATGGAAGATTTTTGTAAATTTACCGGAAAGTTTCTGACCCTTTGCAACCCTAGGGCCAACACAACCTGTACTGTGCTGGCTGCGTGTCAGTACAGTGTGAATCAGACAACAGTATCTACTTTGGTTGTTCAGAAGACCTTACCATGCAGATGTCTTGGGCTGTAGAATAGTGACCATCTTTGTCTTGTCATTTTTGTCTACAGGAAGTCAACATTCTTCAATGTGCTGACCAAGAGCCAGGCCGCAGCAGAGAATTTTCCCTTCTGCACCATCGACCCCAACGAGAGCAGAGTACCCATCCCTGACGAACGCTATGACTATCTCTGCACCTTCCACAAGCCCCTCAGGTAGAATGTTACAACTACCTCTGCACCTTCCACAAGCCCCTCAGGTAGAATGTTACAACTACCTCTGCACCTTCCACAAGCCCCTCAGGTAGAATGTTACAACTACCTCTGCACCTTCCACAAGCCCCTCAGGTAGAATGTTACAACTACCTCTGCACCTTCCACAAGCCCCTCAGGTAGAATGTTACAACTACCTCTGCACCTTCCACAAGCCCCTCAGGTAGAATGTTACAACTACCTCTGCACCTTCCACAAGCCCCTCAGGTAGAATGTTACAACTACCTCTGCACCTTCCACAAGCCCCTCAGGTAGAATGTTACAACTACCTCTGCACCTTTCACAAGCCTTGGAAATGTATGTATGAGTAAACACTCTGTACATCAAGTTTGTGTGTGTAACTTCTCCATCTCTTTCTCATTGGACAGTAAAGTCCCAGCGTTTCTGAATGTGGTGGACATAGCTGGGCTGGTGAAAGGAGCTCACGCTGGACAAGGACTGGGCAACGCCTTCCTGTCTCACATTAGTGCCTGCGATGGCATCTTCCACATGACACGTGAGTTTAACACACCCACAGAAACTCACACACATACACTGTAATCCTGGTGTACATTTGTAATGTCAAATCCGCATTAAAACCGCAAGCGTGTGGAGCTTCCATTCTAATCAAGGGGGCACTCACACCTACTCGATGCTAGCACAGTTCAGATGTGCATGAACAATATACTCAATTCCTATTTTAGCAGCTTTGTGACATCCAGCACCATTGCGTAACCTGGACATAAATGTGTGTAGGTGCGTTTGAGGATGAGGACATCATCCATGTGGAGGGTAATGTGGACCCAGTGAGGGACATTGAGATAATCCATGAGGAGCTACGGCTGAAGGATGAGGAGTCTCTTGGACCAATCATAGATAAGTTGGAGAAGACCGCTGTCAGAGGAGGAGACAAGAAACTCAAACCTGAATACGTGAGTAGAGTGTGTGTGTGTGGGGTGGTTGATGAGTGGCCTATTGGGTCTGAGACTGAGGTCCGAAGCTGTGTGTGCGTGCTTGATTCAAGCGCTTGAAACACTTTTCCATGTCCTCTCATAGATTGTTTGAGACCCAAAGGCGTGCCTAGGGAGAAGGGGCCACAGATAAAATCAGAATTCAGCATTTACTCATGTTCTCTCCTTTCATTCCCTTCTCTCGTTCTCTTCTTCCCTCATCCCTCACTCAGGACATCATGTTGAAGGTAAAGAACTGGATTTCGGAGGAGAAGAAACATGTCCGCTTCTACAATGACTGGAATGAGAAGGAGGTAAGGACTATGTGTGTGTGCTCACAAAAGAGAGGGAGCAGAGTACCATTAGTTGCAGGGGCCTGTATACCAGAACACGCACATAACCCAGTGTGTTGTGTGTGTATGCAGATTGATGTGCTGAACAAATACCTGTTCCTCACGTCCAAGCCCATGATCTACCTGGTCAACCTCTCAGAGAAGGACTACATCAGGAAAAAGAACAAGTGGTCAGTGGGTTCTTTCTTAATTCCTTATTTCCTGTCTTTCTGAATCTTACGTGATTTGGGTTGTGATGCCTGGCAACCATTATCTGAGGAGCTGAAATGCTACTTGTTGAGGGTCTGCACTTTGCTTGCAGTAGGGGTTTATTTTATGATTGTGGCATTTTGTGCAAAAAATCAAATCAAAATTCAACTTTGTTTTTCTTTTTTTTTTTTTTTATCTATATACATAGGATTGTCTTCTCTTAAATATACATTCTCTCCCAGGCTGATTAAGATTAAGGAGTGGGTCGATGCCCATGACCCAGGGGCTATGGTCATACCAGTGAGTGGAGGTCTTGAGGCCAAATTACAGGACATGACCGACGAGGAGAAGGACAAATACTGTGAGGAGGCGAAGACTCAGAGGTACACACACGGACAGATCAAACACACAATGAACAGATTTTATGATATTGCAAACCGTTACCTTAATAACTGTGTGTGTGTGTGTATTGCAGTGTACTGACTAAGATCATTAAGACGGGCTATGCAGCTCTGCAGTTGGAATATTTCTTCACAGCGGGACCAGACGAGGTTAGGGCGTGGACTGTCAGGGTAAGACACAGTTTGGTTATCTCTCTCCCACAATGAGGTGTGGGTGTGACTATCACAGCGTTATGTATTACTCCTCTCTGTCCTACAGAAAGGCAGCAAGGCGCCCCAGGCGGCAGGGAAGATCCACACTGACTTTGAGAAAGGTTTCATCATGGCAGAGGTCATGAAGTTCCAGGACTTCAAAGAAGAGGGCACTGAGAATGCTGTCAAGGTGTGTGTGTGTGTGTGTGTACTTGTGTGAGGCTGAGAGAAAGATTTACTGTGTCATGGGTGTAGATGGCATGCCATAAGTACTTGTCCAAAGTTTTTTTTTTTTGTCTGATCTTATCTGGATAAGACCATCTGATAAAGATGGCGCTGCATTGGATGACCTCTGTTTTGCGAGCTCTGACCCAACTTAGCTATTTTGGGACTATTGCTGTTTTATTTTTCCTTTATTTTCAAAGTGTATCCATTATCATTTCTTATAACCAACAATGACACCATATCAGCAGTTACTTATCCCAAATCCGGCTTCAACTTTGACTCATCTGCCGTGGGCTCTTTCTGTAATTCCGCCCCAATTTTCCTGGTACCTAAGGGGAAACGTTGGCTTTACAGAGGGGAATCCTGGTGAGATTAAGGTGAAGGGAAAACTGGCCACCATTTCCCTCCATTCTGTTGGCCAATGTACAGTCACTTGAATGACATTTTGACTGTGGATTTGCTACCAACGAATCTCTTGTAAACTGCAATATTCTCTACTTTTCTGAAACATTGCTTTTGGACAAGATACCACCCCATGGCTATCCAACTCAATGAATTCTCCATTCACCGAGTAGATAGGACAGTAGATTCATGGAAATTGAGAGGGGGAGGGGTGTGCCTCTATCAACAACAAATGGTATTCTGACTTGAGCGCAAGCACGCCCCCATCCACATGGACAGGGCTGCAGTGTAACGGGTTGAGAGCTTCACGTTCCAAATTACTAAGTACTTAATGGTCCACACACACATGCACAGTCATGAACAGCTTCTATCCCCAAGCCATAAGACTACTAAATAGCTAACAAAATGGCTACACAGACTCTGAGTTGACCCTTGTATTTTTTCCTATGCATACTGACACTCCCAACACACACAACATTTATACTGACTCTACACACACACTCACATACAATCTTAATTTATGCTGCTGCTAATCTATCATACATCCTGATGCCTAGTCACCTTACCCATATACATATCTACCTCTCGCTCCAGTATCCCTGCATATTGTAAATATGGTATTGGAACTTACCCTGTATATAGCTCCTTACTTTCTTGTGTTCTTTTTTTATTTGTGTGTTTGTTCTACCTTGTTATTTTTTAGTACTACATTGATATTGATCACTGCATTGTTGGGTTTAGAGTTTGCAAGAAAGGCATTTCACTGTATTTGTGCACGTGATATTAACTTGAAACTTGCTAAATAACTTTGTATAATGTCAATAAAGTTTTCCTGGTTTGATTTGTCCCGTAGGCTGCTGGGAAGTACAGGCAGCTGGGCAGGAACTACATCGTGGAGGACGGAGACATTATATTTTTCAAATTCAACACACCCAATGCACCCAAGGCAGCGAAGAAGTGATGGGACCAACGCGACCAGTACATTAACACAGGGTTCTTGTGTCCCGTCTCATTTTGTCCTCGAGGGCCGCAGTGTCTGCTGATTTTTCTCCCCTCTTCCTGGTATTATGAATGGGAGGATAGAATTAGAATGATTGATTAATTCTATGTATGGTAGGATGAAAATCGAGTGCACACTGCAACCATTGAGGTCAGTACCAGGTCCTGAAGTGTTTCCTGGTCAGTTTATTTGGTCAGGAAAACCTCCTGGCCCTAGTCAGGACTGATTGGAACAAGGAGAGACCATTATCATTATTTTAAGTAAAGTAGGCATCTCTGACCGTGCCTGACCAGAAACCATCAACGTGACTTCCGTATTTGCCCCACCATACAAAATCTGCCCTGGTGCCTTTTTTTTTTTGGCCTGGGACCCTGATTATCGCACCTACCCATACACTATATGAAATGTATATCTTTGCCCACCTCACACAAGACATTGCTGCAACATTGTGAATAAGAGGAAGATATAAATCAGTCTTCTGACACCCCTGGCCACATTCATATTTGGAGGTGAATATTGCTTTAATTTGTTCTGGTTCCTGAAAGGAAAACATCAACTAGCAAGCTACTTAGCTAAACAATGGAAGGTGCACAATCCATGGCTACAAAGCTAGCTGGCTAACTAGCCACCTACTCTGTAAGTTAGCTTGACATGCTAGAAATTAATAGAAACAAGTTACTAAAAATAAATGTTTTATCTTCTGAATCAATTTGTTTTTCCTGTCTTGAATGTAGAAGTTCTAGTTTGTGATCTCCCTCCCAAAAATGCAATCTCTGAGACTTTGTCAGTGAATCGGGTCTCCATGGTAACCAGACACTTTCTGCCATACAGTACATACCATAAAACCCCTTCAAGTATGCCCTTACCTAAGGAAACCGTCTGAGGGACTCTTATGCAACACTCCAATTCCCTTAGGTAAGGGGAAATTATAAGACGTTTTGTGCATCTGGGCCCGGGCCTGACACAAGCATTTTCATGGAAACGCATGCACTGCAACCACAATATAGATCAACATTACACTAAAACAAGACTACAGATTCAGTTTATGTTCAAATGTGTCTTAATTGATGGGTGTTCAGGTGCGTGTTGAACCAGGGTGTATGTGCTGTGTTGTATTTTGAAGTGGATGGGGATGCTTGACCATCCTACCGATCCTCGACTTCTGTGATGTCATCTATAAAATTGCCTCCAACACTCTACTCAACAAACTGGATGCAGTCTACCACAGTGCCATCCGTTTTGTCACCAAAGCCCCATACACTACCCACCATTGCGACCTGTACGCTCTCGTTGGTTAGCCCTCGCTTCATACTTGTCGCCAAACCCACTGGCTACAGGTTATCTACAAGTCTCTGCTAAGTAAAGCCCCGCTTTATCTCAGCTCTCTGGTCACCATAGCAGCACCCACTCGTAGCACGCGCTCCAGCAGGTATATCTCACTGGTCACCCCCAAAGCCAATTCCTCCTTTGGTCGTCTTTCCTTACAGTTCTCTGCTGCCCATGACTGGATTGAATTGCAAAAATCTCTGAAGCTGGAGACACATCTCCCTCACTAGCTTTAAGCACCAGCCGTCAGAGCAGTTTACAGATCACTGCACCTGTACTTAGCCTATCTGTAAACAGCCCATCTACCTACCTCATCCCCATAATGGTATTTATTTTGCTCTTTTGCACCCCAGTATCTCTACCTGCACATTCATCTTCTGCCGATCTACCATTCCAGGGTTTAATTGCTATATTGTAATTACTTTGCCACCATGGCCTATTTATTTCCTTAACTTACCTCATTTGCACTCACTGTATATAGACTTTTTCTTTTGTTCTACTGTATTATTGACTATGTTTTGTTTATTCCATGTGTAACTCTGTTGTTGTTGTGTCTAATTGCTTTGCTTTATCTTGGCCAGGTCACAGTTGCAAATGAGAACTTGTTCTCAACTAGCCTACCTGGTTAAATAAAGGTGAAATAAAAAAAAATGCTTGTAACAGGCTGGGGGGGGAAATGTTGATACTGCAAAATAGATTACATGCACAGTGACAGGTTCTGTGCATACGAGTCTTGATTCATGCAAAAAAATATTCCTTGTTGCAATGACTATTTCTCAGTTCATATTTTTGAACATTTTCAGTATAACTGAAGCAGTTGCTTACAAAAAGCAGAGGCAATGAGCAACATCTGGCTGGCAGCCTCACAGAACATTGCAGCCAAGATGTTCACGATCACTGGACTTAAAGATAACGGGGCTTAGTTGCAATGTTAGCCAGCTAACCTAGTAGTGTAACAAGGTGAATATACGGATACATTAATACGAAAAATATTGGAACTTAAACGGTGTTGCAATTACATTTTGGCCATTTTCCCAACACTTCCTGCTCTTTAATTTCAACCATAGATTCCCAGATATTTTAGGTTCTTTAAAAACAAACAGGAAGCCGATATCCCATAAAAATGACGGAAATATCGCTTGGCCATAGAAGTCTCACCAAACCCCAAAGCTAACCAATCAATTTTGAGAAGAACGGCGGGACTTCCTGTTACGTTCTTGTTAGCGCCCCCCCTTTTTGTGTTTCCCTCACTGTCAATCAAAATAGAAAAAAATCGACCCGAATTCACCGATCAACACAAGCCCGCCTTTGATAAAAGATAATAATGTTCGGAGTTTAGTTGATCAGATAATCTTTCGATTATTACAATTCACGATATGACTGGTACATAACATTTAACCCATCGAAGCATACAACCAACCGGTGAGTTTGTACGTTCCAACCGATAGCAGGCTAGCTACGGCTTTTAATCTTTTGCAGGAGACCTATGCTAGGTAGTTAGCTAGTTAACAAAAGTAAACATTCAATCTGTGTCGAAATCCGCCTTGAAACATTGTCGCAAAGTTAGGGTTTGCAGTTTATTCTTCATTGACTGAAGTTTGTTGTCTCTTTGCAGCATTTTAGGAGCGGCACACTGTGAGAAATGTAGTGTTTTGCTAAATTTTCCTATCTCTCCATGCTAGCGCCAGAGCAACGTTTGAAACGAGAGGAAATGGCTACCGCGGACGTGGAAGGCAGTCAAAGCGAATTCCTACAGCACGGCGGAGCCTCGGAAAACCAGGTACCCCAACATTTTCTATCTCGTATTTCGACTCCTCCGAGCTACTACTGTGTGGTGTTTTTAGCTAGCTAGAAGTTCACACGTTTTAAATGTTGCAGGGGGTGTAAAGCTAGTATACTTCCGCCGCTGTGTTCCCCGCTATAACGGCCACCCACTTTACCCCTCGAGAACCCGCCCATAGTGGGTAGGACACAGCCCGTCACTTGGTCAGGTCGCTGATATTTAGCTCGTCTACCTGGGGCTAAAGGGGTACAGTGGGGAAAGGAGGGGTGAGTGGGGAAACCGAACAGAGAACGTGGGAATCTGTGCACCGGACTACAAAATATCTCCCCACGCCCGTGTTGAAGCGATTACGTATTTTGTCTAGCCACTCTAGCTAGCTCTATTCGTTGGATGAAAGAAGGGACTCTTAGATGATTTTTGTCTAGTTGCGGTGACTAGCTCTCGAAAACGATTCTCCCTATGTAGACTGTTCAGCTGTTACTTTCGCCCACATTTGGCTCCATGTGAATTACATTTACATTTAAGTCATTTAGCAGACGCTCTTATCCAAAATTACAATTCCGAAGCTGTGTTATAACATTTAGAAACGCCAATCATTGCGTTCAAAGTGGTTTTCAAAACATATGCTAATATCCGCCTAATATTTAATATCAGCGGGAAATTGTATTTAAAAAAATATATATATACCAACTGTAGCAGTTTTGCACAGATCGACAAGCTGTGTGTCTCCAGCTGATGAACTACACTTCATCTCCAGCCTTGCATACACACGTGTTCGTGGCCGCCTATGTCTCTTCTGTCTTTGTAAATAAGCGATGTAACATGGAGATATGGCCGTGTGGGAACACAAATCCTATAAAAGTTGTGTAGTAAGTTAACCATTTGTTTTAAACCATTTTATAAGTATTCCTGATATGAAAAAACGTACAGCAAAGCGATGAGTGTTAATGTTGCGACTATCGTCGGGGCTCTTACCAAAACTCACCTGTCAGAATATAATGTACTCTTCAACAGGCGTTGAATTGGGTAGATGCGTTACATGCTTGAGGAAGTTTGGATCCTTTCTTATCAAACCACTTAGCTACGCCATAGCCTGTATAGCAGAATCAGAAATATTTAGGTTCATGGTTGATTTCTCATTTTTGCCAAAGGGAAATGTCTTGATACTACTGTATTATTACTAGTCCAATGTTGCAGATACCTATAATATAGGATTGGATATCTATTTTAACAATATCCACAATAATTGTCTTGTCTGCTGACACTTTATTGTGATCTCAAGCATGTCATTTTGCCCTATTCACAGCGTGGAGCCTGCACCCTGGTATCTGTCTCTGTCCCCCGAGCTCTCGTCTCAGATAGTACAGAAATGTTATTTCCAAATCAATATTTTTGCTTCATATTCTTTGTGAACTACAATGCAACAGCGTAAGACTTATGGCCAATGCCGTCTGTAACTAGACAAACTTTTTTGCATTCCGCAACAGTGAATCTGAGTAATAATTTCTGAATATGTGTCTTCTCTCTGTCAGACCACAGACATGACCGCCATCCAGCTAACAGGTTCAGACCGTTGGGAGTTGTTAACCCCGGTCTCTACAGGGAAGGATGCGCAGCAGGGAGTCGTCCACATTCCTAACTCTGGCATGATGACCTCTAACGGCCAGTATGTTCTCCCTATCGGGAACATGGACAGTCAGCCCATCTACGTCACAGCATCTGGAAACGACGGCTCAGCCAACGGAGTGTCCAGCATACAATACCAGGTAGTGTACTGTACACACACATGCATATACACTACAGGGCCAAAAGTATGTGGACATGCCTTCAAATTAGTGAATTCGGCTATTTCAGCCACACTCGTCGCTGACAGGTGTATACAATCGAGCACACAGCCATGCAATCTCCATAGACAAACATTGGCTCGTACTGAAGAGCTCGGTGACTTTTAACGTGGCACCGTCATAGGATGCCATCTTTCCAACAAGTCGGTCTGTCAAATTTCTGCCCTGCTAGAGTTGCCCCAGTCAACTGTAAAAGTTGTCTGTCCTCGGTTGCAACACTCACTACCGAGTTCCTAACTACCTTTGGAAGCAACGTCGGCACAAGATCTGTTCGTCGGGAGCTTCATGAAATGGGTTTCCATGTCCGAGCAGCCGCACACATGCCTAAGATCACCATGCGCAATGCCAAGCGTCTGCTGGAGTGTTGTAAATCTTGCCGCTGTTGGACCTTGGAGCAATGGAAATGGGTTCTCTGGAGTGATGAATCACGCTTCACCATCTGGCAGTCTGACAGACTAATCAGAGTTTGACTGATGCCAGGAGAGCCTTACCTGCCAAAATACATAGTGCCAACTGTAAAGTTTGGAGGAGGAATAATGGTCTGGGGCTGTTTTTCATGGTTCGGACTAGGCCCCCTAGTTCCAGTGAAGGGAAATCAACGCTGCAGCATATGATGACATTCTAGACAATTCTGTGCATCCAGCTTTGTGGTAAGTTTGGGTAAATGTAAATGACTGATGCCAGGAGAGCCTTTCCAAAATACATAGTGCCAACTGTAAAGTTTGGAGGAAATAATGGTCTGGGGCTGTTTTTCATGGTTCGGACTAAAGTTCCAGTGAAGGGAAATCCGCTGCAGCATATGATGACAGAAATGGTTTTGTGGTAAGTTTGGGGAAGGCCGAGATCCATACAGAAATGGTGTGGAAGAACTTAACTGGCCTGCACAGAGCCCTGACCTCAACCCCCCCCTAACATCAGTGCCCGAACTCACTAATGCCCTTATGGCTGAAACTGCAGCAAAGTTACAACATCTAGTAGAAAGCCTTTCCAGAAGAGTGGAGGCTGCTGTAGCAGAAAGGGGGAACCCACTCCGTATTAATGCCAATGATTTTGGAATGAGATGTTTGACGAGCAGGTGTTCACATACCTTTGGCCATGTAGTGTGTGTGTATACACATAAATACACACACATGCACTTGCACACACGCACCTCTGTTAGCAGAATGTCCAGTACCAGGTCGATTATCATTTTAGCCCTTACACACAATATTCTCCACACACAAATGCCGAACTCTCTCTTCCATGTCATCCCTCAGATCCACAACTCGGATGGAACTCTGGCAGGCTTCTCTGCGCAGGGATTGGACGATGGCTCGGGCCAAATCCAGCTCATCCAGGATGGTAACCACGGCAATATTGGAATCAGCATCGCCACGACGACAACCTCTGACCTCCTAACGCAGGCCGGGCATATGCAGCAGATTCAGGGCGTGTCATTGGCCGGGGGCACGACCTATAGCGGCGCGGTTCCCATGGGGCTGTCGGGGGGTAACATAACTTTCCTCCCTATCAACAGCATAGACCTCGAATCACTAGGGCTTGCCGGCGCTCAGACGGTTCCCATAGCAACGACGACCGACGGTCAGCTGATCATGGGCTCCCAAGCGCTGGAGGGGCAGGAAGGTGCAGCCAAACAGCTAGCGACCCTAGTTAGTGAAGCTAACGGTAACACAGACCTCTATGTGCCAACAACCTCATCATCCCAGCTGCCTGAGACCATCGACGGGACGGGGGTTCTGACCCAAGCTACTGCCGTGTCTGCCGGGGTTTCAGACCCATCCTCAGAGAACTACAACTCACACAACCACCTGCAGCAAATACAGGTCAGTCACATGACATGTAATTCCCTAGGCTTTATTCCCAGTGCCCTACACCACATATAACAGTCATATTACAGTGAGCCATCATACAGGAAAAAAGTTACTAGTCTTGTTTAACTAAAAAATACCATGACTGAATTAAGTCTGTTTCATCCAGGTGTCCACCTCGCATGCCTCGTCCCTCTCCCAGCCCATCCTACAGCTGTCAGAGGACAACCAGGGGGCCCAGGGACAGGATCTATCCCAGTCTGGGCAGACGCTCCAGAGTGTCCAGCTCGTCAACCCTGGAACCTTCCTCATCCAGGCCCAGACAGTCACTGCTTCGGGACAGATACAGTGGCAGACCTTCCAGGTAGGTTGTGTGGGTGTGTGTTTATCTGTTTCACTACCGTACGTAGGTGTGTGGGATCATGCATGTGTGTAACTCTTTCTAACGCACTCCCTCTCAGGTCCAAGGGGTCCAGTCTCTGCAGGGCCTCCAGCTCCCCCAGGCCCAAGGGGGCCAGCAGCTGACTCTGGCCCCAGTCCAGGGCCTCTCTATGGGTCAGGGAGGATCCATCACCCTGCCTAACCTCCAGACTGTTACAGTCAACTCTATAGGACAGCCAGGGATACAATACACACAGGGAGAGGAGGCCGGCAGTCCTGCAGGTAGGAACATACATACATACATACATACATACATACTCTCCATCTTTCTATTTCTTTCTTACTTTGTCTCTCTCTCTCACACACACACAACTATCTCTCCCCACAGACATCCAGATAAAGGAGGAGCCAGATTCTGAAGAGTGGCAGCTGAGTGGTGACTCCACCCTCAACCCCAGTGACATCAACAACCTGCGTGTCCAGATGGATGACGAAGACATGGACATGTCCACCGGGGAGGGCAAGAGGTTGAGGAGAGTCGCCTGCACCTGTCCCAACTGTAAAGAGGCTGGAGGGAGGTGGGTTGGAAAGACACACACACAACATATTAACACAAATATATATATAAGGGTGGATCCTAGCTTTTAACTCAGTGGGTTAATGTGGTCAAAACCGCATTCCATACTCAGTAGGGTCCGTTTCTACCAAGACAATTAAAATTCAAATGACTGCAAGAAGTTGACTTTGTGTGTTGACCCCAACCCTCTCTCTTGTCACTCCTTCCTCCCAGAGGGTCAAGTCTTGGTAAGAAGAAGCAGCATATCTGTCACATCGTGGGCTGTGGGAAGGTGTACGGTAAGACTTCTCACCTCAGGGCTCACCTCAGATGGCACAGCGGAGAACGGCCCTTCGTCTGCAACTGGATGTTCTGTGGCAAGCGGTTTACCAGGAGTGACGAGCTACAGAGACACAGACGGACACACACGGGTAGGAATACACACGAACACCATCTTCACTACATAACACCAGCTTAACGCTCACCACACTTATTTTTTCATCACTCTACCTATTTTTCTCCCTTTCATTTCTCTGTCCAGGAGAGAAGAAGTTTGTGTGCGCACAGTGTTCAAAGAGATTCATGCGTAGCGACCATCTGGCCAAACATATAAAGACTCACCAGAATAAAAAAGGTGTGGCTTCCTCCTCATTGTCTCCGCCCCCCAGCGACACCATCATCACCGCAGACGGAACCACCCTCATCCTTCAATCAGCTGCTGGTGCCCATGACCTCCTAGGCAATCAGGAGATCCCACTGCAGCTGGTCACTGTGGCGCCCGGTGAGGTCATGGAATGAGGGCGTGGCTTATAGACTGGCCAATAAACAGGGACCGTGTGGGCTTTTCTCCCATTTCTTTTTTATATATGAATATATATATACGTAAATATATATGACAAATATATATATATATATTTTTAAGTAAGAGTTATCATGACTTTATGTTTTTTATTTGCAGTCATTTTATAGGCAGGCAAACAAATGACATTCAATGTTGTCTCTATGTACACACAAACAAAGATGCACACACACTCTCGCAAACATGAATACTCACTACGAAATGCCTTATTTTGTATCATACTGTTGTATAAAATGCTGGAGATGCATGTGTTTTTTAAGCTTTTGCAGATCATGTAATTGTGTTAGGATGCAAGGAATAGGAAAAGTGTAGTAGCCCTCTCTAGAGCGATTGATTGATTAATTGACTATGTTGAATCATCAATCGCTTTCTCTAGAGTGGGTGTTTGTGTATTGAGAGACTACATGTGGCTTCATTAACTCTTCACCTGAAACGACAAGCATTACACCCTTTTAAGACATTGTGAACACTGTCATAGCCATGATATAACACTTTCTTTCTTTAAATTATAAAACACTGACTGAGTTTATAACAACCAATATCTGCATAATGTTAGACCTTTAATTGTAGCGGTAGAGTTGAGCTTGCACATTGATTCTCCAACACATACCTTTTATTTGTTAACGATGTTCTGATCAATTAATGTTTGGATTGATTGAAACTTTGCTAACCAATAAAGTTATGTCTGTGTGGACACTTTTTTTTTATTTTATTATATGTATATATTTTATTTCCATGTAGATTTTTTTTCCAGCCCTGTACCCCATGAAAGTGATGTGACCTCATGCTATTAAAGCTTGTGACATGCCCTGTAGTTTCAGGTGAAGCGTTATTAGTGGTTGGATTGATTTGGTGATAAGTTGGCCTTACATGCTGATCGAGGGTCAGTTTAGCTTTTACCCCCTTAATGTTTGAGGTTAGGATTTGGAGAGGGTAAGCTGATCCTAGATCTGCCTGAAGGAAACTTTGACCCACAGCAGAATGTTTGAGTCATCAGTCGAGCCAACACGAGCCACACTTGCAGTCTTCAGTTAACTTGTTTTTTAACAGTTTTTTTTTTTTTTTTCTTCACATTTGTGTTGTATAGTCACATTTTATATTCTGTTCTATGACTAGCTTAGTCTGGGACTTGTCAGAAGGAAGCGTCTCATATCGGTTTTTATCCATGGAATTAAAATGAGTTAAAGGACACAGGTCTGAAAATCAACTCGATTTCTCAATCGCCCACCCAAAATGGTGGCAACATTTTGAACTTGCCATTTTTGCATTTCTGGAACAGCTGAGGTTCACTGACCAGTATATTTAACATTTCAAATGGTACATCAAATATGGCTGCCGGAGCACGCACCCACTGCAAGACATTTAGTGGAGTCCAATTTTCTACCCTTCTCCCGAAGTGTGTACTCGTTCACTCACCCTCATGGATTTTAATGGAACTTATTGGGAGTGGATTAGGGTGGAAACTTCCTCCAGACATTTTTCTACCAATCCAATGCACACATCTGGGTGAAGCGTAGAATCTGAATCGCAATTTTCAATTCTACTCATTCGAATTCTATAATGTTCCCACTCTCTTGCTAATTGCTACTCATTGTAAAGGAAACAATCATGCCATTATTATTTCTAAATGTTATTGTAATCTTTCCTTGTATGTGCATGTCTTAGCGTCCACTTACCTGTATATTATCTTCTATTCACATTGTTTATAGAAGCCATTTTCTTTAGATAAATAATTTTGTTGTATCAAAAGCTTATTTTAATTTTTTTTTTTTTAAGAAAGTGTCAAATTTGAATGTTACTTTTTGTAAAACCTTTTTTCAAATGGATCATAATTAAAGTCTGAATCCTTCCAATGACAGACTGCGTGCGTGCCTGTTTGTGTCATACTAGTTATTGTATGATAACAGCAAAGATGTTTCCTCTCTGGTTACAGCAATCTTTGGTTGCAGTACTTCTGAAAACAATTAGGTGGCAGCAAAGCCATGTGTGGCAGGATTACGTCAATTGACATCCACGAAGAAGAACGGTTTGTTTTCAACAATGGTTTTTACGAAGAAGAAACTGCAGGTTTGTTGTAATAATTATGTTATTGTGTCTTTAGCTGTTCGTTGCATTGTGTTCTTGATAGGAAATTTAAATAAGAGGCAAAGACAGTAAATTTAGAAAACTGAAACATCTGACTCACTTCATTGCAATAGTAAGAGTTAGTAAGTACCCAAGCCATGAAGATTACTAAACCACATATTTTTATAACTAACCCAAGATAGACCAGAGCCTGTCGTTTCCAATGGTAGCAAATTAATCATAGTGGACAGAACAAGCATGAAGGGGGGCAGAGCCAAGCACGAGCTGGTGTGCTTAATGTTGTCGCATATATTTGCATATTTCCGTTAGAGAACACCTACTCTGAAGTGCGCGTGTGCAATAACTCAATTTGCCTTTGTTCTAAACAGGCAAAGGGCAAAGTCTCCACTCTCCACAAAGACTCCCCTCTGTTAGAGTTCATAGTTTTGGAAACAGAAAACTGTATGGAGATCAATTACATAATTAGCAGAATCTCGGTCAAAATCTCCCACTGCTGGCATTTGGGCTTCACTTTCACTGACATAGTATGATGCTGCCCACTATAACAGGCTTATTGTGTTTGAAAATAGGTGATGTGTGCTGTGTTCAGACTTGACGGATCCCAATGGGATGATGCGGCGCACTCTACAGAGTAACTAGGCAAGTTAGTTAAGAACAAATGATTATTTACAATTACGACCAAACCCGGACGACGCTGGGCCAATTGTGGGCTGCCAATCACGGCCGGTTGTGATACAGCCTGGATACGAGCCAGGGTGTCTGTAGCACTGAGATGCAGAGCCTTAGACCGCTGCGCCACTCGGGAGCCTCACGCCTATTATTTACCATTATTTACCCTATTCAGACGGGTATTACTAAAACCGTTGGTTTTGTCATCATTATCCAAACATGTGCTTTGTTCCAGTGGTCGATTCGCATATGATTAGTTTCTCCAAACTGCTCCCTGTAATTCTAATTTATGTCTATATTTTTAGTTGAATTTATTTCTGATGGATGTTTTTATTGTGGTCGTGGATATATTTCAACACCATGTCCAGACGATAATAGGCTACACTGATAACTCGTGCTCGGTTTTAACTCGTGCTCGGTTTTAAAATCTCTGAGTGTATGCACGCAGTCTTCCAATAGTTTGAAGCAGCAAATTTGCCTCTTCAACAGGGTGCTCTGCTGTCACCCCATTCGGTTTGGTTTGTGCCATCGCGTTTGGGGTTCTTCCTTGTTTTAATAACTAATTTCGCCTTTGCACTCCTAAACAACGCGGTTTTTAGAAACTTTTGCAAAGGGTAAAGTGTTAATCTTAGTCCACTCTGTTCATAACATATTCTAGTTTGGGGGACAGAACTGTATTGAGATCAAATGTTTCATCGATGAGAAATTTTGCAGAATGTTTTCCACATCCATGTTCTCCCACTGCACACCAGTGAGCTTCCTCTCATGCTAAACATTTATACATGTGCATCCAATGAAATTGAAATCTCATTGTTCTATCTGTGGTTTCATCTCACAGGGCGCAGCCATCTTGCCTAAACTCTTGTGTGTTCAACGGTGAACGAGCTATGCAAAGTAGCTAATTTAACGAGAGGTGACCATGCATGATGACAAAGCACATTCCCTTAAAACCTGCCAACTTGAACTCACACGCTTATAACGAGATAAGCTATAAACATGGCGTGAGTTACATTTGACCCACACGTATAAAGCAAGAAATCAGCTATACACGTGTGTGAGGTAGAATGCCCTTCACCGTCAGGCAGTTAACACCCGTTGGCTTAATAATACCGAGCAAAAATATAAACGCAACATGTACAGTGTTGTTCCCATGTGTCATGTGCTGAAATAAAATATCCCAAGAATTGTCCATATGCACAAAAGGCTTATTTCTCTCAAATGTTGTGTCCCTGTTAGTGAACATTTCTTCTGGGATCTTTTATATCAGCTCATAAAACATGGGACCAACACTACATGTTGCGTTTATATTTTTGTCCAATGTAGTTTCCCGTGGAAACACATCTCAGCTCAATTACACTGAGGGGTTCAGTTTGTAGCTGTGTTTACTATAGTTCTGTTGCACTACTTTACAGTACATAAGTAACTATTCCTTAATTTGAAACTAGCAGCTCTATTACACTACTGTGTAGCTGTGTTTACTAGTTTTTATGTTGCACTACTTACAGTAGGCTACATACAGTGACTATCCTAGTTTCCCTTGGAAACTCACTTTTCAACTATTACACTACAGTCTTGAATGGTGTGTAGCTGAGGTTACTCGTTTTCTGTTGTAGTTACAGTTAAGACAGTAACTATCCTAGTCTCCCCTTGAAACTCACATTATAGCTATATTACGCTGCTGTTTTTCACACAGTGCATAGCTGGGTTGGTGCATGATAGTTTCTATTACTCTACTTTACAGTACATACAGTAACTATCCGAGCTAGTTTCACTTGGAAACTCACAACACAATTGCACTGAGGGTTTCAGTATATACAGTGGGGCAAAAAAGCATTTAGTCAGTCACCAATTGTGCAAGTTCTCCCACTTAAAAAGATGAGAGAGGCCTGTAAACTTTCATCATATGTACACTTCAACTATGACAGACAAAATGATTTAAAAAATTCAGAAAATCACATTGTAGGATTTTTAATGAATTTATTTTCAAATTATGGTGGAAAATATGTATTTGGTCACCTACAAACAAGCAAGATTTCTGTCTCTCACAGACCTGTAACTTCTTCTTTAAGAGACTCCTCTGTCCTCCACTCGTTACCTGTATTAATGGCACCTGTTTGAACTTGTTATCAGTATAAAAGACACCTGTCCACAACCTCAAACAGTCACACTCCAAACTCCACTATGGCCAAGACCAAAGAGCTATCAAAGGACACCAGAAACAAAATTGTAGACCTGCACCAGGCTGGGAAGACTGAATCTGCAATAGGTAAGCAGCTTGGTTTGAAGAAATCAACTGTGGGAGCAATTATTAGGAAATGGAAGACATACAAGACCACTGATAATCTCCCTCGATCTGGGGCTCCACGCAAGATCTCACCCCATGGGGTCAAAATGATCACAAGAACGGTGAGCAAAAATCCCAGAACCACACGGGGGGACCTAGTGAATGACCTGCAGAGAGCTGGGACCAAAGTAACAAAGCTAGAGAGCATTTGGATGATCCAGAAGAAGATTGGGAGAATGTCATATGGTCAGATGAAACCAAAATATAACTTTTTGGTAAAACCTCAACTCGTTGTGTTTGGAGGACAAAGAATGCTGAGTTGCATCCAAATAACACCATACCTACTGTGAAGCATGGGGGTGGAAACATCATGCTTTGGGGCTGTTTTTCTGCAAAGTGATCAGGACGACTGATCCGTGTAAAGGAAAGAATGAATGGGGCCATGTATCGTGAGATTTTGAGTGAAAACCTCCTTCCATCAGCAAGGGCATTGAAGAAGAAACGTGGCTGGGTCTTTCAGCATGACAATGATCCCAAACACACCGCCCGGGCAATGAAGGAGTGGCTCCGTAAGAAGCATTTCAAGGTCCTGGAGTGGCCTAGCCAGTCTCCAGATCTCAACCCCATAGAAAATCTTTGGAGGGAGTTGAAAGTCCGTGTTGCCCAGCAACAGCCCCAAAACATCACTGCTCTAGAGGAGATCTGCATGGAGGAATGGGCCAAAATACCAGCAACAGTGTGTGAAAACCTTGTGAAGACTTACAGAAAACATTTGACCTCTGTCCTTGCCAACAAAGGGTATATAACAAAGTATTGAGATAAACTTTTGTTATTGACCAAATACTTATTTTCCACCATAATTTGCAAATAAATTTATTAAAAATCCTACAATGTGATTTTCTGGATTTGCTTTCCTCATTTTGTCTGTCATAGTTGAAGTGTACCTATGATGAAAATTACAGGCCTCTCTCATCTTTTTAAGTGGGAGAACTTGCATAATTGTTGGCTGACTAAATACCTTTCTGCCCCACTGTAACTTTGTCCTTTCTAGGATGGGAATTTTGGAGACAGCGCTGTCCTGAAAGCACATTTAGAAACCACTACAGCCTGGGGGTGACTAGTTCCATGTTGCCAGAACTGCAGCAGAATACCGTTTGCATCGGAGCCACAGCCATTCCCCCATGTCCAACTGCCACAGGCACATCGGCAACAGGGTACGTACACACACACATACTAAATGTTATGAGTGTCGTTGATGTGATTATGTGTGTGTTCCAGGGTGCGGAGAACAGAATGGAATCAGACAGAGGAAGGAGAAGAAAAGTTTCCTCCACCACTGAACCATCAAACACAGAACAGACTCCAACCCCTGAGACCTCCAGTTCACAACCCCCTCAGCCAGACACAGACCAGACTCCAACCCCTGAGACCTCCAGTTCACAACCCCCTCAGCCAGACACAGAACAGACTCCAACCCCTGAGACCTCCAGTTCACAACCCCCTCAGCCAGACACAGACCAGACTCCAACCCCTGAGACCCCCAGTTCACAACCCCCTCAGCCAGACACAGACCAGACTCCAGCCAGTTCACACCCCCTCAGACACAGACTCCAACCCCTGAGACCTCCAGTCCACAACCCCCTCAGCCTGACCCCAACCTCTGGCCCTGAGACCTCCATTCCACAACCCCCTCAGCCAGACACAGACCCCACCCCGGGACCTCCTCTGACCAACCGAAGCCATGAGTGTCTTTTAAACAACATAAAAGCTTGCCAGTAAATGCAAAAATTAGCTATATGAGGTCAGAATTACCCGAATGTTCGTAACCTCTCATGAAATGTATAAAAGCCACATTCTGTTTTAATTCTGTAAAAACCCTGAAAGCCAAAAGTCGAAACATGTTGGTTCCATTGTCCTCATGCACCTCCGTTGATAAGAGAGATAGCGGAAGATATACCTTCCCTAATCCCTTATGTGTCCATTCAGCAGAAACATCCCTAAGACAGTACCAGTCAAAAGTTTGGACACACCTACCCATTCAAGGGATTTTCTTTATTTTAACTATTTTTTACATTGTAAAATAGATATAAAAAACTATGAAATAACACAAATAGAATCATGTTGTAACCAAAAACAATCTTAAACAGATTATTGAAAGTTGCCAGCCTTTGCCTTGATGACAGCTTTGCACACTCTTAGCATTCTCTCAACCAGCTTCATGAGGAATGCTTTTCCAACTGTCTTGCGGGAGTTCCCACATATTCTGAGCACTTGTTGGCCGCTTTTCTTTCACTCTGCGGTCCAACTCATCCCAAACCATCTCAATTGGGTTGAGGTTGGGTGATTGTGCTCTCCTCCTCATGTGCAGGGCCCAGAGTTGTTCCTGCTGATTAGTAGTGCCCAGAGCCTTTCCTTGACCACATGACATGACCAGGAAAAACGTTTGCCCATGTCTCACTGTTCCCCCATGTCTCCTCAGGACTTTGCCGGCCCATTGGAAAACATCCGTTGAAGAACCAAAGCCTCCAAAAGGAAAGACAATAAAGAAACTTGCTCAAACATCCCAAAAAAGAACAAACAATGAACCATCTCAGAAGTGCAAAACACAACAGGCAAATAAATCACACTGTAGTTACAGCCCAAGAAGAGGAGGATAAACAAAGCTGCCAAAATACAGACACAAACAAAGATTTTCCTCAAATACCAGCCACAAACAAAGAAGTCTCTCAAATGCCCCCAATAAGGGAAGTGGACATGGAGGTAATTGAAACATGGGACGCAGTGGACATTCTGACCTACCAGATCCTATGGGTTCTCGCTCGCTTATTTACACACACCAGTGCACAGTACACAAAGACTTTTCTTTTGTAAAGTTATGTCGGTGAAGAATGTTTCATAAAACAAAGTTAGTTTTCAGAACCAAGAGTTGTACATAGATACTTTTTAAATAGAAAACAAATGTAGACATACAGTATCTCAAACAGAGGTTGTCCTCTACTGGTTAAGACCATGGTCAGTTTTGGTACGTTGGTATCAGTTTTAAATGTAGTCAAACATATTTTCTTAGTTTCACTCCCTGGTAAATGCAACGACTTGGGATTGTTCAAAGTGCTTGCACTAAAGCTGAACATGCAGAAAACCTGAACATTTTGATTATCAGGAGTGAACTTTACATTATTGCCCCTGTCGTTTAATGAAGGGTCAATAATGTTAATCCAGCTGGAAAAACATTGTAAATATTTTATTGTTGAATTGTTTATTTTGTATAGTTTATCTCTAGATCAATACGTTTAGTGCTATCCTGGATCCTTGGGACATCCCTAAAGATTATGGATATACGTCTCTCTACCCTAACAATGTCGTTGTCCACAAAGCGGCACGGTGGGCTGTCTAGCTCCCGCCTTTCTTTGGATTGGTGGAGACATCTCATTATTGTAATCTGTTTTTTAGTGTTTGATGAGGGTTGTTGACGTCAATCTCGAGTATTCAATGGCGGGATACACGACTAGCCTTATAACATGAATATGCATAGCCATCTCCGATAAAACGTGTTTTTTATCAAAGTTGCTGGGCTGTCACGTGGCCTACTTATATCACTCGTACACTCGTAAGCACCAAACGTCTATTCGATCAAATAGACCTCAGGTAGAAAATGAACCATTCATTGACCTCCATACAAAAACTTGCATAGTTGCCGAAACAACGAAAAAACCGCCACCTGTTGGAGGGGGACCGGTTTTCCGGCAAATTAGGCTACTCTTCCTATCTGGTTTCGACTTTCCTTTTTTAAAATGTATTTATTTTTATTTGCTCATTAGGCTATTCCTTTTATTGACATGTTAAAAGCAGAGCAATGAATACCATTAAAGATCCCACATTAGAACTCCGTAACATGATGCACAGTAAATAACCTGCATCATTACGGATAACATTTTTTATCCAACAGCAACATGTTTATGTGCAATGTGTTGACCTACGTGTTAAAAATGTATCTATGTCCTCATCTGTTTTTTTGTTTTGTTTTACCTGTCTGCTGTATTTATGTTGTCTGTTTTCTGGTTTAGACGTTCTTAAAAAATATATATTTTTATTATACATTTATTTTATTCATAATACAAAAATCAACTTACATTGCTACATCAAACATGTCTAATAAATAAAAAGAAAATACAAAAAATAAACAATTTGTGTGCAATTATGCAATTATATTCACTCTGAAAATATCTTATTATAATGATTCATGAAGATGTTATTCTTGTTGTTATTCACTAGGGTTAGTGTTTTAATAAGATAATTAAATTCAATCAGAAAAATTGGTAATTTTGGTACAGAATTTGGAATTTTTGTTTGTGTATAAAGTATTTGGCAACAAGAATAAAAAGAAAATAAGGTTTAGACTTTCTCGTCTACTCACTGTGGTTGTTCAAGTGTCACATCCGCTTTTGACTTGCTCATGCGTCAGTGAATGCGGCGCTAAAGAAACGGAAGCTAGTAGCAGTGTTTCGCTTCACTTGATAACATTGTTAGTTAACTATAATAAACCAGTTAAATATATATCGTTTAAGTTTCTATCGACAAGAAATGAGCGACAACGAAAAGGATTTTGGCGAGCGGGTGCGTATAATCAACCACGATTCTTCCCCTAAAATGAGCAGACTCAACGACGCCATTTTGCCCTAGCCTAGCTAGGCGGCTAACGTTAGTTAGCACATCCATGATGTAGTTAATAGCATTGATTTGCATCGACTGTATGGATTTTGTACCGTTTATATTTTGTAATTTAATGTCCAGTTACTCTTATGTTAACATTGGTGTCTTTTCAGTGTATTTTGCAATTTAACGCTAGCATATGTTAGCCCAATCAGGCCAAGTGGTTTGCAGCTGTTTTAACGTTAGCTAATTCACATCAAGTAACGTTACATTTTGAATTAACGAGTCTACTGAGACTGCTGGCGAGAAACAGTTACCAATGTACATTTACTCATCATTGCAGGTGAATGCAATATATAACTAACTATAGATTAGTAGCCAATTAGCGAAGTGGTTTACGGCTAGAATGTTTAACTTCGTCCTCACTTAGTGCTGCAGTCACTTAGCTAATTACAGATTGTACGCCAGATAATGTGAAATAACAAAAAATGGTGCCTAAATGAAGATGGTTCACTCGTGCCGTTTACCATAAGGGGGGGGGAGGGGAGAGTCAGTGCCGGTTGACTTAACTGGGTGTCTTCCATAGACACCAATAGACGGGTTGGTTGTTTTGCGACAAAACTGACTCGGGCGAAATAGAGGGGGTTGGCTTAATTTTATGGCTGGTTTACAGTTGGTCTATCGACATGCATGTAGTCAGTTGTTGCAGTGACATCATGAACATCCGATTGTTGTCTGACATAAAACTTGTTGTTATGACATAAAACTTGTTGTTATGAAAAAGTATAAACGCAAACATGACAGGTTTCATGACAACAAACATAAAAAATGACAGACTGGCACGCAACAGCTGCCTGCTGGTCCAAAATAGCATAACTGCTGTATTTTAACACCAATAAACTCATCTGTTTAAAAATGTAATACGGTATATTTCAATCTGGCAAACCAGGCAAATAAAAGTAACTTTCTAAACCATGTTTTTGTTCGTTTCTAGCTTGCTAGCTAGCTAGCTGGCTAGCCAGTTCAAATAACGACTGTATCATAGCTGACAATGTCTTAAAAAAGCACATTTTTATTCATTACTTAAGGGTGTACACCCATAAAGTTCTTGTTCTGTGTTTGATTAAAAAAAAAATGCATTCAATAGAGAATTGCATCAATAGTCCAAACTCTGTTTCTACCATATCATTCACAAGTTAGACTATTTACATTTAGAATGATTAGCGTGAATAGAATGTCATTATGGTCAAAAAGTGGTCGCTGCTCAATAGAACACTGTCACTGCGCTGCCTTCAAAGGTCAACTGACAAGCTAGCTAGTCGCTGCAGTTTCCTGTGTGATAACATGGGTTTTACATCCAAAACTAAATTGGGTCTATATATTTATTAATTTACGAACCTAAGACTGAATTTCAATATTTACCTTCCCTGAAGACAATCTGTTACAGTTTTCATAGTTATTTCTGAGTATTTCCCTTTAAATCGCAATAGAAACGACCCCTCTCAATGTTGATTGACCCGGGGTTAGAGGAATGCAAAGCCACTGATCTGGTGTTGAAAATGACAAGCGTATCAAGTTTACTTTGATTGGTCCAAACCGTGGAGACACCTCTAAATGTTACCTCCAACACTGAAAAATGGAAGAGCTACAACCAAGAGCTGGGCAGTTTAAACTAGCAACTGTCGCAACAAACTAATGTTCTTATTTAATCAACACATAATTATTAAGTACAAGCATATTAATGTTCTAATATTGTAGAGAACAATCTGATTAGTTGAATGTGATTCATAATGACAGAAAACTACGTTTAGACATTACATTAGTAGCACTTGAATTTCTGTATTTCACTTCATTCTAGAGCAGTGAGTGAACACCCTACATTATTACAGGAAAATAAACAAGACAATTATTTACAAATGAATGGTGAGAAAATTACACAAAATAGCTTAGTGTGACGAAATAAAAGCAGGTCATTCTACCGGAGAATTTAAGAACTTGTGCACTGTCTGTCAGGTAACCATGACAATGGCAGCTGCAGGGTCAAAGTTGAACTTTATTCATCTGTCTTATGCACTGGGCCTTTACTTAGCGGACCGCTATAGCAAGGGCAAATTGTATATATTTTTTGGAAATATACAATATCTTCCCACTGCTACGTCCACTGAGTATTAATTAAGTGTTGTTTTGATTAGCAACACTTGTCGTATTCAAATTGTCTAAAGACATGTTGATAGACAAAGTATAAACCAACCTATAGATTGTTGACAACATCTGAACTATATTTCGTCTCCACTGTTTGTTGAAAACATAAATATATTTGCACAATGAACACTTATCTCATGCATCGTTACAGTTGTTGGTTAGCTAGGGAATTTTAGCCATATTAGCGTAGGTGTGACATGAGTCAAAACAAGACATGGTACCAATAACAACCTACGATTCCCCACATGGCAGCATCTTTTAATTGTTGCTAGCAATCTGACCAATGGCCATCCAGAATCTCAACAACACACAGACTTCTGCCCTGTTGAAGCGTGTGCATACAAACCGCCACCATAGATTTTTCAACTGACCTGTTCTTGGCAATACTTTTACCACCGAATCGAGAACGAAGAAAGTATCTTAGAAATGTCAGTTGCAGGTGGTTCTACAAAAAACACGCATTCAGAAAAATTATAAATACAAGCATTTCGCTACACTCTTATTAACATCTGCTAACCATGTGTATGTGACAAATAAAATTTGATTTGATTTAAATCCATGTTTTGTATGGAGTGAGATATGCTTCCAGCATGTGTGTAGTTCTTTGTTTTGGTCGCCCCATATAATGTGCTGTCATCTACTTCTACACATGGCCGTGTTGCATAGAAACTACTAGTTTATGAAAAGATGCTGGGAAATCCTAGATGTGCGGCAGCTAAGCCGGCTAGGAACCATCTTGCGCGGTACAGAACATGGATTTATTATCTTTAGAGTTTTCGCTGGTTTTTGTAGAGCTGTCGGCAATGTGAAATTGACATTTTAAAGGAACTTTCTTTGTTCTCGATTCAGTAAAAAAGTATCACCAAGAACAGGTTGAGTTTATTAAAATTTTTACAGGGACAGTGGACATTAATCAACGTTTCAGTAAAAATGCCAGTTTTAGCCACCCGGCTAATTTTCAACCGCAGTCCCTGGGTAGGTTATTAAAAACAATTACAATATTGACAATCATTGAGCAGTGAGCACACACAGAGCAACATAGGACAAGGAAGACGTAGCATACAGACAGAGCAACATAGAACAAAAAGCAGCAGCAAGACAAAATTCATAAAAGCAAGTGTTTCCACACCTCACAAGCTACAGACAACAGGGGGCCTTTCTCTATTGCCCAGTAATGGACAACAACAATCTTTGGTTATATCACATTATCCGGCATAACCTCTGTAGCTATTTATTAGTCAGTTACAATGTATCAAGCTCTTCCACATGGCACCACCCATGTGAGAGTACTGTCTCTTTCTAAAGTTGTTATTTAGTTGTACTGTAATGATCCTGCAAAAGCCATTTTTGTTTTAAATCACGCATAAACAAATGTTATACTGAGTGGGGCATTGAAAGAAGTAGCTAATTTACTTTAAACCCTTACTCAGATTTATTATAGCAGTTCTTCAATCTTTGTCCAAGGGCTTGATAAACCAGATGTGCTAGTACTGGTCTGGAACAAAAGCCTGCACTCCTTGTGTGACCCTCGGACTAGGATTAAAGAATACCGTAATTTGATAATTTTTCTAGTCTTCATTCATCATATTATGATGTTGTGCATGTCAGAGAAATCAATATACATATTTCCTTAACATTGCTTTGATTTAATGCTTTTCAGGTGAGCCAACTTATTTAGTCTGATTTGAGTGTAAAGAGCCTGGTTTTTGCACATTTTGACCTCTGTAGCTCTTATAAAAATTTAAAAAACCAACCCTTTTTATCATCCTTGTCTGTTTTTCGTTAAGGTTGAGTTGGGAAGAAGCAAAATGGCGGAAGAAGTTTCAGATATGAAGTTTGAAGTTGTTAAAGGGCATATTTGATGAAGCTGATGGTGTTGATGCATGCTAATGTAAAATGAAGCTGGCAGAAGCGAGCGGCCACTCTGTCCACTGGTAGAGTGATGTAATGGCAGAAATCAAATGGGAGGAAGGAAGTGGGGGAAGAGGAGAGACAAATGAAGTCAGAAATGGTGTGAAACGGAAGAAAGAAGAAAAGAGATGGTTGTTTTGAAGTTATGAAGTTAAAGAAGTGATGAAGTTATGAGAAGTGTTCGGGGGTATGGTTAATTCCCTATAGCCTGCTATGTTATTACTACAATCCTATTTCTCTCTCCCTCTCCTTCTGTTTTCCAAAGCAGTGTTTCCCAAGCCATCCCTCAAGGACCCCCAGTCATTACACCTGTTTGTTCTCTTCCACCACTGGTACACCTGATTCAACAAAATCTCAAGCTCTTTCTCAAATTGAATCAGGTGTACTAAAACAGAAATGTGCAACAGTTGGGGTCTCCCTGAAGGATGGCGTGAGAAACACTTCTTAAGCATGCATGCCAACTGTTCCTCCATCTCAGACACATTACCTAGTCCTCAACACGCAAGGTTAAACTCTGCTACGCTGCCTAGAGTGTAAGAGAACAATCCGCTCATCATAGAACTGTGTTAAGATTAACTAGATTAACACCTACTTTAAGCCTATATGATTTCCTCTGGTCGCCTGTAACAGGCAGATCTAGTTACAACAAATACATGTCGTTAATGAAATGTTATGATTTTTTTTCTTAAACTACTGGAGCTGAAATATAAGAGGGGCCTGTAGCAGGTTTGAGCGAGGTTCCTTCTGTACCTCCTCTCTCTCTATCCTGACCATTTCTATGTTTTGATTCTGAACTGTGTTTTATGTGTATCTGGCCCGTTCAGGACTCGCGGTCCGCTTCCAGGAGTGTGAGCCCAAGGGGTTCTGGGAAGTCTGCCAGCCGCTCCCCGGCCCATTCCCCAGCCCGCTCCAAAGATGGCTCCAGACACTCCAGGTCTAAGTCCCACTCCCGATCCCGCTCCAAGTCCAGGTAAGAACCCCAGCTCCAAGGAGGCTTTGGGTTTTGTGGTGACACTTTTAGGAGCTGCTCGGTAGCATAGTGTGTATTTTTGTTCAGGTCCACATAGAGCTTGTGTTGTTTTTGTGTTATGGCTTTATTCATGTTGTTCTTGTTTCCAAACGCTTTTTAAATCAGGGACCATCAACTAGATTCTGCCGTGGGCTGATTATTTTTGTTATTATTTTTTTTTGTAAATTATTTTTTTTTTTTTGTTGAGCGGATGGTCAGGGGGCCGGAAAATAATTACAAATCATTTGTAGACTGCAAATTTGCCGCAAGAAGTCCAAACAAACGATCACGTATACCTCTCTATTATGTGTGGGAATACTTTGGAACAGATTTTCAAAATTAAAATCACATGGAGCTGATCTGCTGGTGTTTTTACAGTCTTATGTTGAATAAAAAATTAGAATAACAAACACTTTTTATTTTTACATGGGGTGGCCAAATAAAATCAGCCGCCAGTTAGAAACCCTGCTTTAAATGTTCTTAACACGTCTTTTATTTTATTTTCCCCAGGTCTCGTTCCCACAGAAGCTCCCGCAGGCATTATTCCCGCTCTCGCTCCCGTTCCCACCGCCGCCGTTCCCGTAGCCGATCCCGAAGCGGGGAATACCGCCGCCGTCGGAGCCACAGCCACTCCCCCATGTCCAACCGCCGCAGGCACATTGGCAACCGGGTACATACACATACACACACACACACACCTCTGGAGACGAGACTCTCTTCGGCAAACCCCACACACAACCTCTATCCTTCTCACAATCCTCCTCTATAGGCCAACCCGGACCCGAACTGCTGCCTGGGTGTGTTTGGTCTGAGCCTGTACACCACAGAGAGAGACCTGAGAGACGTGTTCTCCAAGTACGGCCCCCTGGCTGACGTCAGCATCGTCTATGACCAGCAGTCACGACGCTCCCGCGGCTTCGCCTTCGTCTACTTCGAAGTCCGAGAGGACGCCAATGAGGTAGGAAGGCAGGGAGGGAGGAGTTATTGCAGGGGAAGAACAGAGAAGAATCAGAACATTTGAGTGAGCATGGTGTTGAAGGGGAATACGTCTTTGTCCCTCTCCTCCACCCTCCCTCTCTGTTTCAGGCTAAGGAGAGAGCTAATGGAATGGAGTTGGATGGACGGAGGATCAGGGTCGATTTCTCCATCACCAAACGACCACACACTCCCACTCCTGGGATATACATGGGACGGCCCACATAGTGAGTGACCGTCTTTCTTAGACTCACGCATCTGGGATGGCCCACGTGATGCACACACATGTTGTATATTCAGTGAATCCTCTAACCGTGTGTGATTACCAGTGGTGGCGGCGGCGGCAGCAGCAGCGGCGGTGGAGGAGGAGGAGGAAGTGGCGGCCCCAGCTCAAGCTCATCTCGCCGTAGCTCGAAGGATTACGACCGCGGCGGTGACCGTGGTTACGACAGAGGCTATGACCGCGGCTACGATCGCTATGACGACCGAGAGTGCTACAGGTCCTACAGGTGAGACACCTGGCCTGGATTTTATAGTTAGTGGTTGCTAAGCAGGACTGTGGCAGTTGGTTGGTGGATGCTTATTGTGTGTTGTCTCTCCAGACGCAGGTCTCCGTCCCCGTACTACAGCCGAGGGGCCTACCGGTCTCGCTCACGCTCGCGGTCTTACTCCCCACGTAAGTCAACCAGACTTAGCACCGCTTAACATGGTTAACTTGACGGCTAATATACTAGTGACGCAGCGGCGGGGCCTCAATGTCTAAATGTCTCCCTCCTGTCTCCACAGGCCACTACTGAGAAGAGGAGCAAGATGATACTTTTTGTGGGGTTAGGGCCAAGGGTGGGGTGCATATCTGGGGAAGTTAGGGAAATGGTAAACTTGTTAAACAATCATATTTTTTGTTTATTTTAGTTACATTTATTCAGTAGGTGGATTTCTGTACATGAGCTTCTTTCTGTCAGTCTTGCCTGTTGTGTTTAGAGAAGCTGTCGGTTTGTTAATCCAGGGTTCTCCCCAGGATTTTTTTTAAATGGTGGTGCTGCTGAGTACAGCGAACACCTGTAATTCCCATTTCCTGCAATCAAGAGCACATTTCGGTAGGGTTCAATTTTACATAGTGGCACAGCCAGTCCACAAGGTGGCGGAGCACCCCTCTTACATTCTTTGGGGAGAACCATCGGATCTGTATTTTGTATCACCAGGCTCCTTTTTACTGGGTAGATGTGTTAGTGATATTTAGTGCACGATAGGTTCTAGGGGAGAGGGCCCAAGGTAAATGCAGCTCTAGGACCTGATTACCTTACCCCCAATTCTAACCTTAACCTTCAGGTTGATAAAAAAATCTTACCCTTTATCAGTGGTTAGGGGGCAACTTCTTCCTCCTGTATGTTCGGGAGAAGAGCCAAGAGCTTGAAGCTCTACCCTCGTTCAATGCTGTGTGTATGGGTGTACCATGATTTTAAGTCTGCAGTATTCCAAGCAATAATAAAACTGCATCTTTTCAAGTTTTGTCCATCAATACTTTCTTAATGTATCCTGTACTTGGTGTGTGGCAAACTGGTGAACATTATGTGAGGCTATAGGAATTGGCAAACCTTACAACAGAGAAGGGTCTTGTTACAAACATAAACAATTAAAAGGCTAAGATAAATGTTTAGGATGATGGTATTATATTTATGGCCCACATGTCCACAGGACCCCAGCAAAGGAAAAAGGGAGGTATTGAGATCATTGATCTTATTTTTCTTATTCAACAATGACCATGTTTGCATTGCATCCCATTATTATAAAAGTGATATGACATAGGCAGGTAACCCCAACAACAACTGCTCCCCGGGCGCTGATGACGTGAAGGCAGCCACCAGCACCTCTGAGGGGTCGGGTTAAATGCTGAAGACGTTTCGTTTGAATGCATTCAGTTGTGAAACTGACTAGTTATCACCTTCCTCGAGGAAGAGCTGCCTTTGTTCTAATGTAATTGGTTGGATGAAAGTTTGCTCAGTAGGTGCTTACAGTGACTGGGTCCAGGACGTCTACAAGATGTCTAAACTAATTAAACAGCAATAGTGGCATTTAAGATTTAATCGCTGTACAGATGTAGGTTCTTAATTTGATCACCCTGTTGCAGGAAATTTTTTACTTGGTGTATTTGAGGTTTAAAAAGGGTTCTGAAGTTTAATTTCCACTTTGAAATGTCAGACTTAATTTTCCCTCATGAAAAATGTATCAACCCTTACAAAGATGTCTTAATTTTAATTCACATTTCCTGTTACTGCAGGATTACTTTCCTGCTGTAGCAAACTGTCAAATTTAAATCCTTCATCTGTACTGACAGGGCCATTTTAGTGTATATGACTTGAGTGCCAATTCCGTTAAGAACAGAGCTGCCCCCAGATGCAAAATGTGTACACCCAGAATCAGGTTGCCACACAGCGGGTTACTGGTTTGAATCACATTGGTGATTTCTTCCTAACAATGTGGGCAAAGCTTAGTGATTGGTGTATAGATGGGTAAAATCAAGACACCTCTCTGTGGAAGTAGGATGCAGGTGAATGGAGGACATAGACCTTTCCATGTGGTAGGTCCCTGGTTCAAATCCTGGTGGGGAGGGTGTTCTAAGGCCTGGATTAAATTCATAGTGCAGCACACTGGACAGCCAACAATGCAGCTATTAGGCATTTTCCCCAATGTTTGCATATTGAATTCAGTGGAAATACTGCACATGTCGGCTCAATCATAAACTAACACACCGACTGTCATTGCGTTTTGATACACCAGAAGTACATTAATTTCCAATGGAACGCTCTGCGTTTGCCTTTCAGCATTGCGTTGCAGAAGGCAGTTGCAGTGCGTTCTGTGTGGTGCATACGTTGAATTTATCGAACGTTTGCATCATTTGTATGCGTAGACTTGACAAAAAGTAGAAAAATGTGATTGAAATTTTGTTGCACACACATCCAGTAAAAAAATGTGGGATAACAAGTTTGACTGGAGAATTTCTTAACATGTTTTATTCATTTATTTTCCAAGTATTATTTATTCGATGACATCCACAAATTAATTGTGAGAGCCTATAATATAATTTCCCACCAAAATGCAGTTTTGTAGCGAAAAGCAATAATAAAGTCTAGAGAGCAGAGTAGGCTCTTTCAACAATGAGACCAACGTTGAGGAAGGTGGTCTTGATCACGCTGTTGGGTCGGGACCAGCCCCGCCGAAAGCGCAGGTCTGTGTGGGTCCAGAGATGGTTCGTCCCGAAAGCAGGCAGGAGAGTTCCACCGTCTAATTCAAGAGTTTAGACTGTTTGGAGAGGAATTCCGAAGTAACTTTCGTTTGGACCGAAGCCAGTTCGATCACCTGCTCCAGATGGTTGGAGCCAGGCAGTGTTGCCAACTCCTCAGTAAGGAAAGTAGCTATTGGCTGTCCTTAAAGTTACTAAATTACGTCATTGCCCAATTTGCATAATTGACAATGTGCATGTATTTGTGATGGATGCTGTAGGAGAGAGGAATAATGTCGTGGGAGAGACAAAGGGTGAGTACAAAACACCTCTAATATGTTTATATTGGATGAGGATTACAATATAATTAGTAGAGCATAATAAACAGTAATGAGGTAGCTATATGAGTAGATATAATACGTGGGTGGAATTCAAGTTAGACACAATATTGATAATTATTTTGAATTATATTTCAGATTCTTGGCGACAGGGGACTCCTACAGGACCATGGGATTCAGCTTCCGAGTTGGACGGCCCTCTGTGGCACAAGCCATTTGGGACTGTCTGGTTGGTGAATACATGCCTGTCTCCAAGGAGGAAGACTGGAGGGCCATCTGCTGCCGAGTTCCTGGAGAGGTGGAATTTCCCCAACTGTCTTGGCTCCATTGACAGGAAACATGTAGTAATCCAGGCTCCACTGTGCTCAGGTTCGCAATTCTACAACTACAAGGGTTCATATTCAGTTGTACTCTTGGCTGTAGTAGATGCCATCTACTGTTTCCGTGTTGTCGATGTTGGTGCTTACGGCAAGGGAAGTGATGGCGGGACCCTCCGGGACTCTGCCTTTGGCCAGGCACTTCAGGGTGGAACCCTGGAGATTCCACCACCTGCATCACTCCCTGGGGCTGAAGACCTGGGACCTGTTCCCCACATCTTCGTCAGCGAAGAGGCCTTCCCTTTGAGACCCAACCTCATGAGGCCCTACGCTGGACCCCAGCTGCCATTACCAAAGCCTGTAAGGATCTTTAACAAACGACTGTCCAGGGCAAGGTTAGTTGTTGAATGTGTGACAGGTTAAAGGAAATATTCATAGCCTGTTATACATTAAAAAGTATTAGTAAATTCATAGTATGTGAGGATCTTAAAACATCTAAGGTTAAAAAGATGCATTCAGTATTAGTTGATAGAGATTGATAACATTCATATAATTGTGTTAAAGTTCAAATCTGTCAAAGGGTACAAATTGTGAGAATAATGTGTAAACGTTATATTGATTACTTTATTTTGTAATGCCTAAAAGTGTTCATCTGTGATCTACGAAATGCTCTTAATCTATGAGCCGGAGATCGATTGCTCTGGTCTCCACCCATATTCCTGGGGAAAATCGCGGTCTTTTCTCATTGAACTGAAAGTTAAATTGAGAATACAACACCGTATCACTCTCGTGATTATTTCTCCCCTGTTTTCAGGGGCGTAACATTTTTGGAGGCTCCGCTGAGATAGCTGCTCAGATGTCCAGTTTCCACATCCTGGTCGCTGAATTCCGAGCCAGCTAAATCTCCACATAACAACTCAGGCAGGCTGCAGTGAGGAAAGTGTTGCTGTTCGAGGGAAGCTGGAAGTTAGTGGTTAAGTACGTGTCAACTGAGGCCATTGATCGACCATCAGAGACAGTAAGGACCATCTAATTCAGAGTCAACTCCTGCACAGTAAAAGTTCCCCCTGTTCTGTCAACATGACAAGCGCCTTTGAAGAACTACAGGAAGAGGTAGTAGGAGAATTGCACACCCTGACTAAAGACAAATTACTAGGGATATGTGATTTCCTTGAAATATCAGGCGAACAGAGAAGAGATGTTCAAAACAAATCCCGCATATCATTGATGACTCACATTATGATGTTCCTTGAAAGAGAGGAAGTTGCAGAGTTAGAAGATGGTGGCATGTCAGAATTGTTGCTACTTAGAGACAAAATGACAGAGATGATCAGTGGCATAGATAACAAAACAGGGCAAATTGACCATGATATTGAACCAGCCGGAACACATCACAGAATAGAGGAACTGAGAACTGTAACCCCACAACAAGGGGTGGGAACTGAGCAGATTACTGCAGCCAAAGTCAGTGATTCTCTGCGTCAGCCCCAACACCATGCCAATCTTCAGGGGAGCGTGCCGCTCTCACCCAATGCACAGCCCAGCTCATACTGGCGCAAAGAGTTTAACATTTCTGGTCAGATAGGTGAACCGGGCCAGAAAGAAAAACTGATTTTTCCAGCCTTGCCCATCAGATTGAAAATGGACTTAACAGAGGCTATCCTGAGGTAGAAATAGTAGACGCAGTAGTCAGGGCTATTTCTCCAGGCTCACAGCTACGCAGCTACTTGGAAGGTAAACCCCAGCTAACTCTTCCCACACTTAGATGTATCCTGCGTTCCCACTTCCAAGAGAAGAGTGCAACAGAGCTTTACAAACAGCTAGCTTCAGAAGCAGCAAGGAGACCCCTCAAAGCTTCCTGATACGCGTTTTAGATTTGAGGCAAAAAGTACTGTTTGCATCCCAGGAGTCAGAATCAGGGCTTAAGTATGACCCTGCTCTAGTCCAGAGCATGTGTTTACACACAGTCCTTACGGGTCTCCAGAGTGACAATATCAGGATAGACATGCAGCCTCTCCTACTAGAGAGCGAAACATCAGATGAGGTTTTGCTAGAGAAGCTTAACATTGCTTGTGCTAATGAGATAGAAAGACGAAACAAAAAGCGGTTTAATGCCCCACAGCTACAACTGTAAGTGTAGTCCAGTTAGAAGATACGCCATCTGCAAAGTGTCCTGTGAAGGAAGCCAAAGCTAAGATACCCGCAGGACTGTTAACAGAGTTAGCTGAACTTAAGACAGGTGTAGCTTCTCAAAAAGGTCTCAGTGCAGACATTGCTCAGATTAAGGAGACATTACAGCAGCCTATGTTTCAGTCACCGCCTTGTGCCTATGCCCCACCCCCAGTTAGGAGGCCAGATAGGGACCCCCAGCCACCTGTTTCCCAGCAGCAGTATTACAGCAACTACAGTCGGTCCCAAGCACCTGACCCTGCGCAGCATCAATATGCACCTAACCAACCTATACCAACCACTCTGCTCAAGCTCCAAGGAGGTGTTTTGTCTGCCAGCAGGCCACAACAGATGCACGCTGCACACACTGCTTCCGATGTGGGAGTGGAGAACATTTTCAAGCTGGGTGTAAAATCCAGGGAGCCAGACCATCAAGGGAGGCCCCTTTAAACGGAAACGGGTTACCGCTGAGGGACGAGTGTTAACCGTAGCTACCAAAAAGTCCCAGAAATGTGCAAATTGTGCCAGAGAAGATTCATTTGAGATCCTGAAACAATGTTCATCATGTAAAGAGACACTGTACTGTTCCAAAGTATGTCAAAACCAACATTGGATTAAACATAAGGACAAATGCACTCACCTGAAAATTGACTCTACCAGTGAAAGGTTTTCCTGCACAGAGGAAAATGCCCACCCCTTACCATCCCTAGCTCAAGGTTGCCACCCCCGTAAGGTCACCTCGCTAGTCGGCAGACAGTGCCTTATTGAGTGTTACCTGAATCGCCACCACCTCCAGGCTCTATGGGACACAGGCTCTCAGGTATCGGTCATTGATGAACGATGGAAAGAGGAATCTCTCCCAAACGCAAGGCTGAGAGATGTTTCAGAAATCCTGGACTCACCTGATGATCTAAGGTTGACTGCAGCAAATGGGACTGAAAATGCAGTACCTGGGATGGATTGAAACAACTTTTCGGCTAGCCTCTGAAACTGACCAAACAAAGGAACTGATCATCCCGGTGCTGGTAATGAAAGGCTGTCACCTATCCCATCCCATCATAGGTTTCAATGTTATCGAGCACATCCTGACAATGACCGAAAAGACTAAACGATACAGTACAGTAAAAACAGCTTTCCCAAGCCTCAAAAGAAAAAAGGTGAGAGCTTTTATACAGGCTGTTAGCGCAGAACAGACAGATGAATACGCAGTGAAAACCAAGAAAGAGAAGGTTGCTGTACCAAAACACAGTAGCATTCAGATTGAGTGCCGTGTAGCTTCCCAGCCTTTCAAAGATGACATGACAATGCTTTTCCAGACAGACCTGAACCCGCAGTGGCCAGACGACCTTGAGTTCTTTGACACACTAGTCAGAGTCAGGAAAGGTGTTTTTCCAGTTATCCTGCTTGATGTCTCTAACCCCACTGACCACGACATTGCCCTGCTAGGACGCACAATAATCGGTACAGTACAAACCATTATGACTGTGTTACCTGCCCAAGTCTTTGAAAAAACTGTCACCTCAGCCACAGTGAATCACACCAGTGTTCAAACCCCATGTACTGCTACTGAAGAGTGGGATCCACCAGTAGGTTTAACTCACCTAACCAAAGAGCAGAGAGAGGTTGTTAGGCAAATGCTTAGAGAAGAGTGTCACTCCTTCTCCAGATCAGACAATGACATTGGCTGCATTGAACGATTGAAAATGACTATTTCTCTAAAGGACTCTGAACCAGTAAAGCGCACATACATGTCAGTGCCCAGGCCACTGTATCAGGAGATGAAGGGTTACATTTATGACCTCATAGTCCAGGGCTGGGTTAGGAAGTCAAACTCTTCATATTCTTCACCTGTCGTGTGCGTTCGTAAGAAGGACGGGACCCTCCGGTTGTGTATTGATTACAGAGACCTGAACAGAAAGACACATCCCAACCGCCAGCCAATCCCTCGGGTCCAAGACATCATGGACAGTTTAGGTGGTAATTCCTGGTTCTCCCTCTTAGATCAGGGGAAAGCGTATCACCAGGGGTTCATCTCTGAAGAAAGCAGACCACTGACAGCATTTGTGACACCATGGGGACTCTATGAGTGGATACGTATGCCATTCGGCCTCATGAACGCTCCTGCAGCTTTTCAGCTGTGTATGGAGGAGTGTTTGGAAGGGCTCCGGGATAACATCTGCATTCCTTATCTGGATGACACGCTAGTTTTCAGTAAAACATTCAACAGCCATGTGAATGATGTGCGAAAAGTTTTTCAGCGTCTCAGAGAGTATGGCATTAAACTCAAACCAAGTAAGTGTGATCTCTTTAAATCCCAGGTCCGTTATTTGGGCAGAATAGTGTCTGCAGAGGGCAGCCGAGTTGACCCAGCCGATTTTGAAGCAGTAAGAGCATTGAAAGAAATCAGACCAGAGACTGTGGGCCAGCTCAGAAAAATGCTTGGTTTACTCACTTACTCCAGACAGTACATCAAAGACTTTTCTAGGAGTGCCAGCTGCCTGTATGACCTCCTGAAAGCAGATTCAGAGAAATTACCTGACCACCCACGGAAAACAAAAACAAAGAAAGTAAGTCATGTGGTGCCCTCAAACAAGCCAATCCTGTGGACTGACCAGCATCAACAGGCACTTGAACAGCTGATTGAGTGTTTGCTTCACCCACCAGTTTTAGGTTTCCCTGATTTCACTCAGCCATTTGTTGTACACACTGATGCGTCACACCAAGGCTTGGGAGCAGTTCTTTATCAAAAGCAAGAGGGGAAGCTTAGGGTCATTGCTTATGGCTCTCGAACCTTAACAGCAGCTGAGAAGAACTATCACTACCACTCGAGCAAGGTAGAATTTCTAGCTCTAAAATGGGCAATCACTGATAAGTTCCATGACTATTTGTACTATGCTCCGACCTTTACTGTATACAGCGATAACAACCCGCTCTGCTACATTCTGTCTACTGCAAAACTGAACGCAACCACTTCCAGGTGGGTTGCAGACCTGGCTGATTTCCACTTTACAATAAAGTACAGGCCAGGCAGAGAGAACGGTGATGCAGATGCTTTGTCAAGGATGCCATTGGATGTAGAGTCACTGATGAGAATGTTCTGAGGAGCTTCCACCAGACACCATCGCCGCCACGATACAAGCAGTTGAGGTACAGAAAGAGGCTGGTGTACCTTGGTCATTTTCAGCTGCATCTATGTCAGTATCAGCTGAAGGTGAGACAACCACTGCAACAACCAGCTCCATCCCAAAAGATGGGATAAGAGAAGCACAAGAATCTGATCCGGTCATCAGTCCTGTGCTCAATTTCAAACTGTCTGGTTCCAAACCGCCAGTTAAAGAGCAAAAGAAATTCAGTCCAAAGACAAAATGCCTATTCAGAGAATGGGACAAATTGACAATAGACAGTGATGGCATTCTGTACAGAATCACTACAGCCCGCAAGCAGTTAGTTCTACCAGAGCAGTACAAAGGTAAAGTGATGGAAGAGTTGCACAATAACATGGGACACCAAGGTACTGACCGCACTGTATCACTAGTACGTGACCGCTTCTTCTGGCCATATATGCAATCTGACATCGAGCACCATGTGACTAAAACTTGTAGCTGTGTCAAGCAGAAAAAGCCAGCCCATGCAACAAGAGTTCCCCTGACAAACATTGTGACAACACAGCCATTTGAACTGGTATGTATTGACTTCCTTCATCTCGACAGATGCAAAGGGGGATATGAGTACATCCTCGTGATTGTTGATCATTTTACACGTTTCACTCAAGCCTACGCCACCACATCAAAGTCAGGTAAAACTGCTGCAAACCTAATCTTCAATGACTTTGCCCTGAAGTTTGGGTTCCCGTCCCGCATCCACCATGACCAAGGGGGAGAATTTGAAAATCAGTTGTTCCATCAGTTAAAGAAACTCAGTGGCATGGCTGGGTCCAGGACAACACCCTATCACCCGATGGGAAATGGTCAAGCGGAACGCATGAACAGAACATTGTTGCAAATGTTAAAGACACTAACTGAGACACAAAAGTCAAATTGGAAGGAGTTTCTGAACAAACTGGTTTATGCCTATAACTGCACCCGTTGCGAAGTGACTGGCTATTCACCATTTTATCTTCTGTTTGGGAGATCACCCAGGCTTCCAGTTGATATGCTCTTTGGATTGTGCAGAGGCAGGTTCCAGTAACCTGCGAGACTACATGGAGAACTGGAAACGAGGGATGGAAGAAGCATACGCCATTGCAAATGAAAATGCTCAGAAAGCCGCTGAAAGAAGTAAGAAGTACTATGACACTAACGTTAGGAGTTCAGTGCTACAGCCTGGCGAGCGAGTTCTGATTAAAAATCTGACACCAAGAGGAGGACCAGGAAAACACAGTTAGTATGATAACAAAGGGAAAAGGTAACCTAGGTAACCCAGGGTCCATACAAATAGTACAGTTTACCACCATGTTCACTGGCCTGACAAAATACAGGTAGGAAGAGAATGTAGATCTGAGGCACAGACAGGAGTGGAGGACAGGTAATTTGATAATACTTGCTGTTTACTCACGGAATTTGCATTTCCGATCAAAAGATGAATATGACAGGCAAATATTTAGACAGCAAACTGTTTTAGGATATTTTCTAACCCAGAAACAACAGCTATGCATTTGCCTCATATTAATACTTTGATCTGAAATACCAATTAGCCTACATGACTATACTGTAAAAATGACCTGCTTTACTTCACTGTCGCACACTTATGACACTACCTATGATGTGGAGAAGAAAGAAAACGTACCATTGAACTCAGCTTCGAAAAGCAGCTGATACATTTGAACCTTGACTGCTGCTTGTCTTTGCTGAGGCAGCCTCTTCAGTGTTGGCACCAGGCTCATGGCAAAGAGGGTCTCTTCATCCTCCTTCCTGTGAACATCAGGTTGGGCTGCATCCCTCTCAATGGCTTGGAGGACCTTTGCTGAAATGAGTTGAGTGGATCTGGGGGCTGGTACCTCAGATGATGCCTGGTGTGACGTTGTTCCTCATTGTTTCTCTCCTCGGCCACAACCTGTTCTACGAGGTCCTCTGTGGTCACTGCAGTGAGGTTCATAATAATCTCAGGTGGTCCTAGATCCAGAGGTGATTCCTCCATTTCATAATCTTCCATGGCTGCACCGGTGGTTTTCATACTTGTAGATGATGTAGAGGGTCTCGCTGCACCGGTGGTGGTCATACTTGTGGATGATGTAGAGGGTCTCGCTGCACCGGTGGTGGTCATACTTGTGGATGATGTAGAGGGTCTCGCTGCACCGGTGGTGGTCATACTTGTGGATGATGTAGAGGGTCTCGCTGCACCGGTGGTGGTCATACTTGTGGATGATGTAGACATTGTAGAGGGTCTCCCTGCACCGGTGGTGGTCATACTTGTGGATGATGTAGAGGGTCTCGCTGCACCGGTGGTGGTCATACTTGTGGATGATGTAGACATTGTAGAGGGTCTCGCTGCACCGGTGGTGGTCATACTTGTGGATGATGTAGAGGGTCTCGCTGCACCGGTGGTGGTCATACTTATGGATGATGTAGACGTTGTAGAGGGTCTCGCTGCACCGGTGGAGGCGGTGGTCACACTTGTAGATGACGTTGAGGGTCTTGATGCACCGGTGGGGACAACACTTGTGGATAACGTAGTAGAGGGTCTGACTGTAAAATTGCCACTCGTGGCCATAGGCACAATAAATGGATCCAGAAAAGAATGTGGCAGAAGCGCCAAGGCTGCTGACCTGAAGCTGCTGACCCAGACCTCTTCTTCTCTTTCTCTGCCCTTCTCTCTCTGATACCTGTCCCACAAAATGTTATGCAGCAGTGATGCAATGATGCAGTCGGTGTGTTCGAAGCGTTAGAACAGACTTTTAGGTAGTTTACGCTTGACCCGACATGGGCAGGGTTTACCCTGAACACAATCTCCACAAACGTCAGGAACAATGCCTGTAAAAGGTGCATTGTTGGTTGTCCTGTGTGCTGCTCTTCTGTGAAACACACCTTGAATACTTGCCTATCTGTTTTCTAGCACAATTATCGGTGGGGTGGAGCTTATACCTCGATCACACCGACAGCATCATTGCATTTTGGTACAACAGAAGTACATTAATTTCCAATGGAACGCTGCGTTTGCCTTGCCTCATTGCTATGCAGTGCGTTCTGTGTGGGGCATACGTTGCATTTATCGAACGTTGGCATCAAACTGTATGTGTAGAAATGCTTGACAGAAATGGTAGCAGAAGGTGAATGTGGAACTTTTGTTGCACACATATCCAGATCATGCTGCGGACCAATGACACTGTAGGTGTGATCTAGCTGTTAGAGCAGCAGGTGCCGCCTCGATCAGATGACAGTAACATTCCATTAATGCTGCTTAATAAATTCTGCAGTCAAGCATGTTTACTGAATGTGTGCAATAAAAGTTCACAATTCACCTTTTGCTAATATATCTGTCAGGTCTATGCATACAATTTGATGCTTACGTTGGATACACACCACACAGAACGCACCGCTGCAAATACAGCATTCCATTTGAAATGAATGTACATCTGCTGTACCAATGATCCTGTCGGTCAGATCATTGCGCAAAATGATACGCAAGCAGCATTTTTTTGTGTTTATGTCCCTGTAGCTGTCAGCAGTTGTGTCATCTGGATACCATTTCTGTCAAGCTTCCACGCATACAATGATGCATACAGTTCGATAAATCCAACATATGCACCACACAGAATGCTGATAAGGCAAACGCAGTGTTCCATTGGAAATGAATGTACTTCTGGTGTACCAAAACACATGATTTCCTGTCACATCTTGTGGCCTTGTTTATGTGCTGCTGTGTGGTTTGTTGCTAACATTACTTTGCTACCTGCCAACTTTACGGTTTTTGCTTTTTAATAATAGTTCCATATTTTATTTCCCCGGATAGCCGTGCTGAAAGCCCAGCTTCAGACGCAATCGTTAGGCAAGGGTAATTTAAGTGTAGGAAAGGATAAAACAGCTTCTGTGCCACCAATAAGTACAGATAGTAGTATACATCCCCTAGCAACGTCCCCGCAGCCGGACAATTTTCTCATGGCTTCTGGAAGGAAATGCTGTAGGAACGCTCAACCGGTGTCGCTCATTCAGCCGACAGAAACTTTCAACAGGTTCTCACCATTAAGCAATGATTCGGAGTCAGAGGCCGAGCCTTCTCTGGTCTCTCCTCCACCCGTTACAGCAGATGACCGAAGCCTCCCACCACAAGCTCTGACAAACTGAAAACCCTAGTCATTGGCGACTCCATGACCCACAGTATTAGATTTCAAAATAATCATCCAGCGATCATACACTGTTTACCACGGGGCAGAGCTACCGACTTTAAGGCTAATCTGAAGATGGTGCTGGCTAAGGCTAAAACTGGTGAGTGTAGATAGTATAGGGATATTGTTATCCACGTCGGCACCAACGACGTTAGGAGGAAACAATCACCAAGTGCAACATAGTTTCAGCGTGTAAATCAGCTAGAAAGAAGTGTTGGCATTGAGTAATTGTCTCTGGCCCCCTCCCAGTTAGGGGGAGTGATGAGCTCGACAGCAGTCTCTCACTACTCAATCGCTGGTTGAAAACTGTTTTCTGCCACTCCCAAAATATAGAATTTGTAGATAATTGGCGCTCTTTCTGGTACTCACACACAAACAGGACCAAGCCTGGCCTGCTGAGGAGTGACGGACTCCATCTTATATATGAACATAGACAGAGCTTTAACTTCTCTTGCTCCACAATGAGATAGGGTGCAGGGCAGGCAGCAGGCTATTAGCCAGCCTGCCAGTTTAGTGGAGTCTGCCACTAGCACAGTCAATGTAGTCAGTTCAGCTATCCCCATTGAGACAGTATCTGTGCTTCGATCTTGGTTGGCAAAACTAAACATGTCGGTGTTCGCCTTAGCAATCTCACTGGAATAAAGTCCTCCTCCTTTCGTGTCATTATAGAAACAGATTGTGGTATCACATCTCAAAATAGGGCTACTTAATGTTAGATCCCTCACTTCCAAGGCAGTTATAGTCAATGAACCTGACTGAAACATGACTTAAGCCTGATGAATTTACTGTGTTAAATGAGGCCTCTCCTCCTGGTTACACTAGTGACCATATCCCCCACGCATCCCGCAGAGGTGTTGCTAACATTTACAATAGCAAATTTCAATTTACAAAAAAGATAAATGACTGCATTAGTCATGAAATCTATGCAACCTACTCAATTACTTTTTATAGCTAGTGTTTACAGGCCTCCTGGGCCATATACAGTGTTCCTCACTGAGTTCCTATCGGACCTTGTAGTCATGGCAGATAATATTCAAATTTTTGGTGACTTTAATATTCACATGGAAAAGTCCACGGACCCACTCCAAAAAGCTTTTGGAGCCTTCATCAGCTTTTGTCAACATGTTTCCGGACCTACTCCCTACCAGTCATACTCTGGACCTAGTTTTGTCCTGTGGAATAAATATTGTGGATCTGAATGTTTTTCCTCATAATCCTGGACTATCGGACCACCATTTTATTACGTTTGCAATTGTAACAAATAATCTGCTCAGACCCCAACCAAGGATCATCAAAAGCCGTGCAATAAATTCTCAGACAACCCAAAGATTCCTAGATGCCCTTCCAGACTCCTTCCACCTAACCTCCTAACTGAGGAACTCAATTTATCCTTGGGTAATACCCTAGATCAGGTATTTCCAACTGGGGTATGCATACCCCCAATGCCTTCGGGGCTACGTCAAATAAAAATGTGATTCACATTTTCAACCACTCCATTTATATTTTTCCGACTGGGCTATACATTTAGATGTTTTTTTTTCTCTCACCTGAGTGGCCTCATTTCACTGCCCAAAATTAAATTAAACCATCTAGTGTACAGCGAAATAACAACACAATGTAAAATACAGGTAGTCTAGTCAAATAATTAACATCCAATCACATTAACCGTTACTCTCTCATGGGAATTTCACTAATGGTCGGTATGTAGCCAAACGTAGCTGCTGCTCATGTTGGTATCTGTACTGATGGCACGAAAGTCATGACAGGGAGACATAGTGGAGTGGTAACACGCGTGCAAACAGTTGCTCCCGACGCCACTTGGGTACACTGCAGCATCCTCTGAGAGGCTCTTGCTGCCAAGGGAATGCCTGACAGCTTGAAATATGTTTTGGACACTACAGTGAAAATGGTTAACTTTGTTAAAGCAAGGCCCCTGAACTCTTGTGTATTTTCTGCACTATGCAATGATATGGGCAGCGATCATGTAAAGCTTTTACAACATACAGAAGTGCGCTGGTTATCAAGGGGCAAAGTATTGACACATTTTTTTTTTTTAAATTGAGAGTCGAGTTTAAAGTTTTCACTTGTCTGACCGCTTGCATGATGATGAGTTTCTCACACGACTGGCCTATCTGGGTGATGTTTTTTCTCGCCTGAATGATCTGAATCTAGGATTACAGGGACTCTCCGCAACTATATTGTGTTTTTTTTTGTTTGTTTATATGCGTTGTTTGTAACTTATTTATTTATTCTTTTTGTACATAAAGTTGCCGAAAATAACTTCTCGACATCAGGACTGCGATTACTCACCACAGACTAGCAGAATTGTTTTTCTACTTTCACGACGCTGACAAGCCCGAGGCAGAGGGTATTTGGCTCCAGCGGGAACAGGCCCCGACCCCAGTGATCTGCATGAAGAGGAGGCGGAAAAAGAGAGGCCGGAGGGCGGGCTGCTTTCTGAGAAGTCGGAGGCGATTAAATAAACCCCCACTCCCCTCAATTCTGCTAGCAAACATGCAATCTTTGGACAATAAAAGGGACAAGTTATTGGGAAGATTAAACTACCAACTGGACATCAAAAACTGATGCATACAAAGCTCTCCCTCGCTCACCATTTGACAATCTGACCGTTTTTCCATCCTCCTGATTCCTGCTTACAAGCAAAAATGAAAGCAAGATGCATCAGTGACCAGATCAATAAAAAAGTGGTCAGATAAAGAAGATGCTAAGCTACATGACTGTTTTTGCTAGCACAGGGTCATGACGTTGGCCTGTGGGTAAGGTTAATGCGTGTGCAAATCAGTGACCGCTGAAGTGTGCCAGTGCATTCCTTCAAGAAGAATTATTCAGGTCACACTCAAGTCATTCCTTTTGATATCCAGACGGATATCGATGTCTTATTCAATTGAACTAATAAGTGAAATTGCCAGATTTACATTCTCAAATGGATCTTTTAAATAATATACAAATTAAAATTTGTTTTGCAATTCAGTAATCCAGTACTGACAGAAGCCCCGCCCCAGCGGGAATCCCATGTGGTTTCGGCCTTAGGGAGAAGTGTACAATAGTGATGAATGTTCCCAACATTTGATCTACTGTTTACACTTATAATATCCAATCAATGGAGATTGTATGGATTATCGTCTCATTCAATTTAATAGGTTAAATTGTTGAATATACCTGTTCTTCCAATCAAATAACACACTTTTAAACTTCTCATATTAACCTGGATGAAGCAACCTCTCAGGTTAATTCAAGTTTAATACCCAGATAGCCTACCCAGGTAGGATTAATCATTGGCATTGATTAATTAATTAAATTTGCTTTTGCAAATTCATTCATGTCCTACTTCCACATTACTGGTACGGTACTGATGGTTCGTCAATCTATAAATAGATTAAACTTGTCTTTGCAGCTTCCAATGAATTCCAAACCCAAACTTTGAAAAAAATATTGTATTTTTCCTCTAAATGTTTCTAATAATGTGCAAGCTATCAAAGGAGGTGGTCACCACTCCTCCGCTAATTAGTGAACCGCCACCCATAAAAGGATTGATCTCTGACCTCCGCAACGATACCAAATTAATATTGATAATAGCGACATAGGAGTCACTCAGACTGCAACACGGGGAAGGGAATCTCCATTGCACTCTTCCAATGGTTAACACACGCTACTAATAAATAGAACCCTCCGTTCAGGAGAAAAGTTATTATTAGAAGTCATGAACCACGATCACACCACGTACGACTGGTCTAATACTGAGAGTACTTCCGTCACGAGGTTAGCTCCTCCGTGGATATCATAACTATGAAGTAGACTTCTTCATACCTACCGCCACTACAATAGTGGAAGACAGTGACTGGTTGTAAAACCACTACAGACACCCTCAACACCAATTCTGACTGACCTCCAGGCATTGACCTGAAAATTACCTGACTACGTCAGACTCATTCTGAACAAGTTGTAATCTACCAGGATACTTGGTTTCCTTCCCTTGACATGTGCGCTTGTGTAAACATAAACGCACATGCACAACGGAATATCCAATTAGGATTTATGCTAGGATCACTTAAGGGTTCGAGCAAAATACCAGCCTTAGTAAAGTTGAACATTTATTTTGAGGCCTTTAACTCTACAGCTACAGCACTCACCAGTTTTCTTTTCAGATATCCATAGGTCATCCCTGTTGACTGCCCAAAACTAGTGCCTTACAGCTGTAGACTTATCATATAGTTATCAACTTAGGATAGTACCCTAAGCAACACCCCGCAAATTAGGAAAGCCCTAGATATGACATTAGACATTAGATGCAATGATAGGGTAATTTTGCCAAGACCATGGACATAGATAGAATACAGTCCAGTTAGATGATTAAGGGGGCATAACTATATTTTGTTTTGGCTTTCATTCATTTTGTTTCATTTTCTTCGGCACGTAGAAAGTGATAGCCATAAACAACTCCCCCATTCAACCATCAGTTAGTGCCATAACGCCGCTCATTTAGGAGGAAATGTAATGATATATTTCATGACTGTGTGTGCTTGCATTGTTAACATCTGCCTAAGTTACTGCCCAGATCTTCCAGTCTGGACAACCAGACGACGGGTCCGGAATGGCGATCCCAATCTGGACATCCGTTGCCGAGCCATGGAGCGGACTTCATTTGCAGACACCCTACCCGGGTCGACCACCAGAGGGGGGACTGCAACAGCGATCACCAACTGGACATCTGCTGCCCAGCCATGGAGCGGACTTCTTTATTCACAGAAACCCTACCCGGGATGACCTCCAGATGGGGACCACAACGATGGTCCACAACCAGGACAACCCACGGTAATTTTTATGTTGGTTTGCAACAGGCAGGTCGCAAGATTGAACCCAACATGGGGGGGACTGTCATGACGTTGGCCTGTGGGTAAGGTTTATGACCACCCCATAAATACCTTTCTCCCCTCTCTCTCTAGACTCTACTGAAGGACTCTTGAATAGCCTTTGTTAAACATAAAGAGTCTGGGAACATCAACCGGTGGGGGGAAAGGAACCATATTTCGGTAATAGAACCAGTTGAAAATATGCGTTGGTACTTAATGAATATGATGTCAGTTTCGGTTGTCATCTGAGACATTATGACTGATGACAGGACAACATAAACTGTATCTGGGAAAGTCTACACATTGTAGTTAACAGATTCACATGGAATTGTTGTGCAATTTAAATGTTTGAATATGATACTATTTGTGAAAAGATTAAATGTTTTCAAAAGGTTAGAGCTCTGCTCAATCAGTGGCCCGCCCCTGTGAAGAGACATGGGTTATAAACTATGAAACACACCCTTCTCTCCCTTCACTATATAAGCCCTTGACGAAAATGTAACCTTCTTTTCAGAGGACAATAGGACTAACATGTCAACTACAGAACTAAGCCAATCTCAGCGTGAGCTTTGGTTGGGAATGGTATGAACTTTGAACTCTTATTCACTAAAGAAGTGAGACATCCTAGCCATTGAGTTAGCAACAGCAGCTGTAAACGTGGGCTAGGAAAGGACGGATGACGTATCCAGTCTAACACACAACAAAGTTACTACAACCTATCCAATTTACCACCAGAGACATTCTTCCGAGGACAGGAAGATCTCTGTTGGCCAACACCGCCAGCATCTACGACCAACCTACCGAAGCTCAGCTCAGAGTAAATATTTATTGCATTTTCCCTTTTCCAAATGGGCGGTAATTTAGAATGCATAAGATACTGTATTTACGATAGCACAGCTTCTCCCTTTGTTCCTCAGTCTTCCCGCTCTTTCACTCAAACCCAACCCCCTCCCTTTGTGTAACCAGCCGTCATGTCGGCTCAGTCCACCAGGGACTTTTTTTGTATGACATAATTTGCATTCTGTGTACATGTAATTCTGTGTGATTAGTTAGGTATTTAGTAAATAAATAATTAAAACCAATTTTGTATTTGCTGATTCAACTTATTAGCCAGGGTTCGTGATGAGACTGAAATTAAGGTGACGATTGATATTGACTGCTATTGATGTAAAATATTACTAGGTCTTTCAGAGTTTATTCGGAAAATAACAGCTCTATAAACACTCTTTCGTGGTGCCCCAACTTTCTAGTTAATTACATTTAAATGAATAGCTCAATCATGTAATATTAATTACAGAGAAAGGATTTTATAGAATAACATGTCATAACACTTAATCAGGCATAGCCAAAGACACGACAACAGACTGGAATATGTTCCAGGATTCCTCCAATGGCATTGAGGAGTACACCACATCTGTCATTGGCTTCATCAGTAAGTGCATCGATGATGTTGTCCCCAAAGTGACTGCATGTACATACTCCAACCAGAATCCATGGATTACAGGCAGAATCCGCACTGAGCTAAAGGATAAAGCTGCCGCTTTCAAGGAGCAGGACTTTAACCCGGAAGCTTATAAGAAATCCCTCTATGCCCTCCGACGAACCATCAAACAGGCAAAGTGTCAATACAGGACTAAAATCAAATCATTCTACACCAGCTCTGACGCTTGTCGGATGTGGCATGGTCTGCAAACCATTACAGACTACAAAGGAGAGCACAGCCGAGAGCTGCCCAGTGACACAAGCCTACTGGACGAGCTAAACTACTTCCATGCTCGCTTCAAGGCAAATAACACTGAAACATGCATGAGCACACCAGCTGTACCGGAAGACTGTGTGATCACGCTCTCCGCAGCCGATGTAAGACCTTTAGACGGTCAACATTCACAAGGCCGCAGGGCCAGACGGATTACCAGGACGTGTACTGTGAGCATGCGCTGACCAACTAGCAAGTGTCTTCACTGACATTTTCGACCTCTCCCTGTCCGAGTCTGTAATACCAACATGTTTTAAGCAGACCTCCATAGTGCCTGTGGCCAAGAACACTAAGGTAACCTGCCTAAATGACTACCGACCCGTAGCACTCACGTCTGTAGCCATGAAGTGCTTTGAAAGGCTGGTCATGGCTCACATCAACACCATCATCCCAGAAACCCTAGACCCACTCCAATTTGCATACAACCCCAACAGATCCACAGATGATGCAGTCTCTATTGCACTCCACCCTGCCCTTTCCTACCTAGACAAAATGAACACCTACTGGAGAATGCTATTCATTGACTACAGCTCAGTGTTCAACACCAAAGCTCATCAATAAGCTAAGGACCCTGGGACTAAACACCTCCCTCTGCAACTGGATCCTGGACTTCCTGACAGGCCGCCCCCAGGTGGTAAGGGTAGGTAACAACACATCCGCCATGCTGATCCTCAACACAGGGGCCCCTCAGTGTACTCCCTGTTCACTTATGACTGCACGGCCAGGCACGACTCCAACACCATCATTAAATTTGCTGATGACACAACATTGGTATGCCTGATCACCGACAACAATGAGACAGCCTATAGGGAGGAGGTCAGAAACCTGGCCGGGTGGTGCCAGGACAACAACCTCTCCCTCAACGTGATCAAGACAAAGGAGATGATTGTGGACTACAGGAAAAAGAGGACCAAGCACGCCCACATTCTCATCGACAAGGCTGCAGTGGAGCAGGTTGAGAGCTTCAAGTTCCTTGGTGTCTACATTACCAACAAACTAACATGGTCAAGCACACCATGACAGTCGTGAAGCGGGCATGACAAAAAATATTCCCCCTCAGGAGACTGAAAAGGTTTGGCATGGGTCCTCAGATCCTCAAAAGATTCTACAGCTGCACCATCGAAAGCATGACTGACTGGCTGCATCACTGCCTGGTATGGCAACTGCTCAGACTCCAACCACAAGGCACTACAGAGGGTAGTGCGAACGGCCCAGTACATCACTGGGGCCAAGCTTCCTGTCATCCAGGACCTCTATACCAGGCGGTGTCAGAGGAAGGCCCTAATAATTGCTAAGGACTCCAGCCACCCTAGTCATAGTCTGTTCTCTCTGCTACCACACAGCAAGCGGTACCGGAGCGCCAAGACTCGGTCCAAGAGGCTTCTAAACAGCTTCTGCCCCAAAGTCATAAGACTCCTGAACATCTAGTCAAATGGCTACCCAGACTATTCACATTTCCCCACCGCCACTCTCTGTTGTCATCGATGTATAGACACTTTAATTAACTCTACCTACATGTACATACTACCTCAACTAACCGGTGCCCCCTGCACATTGACTCTGTACCGGCACCCCCCTGTATATATTGGATTTTTTTTACTGCTGCTCTTTAATTACTTGTTACTTTTATCTCTTATTCTTATCTGTATTTTTTGAAACTGCACTGTTGGTTAGGGGCTCGTAAGTAAGCATTTCATTGTTGTATTCGGCGCATGTGACTAATAACATTTGATTTGATATATATAAAGTGTGGGGCAAAATTGAGGCTGTGATTAGGAAGTTAGAGCTCTTCTCTTCTCTTACAAAAAACAACATTTGAGAGTTTGCTAACCCTGGTGCTAGAGGGGGTACGCAGCTGGAGGTTGAATGTTTACAGGGTTACGAGACTACAAAAAGTTTGGGAAACACTGCCCTAGATGCAGTCGCACCCCTAAAAACTAAAAACATTTCTCATAAGAAACTAGCTCCCTGGTATAAAGAAAATACCAGAGCCCTGAAGCAAGCTTCCAGAAAATTGGAACGGAAATGGCGCTACACCAAACTGGAAGTCTTCCGACTAGCTTGGAAAGACAGTACCGTGCAGTATCGAAGAGCCCTCACTGCTGCTCAATCATCCTATTTTTCCAACTTAATTGGGGAGAATAAAAACAATCCAAAATGTATTTTGATACTGTCGCAAAGCTAACTAAAAAGCAGCATTCCCCAAGAGAGGATGGCGGATGGCTTTCACTTCAGCAGTGATAAATGAATTCATGAACTTCTTTGACGAAAAGATCATGATCATGAGAAAGCAAATTACGGACTCTTTAAATCTGCGTATTTCTCCAAAGCTCAGTTGTCCTGAGTCTGCACAACACTGCCAGGACCTAGGATCAAGGGAGACACTGAAGTTTTTTAATACTATATCTCTTGACACATTGATGAAAATAGTAATGGCCTCTAAACCTTCAAGCTGCATACTGGACCCTATTCCAACTAAACTACTGAAAGAGCTGCTTCCTGTGCTTGGCCCTCCTATCCTGAACAAAATAAACGGCTCTATCCACCGGATGTGTACCAAATTCACCAAAAGTGGCCGTAATAAAGCCTCTCTTAAAAAAGCCAAACCTTGACCCAGATGTTGTTGTTTTTTTAACTATCGGCCTATATCGAATCTCCCATTCCTCTCAAAATGTTTTGAAAAAGTTGTTGCGCAGCAACTCACTGCCTTCCTGAAGACAAACAATGTATACGAAACGCTTCAGTCTGGTTTTAGACCCCATCATAGCACTGGGACTGCACTCGTGAAGGTGGTAAATGACCTTTAAATGGCATCAAACCAAGGCTCTGCATCTGTCCTCGTGCTCCTAGACCTTAGTGCTGCTTTTGATACCATCGATCACCACATTCTTTTGGAGAGATTGGAAACCCAAATTGGTCTACATAGACAAGTTCTGGCCTGGTTTAGATCTTATCTGTCGGGAAGATATCAGTTTGTCTCTGTGTATGGTTTGTCCGATGAAAAAACTGAAATTTCGGTGCTCCGCAAGGTTCCGTTTTAGGGCCACTATAGTTTTCACTATATATTTTACCTCTTGGTGATGTCATTCAGAAACGTAATGTCAACTTTCACTGGTATGTGGACGATACACAGCTGTAGATTTTGATGAAACATGATGAAGCCCCAAAATTGCCCTCATTGGAAGCCTGTGTTTCAGACATAAGGAAGTGGATACAAATGTTTTACTTTTAAACTCAGACAAAACAGAAATCTTAGTTCTAGGTCCCAAGAAACAAAGAGATCTTCTGTTGGATCTGACAATTGATCTTCATGGTTGTACAATCATCTCAAATAAAACTGTGAAGGACCTTGGCGTTACTCTGGACCCTGATCTCTCTTTTGACGAACAGATCAAGACTGTTTCAAGGACATCTTTTTTCCATAACATTGCAAAAACCCAGAAACTTTCTGTCCAAAAATAATACAGAAAAATGAATCCATGCTTTTGTCACTTCTAGATTAGACTATTGCAATGCTCTACTTTCCGGCTACCCGGATAAAGCACAAAATAAACTTCAGTTAGTGCTAAACACAGCTGCTAGAATCTTGACTAGAACCCCAAAAAATGTATCATATTACTCCAGTGCTAGCCTCACTACACTGGCTTCCTGTTAAGGTGAGGGCTGATTTCAAGGTTTTACTGCTAACCTACAAAGCATTACATGGGCTTGCTCCTACCGATCTTTCCGATTTGGTCCTGCCGTACATACCTACACGTAAGCTATGGTCACAAGACACAGGCCTCCTTATTGTCCCTAGAATTTCTAAACAAACAGCTGGAGGCAGGGCTTTCTCCTATAGAGCTCAATTTTTATGGAATGGTCTGCCTATCCATGTGAGAGATGCAGACTCAGTCTCAACCTTTAAGTCTTTATTGAAGACTCATCTCTTCAGTAGGTCCTATGATTGAGTGTAGTCTGACCCAGGGGTGTGTAGGTGAACGGAAAGGTACTGGAGCGACGATCCGTCCTTGCTGTCTCTGCCTAGCCGGTTCCCCTCTCTCCACTGGAATTCTCGGCATCTAACCCTATTATAGGGGCTGAGTCACTGGCTTACTGGTACTCTTCCATGCCGTCCCTAAGAGGTGTGCGTCACTTGAGTGGGTTGAGTCATTGACATGATCTTCCTGTCTGGGTTGACGCCACCCTCGGGTTCGTGCCGTGGGGGAGATCTTTGTAAGCTATACTCAGCCTTGTCTCAGGGTAGTAAGTGGTGTGGGGGCTGTGCCTTGGCAAAGTGGGTGGGGTTATATCCTGCCTGATTGGCCGGGTCGAGAGGTATCGTCGGACGGGGCTTCAGTGTCTCCCGACCTCTCCTGTCTCAGCCTCCAGTATTTATACTGCAATAGTTTGTGTCGGGGGGCTAGGGTCAGTCTGTTATACCTGGAGTATTTCTCCTGTCTTATCAAGTGTCTCATGTGAATTTAAGTATGCACTCTCTAATTCTTTCTCTCTGCTGATCTGAGTCCTAGGACCATTCCTCAGGACTACCTGGCCTGATGACTCCTTGCTGTCCCTAGTCCACCTGGTCGTGCTGCTGCTCCAGTTTCAACTGTTCTGCCTGCAGCTATGGAACCCTGACCTGTTCACCGGACGTGCTACCTCGTCACGGACCTGCTGTTTTCGACTCTCTCTCTCTCTACCGCACCTGCTGTCTCAAACTCTGAATGATCGGCTATGAAAAGCCAACTGACATTTACTCCCAAGGTGCTGACCAGTTGCACCCTCTACAAACACTTATTATTTGACCCTACTGGTCATCCATGAACATTTGAACATCTTGGCCATGTGCTGTTATAATCTCCACCCAGCACAGGCAGAAGAGGACTGGCCACCCCTCAGAGCCTGGTTCCTTTCTAGGTTTCTTCCTAGGTTCCTGCCTTTCTTGGGAGTTTTTCCTAGCTATGGTGCTTGCGGTTTTGGGTTTTAGGCTGGGTTTCTGTATAGCACTTAGTGACAATGGCTGATGTAAAAATGGGCTTTATAAATACATTTGATTGCTTGATGATGCTGTAGGTGTTATTGAAGGTGAGAGCCAAATATTAGAAAAGGCTTTTACACCTAGATCACACCTACAGCGTCATTGCCCAAAATGGTACGCAGCATCATCTGGATGTGTGCAACCAAAAGGTCAACATTTACCTTCTCGATTTCAACTGTTGTTTTCCAACCTTACCCAATATACACTTCACTTATCACATTTCTAATCTACAAAAGTTCGAAATGACTAACCGATTGAACAGCTTTAAATATGTGAAAAAAACAAGGTTGTCCCTACCCTTGATGGCACCTTGGACTAGCTCCAGGGATGTGGACCAGGCTACTGGTTCTAATGTTGTTGATGCCTGAGGGTTGAATCTCACTGTGGTTGTTTTTCTAGTTTCAAATATGTTTTATTATGAAGCATTGGTATCCATGTATACAATTGTACTGTTTATTCTGTGAGCTTCGTTTTTACACAAGACAACAGCAATATGCACAAAATTATCACAAGTATTACCACGCAATATTATTGCGAGAATGTATACATCAAAAACAGTATGAAAGGAAAAGCCTTGAGTCAAAATAAACACTGTGGTTGTTTTCTAACGATTTGTTTTCTAGTTTAAAGATTAGTGGGCAAATCTGTTTTGGTTCACAGTCTTTGCTTTTAGTCAAATTACATTTGTAAGTGTAATGAAAACCAATACCCTGAAATTAGCATGGATACTATGACTGCAGGAATAACCTTTGTAAAAAACACATACATTTTTATTACATTGTACATATTACATTGTCAACAACCACAGAAGTACAACCAGAACAACTAATTAGAAAATGGGATAAGACTAACAAATACACTAAATCCACAGTGGACACAATGACAAAAAACACGAACGTTTCTGGGATTATGTACATATCAAATGAACAAGGTGGAGAAGACAATTGCTAAGACAAAGGCCTGGTATGTAGAATTCCAGTAAAAGTGAACACAGAAGACGAGGCAGACTATTCCCCACCCAGTAAGTTAGGGTTATACCCTTTCACAAAAACAAACATCTTCCTGAGACGTCATGTTGTGAAGTTTGTTATTTTGATGAGTAACATGCGTCTACCTACCTATCCATCCTCTTCGACAGATTTAACATCTAATGGAGCACATTTGGCCGCTACCTCAGCCAGGCACTCCAGGCTTTTCCGGGTGTGACTACATATGTCTGCCGGTATCCTCCTGTTAACAACTATTCTGATCACTCGCGTGGGTTGTTTGTTTGTGTCGCCTATTTCAGGTGTTGCAGCAGGTTCAGGGTCCTGGTTTGGGTCGTGTACTTGAAGCATTGAAACAGATTTGTTTGCCCTCATCCTCGTGTCAACTATTCTTATTACCCGGGTCTGAAAGTCACTCATTTTGTACCGTTTAGCAAGTTCCATGTCTGTGCAGCTTCTTTTGGGCACGGAAGCGGTTTCCTTTGTTGTGTTGGTTACTTGTCTGTGTTCCTTTATCGTTTCCATTATCTGAGACGTTTGAGCAAGTTCTGCTTTTGTTTCATTTGCTTGAGGCCTTCGAACAGGTTCTTTGTCAGTCCTCTCTGCCGTTGAAGTGGTCGCCATGATGGTCCTGCCTAACTTACCAGGTTCCATGTCCGTGCAGCTTAATTGGGGCATTTGAACAAGTCCCTCCATCGACCCCCCACTCAGTCTTTGAACAGGTTCAAAGTTTTCCGTACTTACTTGAACAGGTTCATTGTTCATCTCACGTATTTGGGGCATTTCAGCAGCACTACAGCTTTCCATCCTATTGACAATAATTTTTATTTCCCGGGTAAGAGCAGATTCTTTGCCTGTTTTGCTTATTTTATGCATTGAAGGGGTTCCCTTGCTTGTGTTGATCACTTGAGCAAGTTCTTTCCTTGGCCTGCCTCTTTTGCGCTTTGGAATAAATTTCATTTGATCTAGTTTTTCAGGTGTCTTTGCAGGTACTTTATTTCTCTGATTTACTTTAGCCTTTCCAGTGAGTTTTTGGGGTTCAGCGGGTTCTTTATTTGTTTCCCGTCCTTCGATACGTTGCTGATTCATTTCACCAGCTTGAGGCATTAGACCGGCTTCTGTGTGTAAGTTGGTTTCTTGGGACATTTCAATTGGTCCCTTCCTTGTCCGCCCTCTTTTCGATGTTACAGCAGGTGCAATGCGTGTGTCCATTTTCTGAAGCATTTCGGAGGGTTCCTTGTTGGTTTGGGTTATTCTGGGCATTTGAATTAGTTCTTGGTTTGTGCCGGATACTTGGGGAACTTGTCCGGGTCTCTTCCTTGATCTCATGCTACTGGGCATTAAAGTGGTGTCCGCGTTTACTTCGCTTACCGGAATGGGTTTCAAGCAAGTGTCGGTTAATATTGGAATTTGAACGAATCCCTTCTTTGGCCTCCCATTCTTAGCCTGTACAACTGATTCTTTGTTTGTCTCAGCAAGTTTAATGTCTGGATTGCTTACTTGAATGGGTTTGTTTTGTGTGTCAGTTACCTGGGGCGTTTGGACAGGTTTCTTCCTTGGACTTCTGAGCTTGTGAGCAGGTTCCAAGTGTGTGTCGGTTATTTGTGGAGTTTTACTTACTTGAGCAAGTTCCTTCCTTGGCCTGCCTCTTTTGGGCATTATAATTTGTTCCATGTTTGTCTCGCTCATTATAGACATTTGAGCAAGTTCCTTCCTTGGCCTGCCTCTTTTGGGCATTTTAATTTGTTCCATGTTTGTCTCGCCCATTACAGACATTTGAGCAGGTTGTACATTTGTCTCACTTATATGAGCAGGTTTCTTGTTTGTATCGCTCAATTGAACAGGTTTCACATGTGTGTTGTCTACTTGAGACGTATGAACGGGTTCCACGTGTGTGTTGTCTACTTGAGACATATGAACGGGTTCCACGTGTGTGTTGTCTACTTGAGACATTTGAACGAGTTCCACGTGTGTGTTGTCTACTTGAGACGTATGAACGGGTTCCACGTGTGTGTTGTCTACTTGAGACGTATGAACGGGTTCCACGTGTGTGTTGTCTACTTGAGACATTTGAACGAGTTCCACGTGTGTGTTGTCTACTTGAGACATTTGAACGAGTCCCACGTGTGTGTTGTCTACTTGAGACATTTGAACGAGTCCCACGTGTGTGTTGTCTACCTGAGACGTTTGAACGGGTTCCACGTGTGTGTTGTCTACCTGAGACGTTTGAACGGGTTCCACTTGTGTGTTGTCTACTTGAGATGTTTGAACGACTTCCATGTTTACCTTACTTACTTGAGAAGTCTCCATGTCTGAACGGTGCGCGCCAGTTGCGTTTACTACTGGAGGCGATTGAGCAGGTTTTTTTTTTGTCATCTTCCTTCTCTTGGGGTTTTGAACAGGTTTTTCATTTGCCTCCCTTTTGTCCTCACTGTTCTTTGTCCATCGACTCAATGTAGGTCTGTGAAGGCATGAGAGGAACAGGAAGACACTAGTAGGTTATAGCCTTGAGAAAAGAGCAAATGGTTGAAGTGAACACCTGTATACACAGGTCCTCACCCGAAATTCAGTTTGATTACTACAGCTCTGTAGAGGATCACTTCTCTATAACTTACTTCTGGACTTTGTGGTAACCATGTTCTTTGATCAGATTCTGGTACTCCCGGGAGTCAGGCCTCTGAGTAGGGCCTTGGTAGTCGTCGCTCCTGCAGTGGACACGAGAGGAGAAAGGTCAGGGGGCACAAGGAGAGGGGGATCATCATCAAACACAAACAAATCAAAAACACAGACTCTCACCTGGAGCGAGATCTGGAGTCAGGTCTGGAACTCCGATCGGACGAGGATCTGAGGACACATAGATAAATAAAGGAGAATCTCATAATTAGCTCCAGTTAATCCCACCTTTCTGTGCGAGGTAGTTTTATGGACAGACTTTGTGGTTACCAAAAGAGTAGCTACGGACTGCTAACCCCTCCCTCCAGGAAATGGTTCTTACCCGTCTCTGGAGTGGGATAGGTCTGAGAACGGGTTCAGAGAGGGGGTCGGAGAGGAACTGGGATACTCTTCAGAACAACTCAGAGTCCAACTCTCATCCTCAGATCTACAAAAGGAGTCCTGCAGGGACCACAAATGAATTATTTTCAAAAATCATTTAATACAGACACCAAGAGACATACAAAAGTAAACAAACAGAATACTTTTTCTGCTGAGGGAATAGAACTTACCCCAGGTTCCTCCACCACCACCACCCCCTCTGTCCGGTCCTGCTGAGGTGGATCAAAGCCGGTTGTCAGCCTCTCTGCGTGTCTCCTGGTGGAGGCAGCACCGGGACAGACCCCCAGGGCACTGAGGGCTTTCAACACGCTGAGAGGACAGCCCTGTTTCCAGAACTCGACCCCCAGAGAGGCCTGGATGAAGTTACACTTCTGCATGGAGGTGTAGAGGACGATGGCCAGGATAAGCCCCGCCCTCTGGCTGACCATATCACCTGCCGCCTCTTCTGTCCTCAGGCTTCAAAAGAGATCAATGGAGAACATGTTACAACCAATTTATGCTTTCATGCACACAGAGAGCAAGTCATTAATAATGAACAGCAGTCACATCATTCAACCCGGGGGAACCCTGTTTTCAAGTACAAAACAGAATTTTAAATGTACATTTTTTTAAATAAAACTGTTGTGACCCCCATACAATATAAAACGCTTTTATCATCAGGAAAAGTGCCTACAATCAATTATTATTAATTGATTAGCTCTGATCTCTCACCGTTTAACTTCCCTTGCTCCCATCATAACCTGTGTCCTGATGGTGTTGGGTTTGGGGAACATGGCCCTAAGACAGGCCAGGGTCATAGGGGCCTTTTCTTCCCCCCACGCTAGAACCGCGTCCCAGGAAAACCCACTCACACTCGCCTCAGTCAGCGGCTGACGCAATGGCCCACGTTGGTCCTTCATCAATACCTTACTCTGGTAAATCAGACAGATGGATCACTCATACATTTCTTTGCCAAACACATCTTCAACAACGACACACTCACACCTGATGAGCCATAAACTTCCTGTTAGCCTATCAACAAATACATTCTTTAAATGAATTATGTTATGTTAAAACAACAATTACCTCCTGGGCAATGACCTCGGCGAGGAAAATGGTCATGGCTTCTCTAGCTTTGGTCTTCATCAGGGACCTGAAGGCCTTCAGGTGCTGGTGGCTGTGCATGTAATGCAGGGCCTTGGCATGAGGGCCAAACCCATAGCTCTGCTTAGTCTTGGAGAAAGGGAGCTTCTTCTTCTTGGGCCTTATACCTTCGTCAACGGGGAACGGAGACAGGAGTGTGGAGTGTGTTGTAGGTTGGGGTGCCTTCGGACGTCTTTTTGTTGTCCTCTCTCCAAAGGAGAACAGAGAACTGATCTGATTTGAAGTTTGACTTGACAATGTGGAGGAATTTACTTGATTTGATGGTGTTGAAGAGGAGTGTGTGGTTGGGGCTATGGGCGTTTGAAGTCGTCTGATGGCCATTGAATGGGATTCTGGGGAACGAGAAGTCAAGGTGGTCCATTTCTCCCCGTCCCACTGACGAACTGGCCTCCGTTTGTTTTTTTTAGAAGCAATGCACTCCTCTATGGATAACAAAGATGGGTTGGTTATAATTACAGTTTGATTGGATAATGTTGTTGATGAGCTTGGTATTTCGGCACGGGGCTTTCGAGGTCTGCCAACTTTTGTTGGCAAATCTGACCAAGTCCAAAGCTTCCCATCCTGCTTGGTTTTCCTTCTGAGCACACCCAGACAGACCCAGCAGAGGAAGGATGAGTCATCAGGAGTGATGTCAAAGACTAGCTGGAAGGTCTTGGGGCTGGTCAGCGTGGTAACTTTCCTCCTGTTGTAACCCTTTGGGCCCCTCACAAACCTCACCCCACAAATGCAACACGTCTCTGACTGAGACATTGTGGTGGAAATGTCGGAGCGCTTTAAAAGAAAAGGGACAAAAAAGGGCTGATGGCTGTTAATCGAAAAATGATAACATGTTAATAAATCTCACATTGCAATTGTTAAACAATTCTCCTGTGGGGGAGCAGATAAAATGTATGTATGGTTTTAGAAACAATGCAGACTCACAGCGGATCCTTCCAGTGGGACGCTACCATCCAGAAAAAGCCCCGGTGAAAGTACTTTTCTCACATTAATCGACCGTGATTTTCAAAAACATTAAGCGGGGCACGCCCTGGTTAAAAAGACACCTTCCATTGGCTAATTGATGAAAATATCGTAAAGGGATAAATATGATAACATTTTCACTTCCCGCCAGCTACATGCCAAATATTGCAAACAAACTACACTACCACAGAACAACGAATTTGCACTAGAGATCACACAAATACGGTCATATAAAATGACGGCCCTTTGTAAGGTATATCAAACATAGATTAAGGCAAATACATTACATGTCAAACTACTTTAAGTAAGATAACTCTTGAAAGTAATATTGCGTAGAAGTCAGTCTGTTTCGATGGTCCGATTTTTGTGCAGTCACGCATGCGCCGGGCTTCTCCCTCCTACAAAAAATGGTTGACTAGGCGCCAAGTCACAATACTGCCACCTGTAGGTTGGAGTATAATGAAACATAGCTCTTGTATACATTTTCCATAAGCAAAGGATATCCACACACTAAGACAGAAATGCCACTCACACTCATAAATTACATGACAGTGATTAGTCAATAACACAAGCAGATCCATTTCTTTCCTTCTGATCTTTATTACATACAAAAATATGACTGAGGTCGTCAGCACGGCTCTACGCACACATGAATAATAGCAGAAATACACACAATGTAATACGCAGTGCATAAGCAGTACTAGCTTGGTCCCAGATGTGTACGCGCTTTAGCCAACTCAGCTTCCTTTGCCGTCCCATACATGTTAGCTACAGGGTTACCATCACACTGAACACCACAGGAGAGTAAGCTAAAGCACATACAGATTTTTGGCCACGGGCCAATTGGAAATGGAACCCTATATATTGCACCACTGAGTCATAGGGAGCAATTTCGGAGGCCAACCCAAGCTAAAGCAGTACAGACTCATTAGAAATTCTTCGCTACATGCCTTTAATGAAAACTCATACAATCCAATAGAACTGCTATAAAGTTCATGGCAAAAACGTCTACACGGATGCTGTTACTGCTGGATTAAATTATATACATGCCATCAAAGAAAAGCCTTCCGCATCAAATAAATAGACTAGTGTTATACATTTAGGATTTACATGATTTGTCCCCATCTGTTAGTGGTGGCGAGGTATTAAGATGGGGTCCTGCTCTGCTAGAGATGGCACACCTCACACTCCGGTCTCTTTTCCAGTCCAGCCAAAATGAAAGCAGCTAAACTCAGCTACGCGCACCAAAACATTTGCCAAAAAAATATCTATTTACATAAATAAACGCACACATGCAGCCTTCTTGTGTCCGCCTTCGATGATGATTCAACCATAAATTAAGACATTCAATAACACTCATAACATATGCCTCAGTTGTCACTCCACTTTCTACTAGTCATAAAAATAAAGTACCTAATATAGACATATATACACACACACACACAAAACATTTACAAAACACTCTGGTTTCACACAGAAAGATTGTTCCAAGTTTAAGATAACATCTACAACAGCAGGGATTTTCAAGTGTGTAACTGCTTCCCCATTTAGTGTTTTCTAGAAGTATGACAGAGACCCTCTCTGGAGTCCAAGGCACTTCAGGGTGTATCTGAACACACAATCAATTCCAAACCATTCCTTTTTAACCTCTATTCTTCAGAGAGCACCCACCCTGTCTTCACTACCAGGACTGCACTTCTACCCACTGATAGAGGGTAAGAGGTCCTTCTGTGGTCCATAGCTTTGGTCCTTTAAGTATTTTTTATTTATTGCTTTTGTGCTTCTTAGTTGTCCTTCCTGTTGTAGTTTGGAGGCTGTGTAGTAGTCATGCCTGATGTCATTGTTTGTTAGCATTTCTGTTGTAATGGATGTTCTGCAGCTGAAATGTCTTTTTATGTAGTCCTACAGAAGCCTCTGGTTGAGAATCTCCCAGATCATCAGCTTCCTGAACAGGGGCATGTGACACTGAGAAGAGCGAGTGAGAGACATCAGTGCATGAGTGAAAAAGAGATTGTATGAGTGTACACCGAGTGAGTATGATAGCCTGCGATGGCCTATGTACCTGTCGGAAGTTGAGAGGCCGCCCCTTGGCGATATAGTCAGCATATTTACAGGCAAACACTCCACAATCACTGCCATTCTTCTGTTGAGGGATCTCCTACACACACACACACACACACACGGGATCCTGGTGAAAAGCAAATCACTAGAGAACAGATGCTATTTCTGACAGCCCTAGACGCACTCTGTGTATACATTCAAGACAAAATAAGAACAACAAAGACGTTTAGATATGCATTTCTGTCTGGGTAATTTACGCTGGCTCTCAAGCTGCCCACTGTCCACTTGCACGCGTCCAGATCTTGGTTCTTCCTGGCCTTGTGCTCCTCTCTCAGGTACAGCCTGGATAGGGTTGGACAAACCAAATACATTACAGGATTACAGAATGAAATGACAAAAAAGATGGTCATCAGATTATAGGTACTTTTGTCAAACCAAATGTTTACTGGAAGGGGACTGAGGACTCACAGTAAGAGGCTGCAGATGTCGTCATGTCTCTGTCCCATAGAGTCATAGGACCTCACGGTCCTGGAGTTAAAGTTTATCACCTAGAGAAGGAGAAAGAAATAAACAAAGTCCACAGGTATCTACAAATGACCACAGAGAAGTACCAGTGGACTTTCTAAAGCAGTGGTCACCAACCTTTGAGTAATGATCACTTTGACTCCAAATGCAAGCCAAGATCAACCACTCAGATTTTTTTTTTTTTTTAACAGGACTTTAAATAAACAAGCCTATGCAACATTAACCAATTAAAAACAATTATGTAGCAATGAGGGTTGTGCTATAGTAGGACATATTGGCTATGCTTGAATTGCTCTGCCAATGTTCTTCAGATGATTTTTCAATTATCTTTGTTTCAAAACAATTACATCTACTCATGACCTCTCATGCTGTAAACACAGTCCAGTTCAAAGTAAATGGCACAGATCCATATACGGCTATGGTCTATTTGCATATAGGCCTACTGCATTGCTGATTGGTTATGCCGCACCAGTCTGTAGAGTATGGGCTGAGTCGTACGTGTCAATGCAATAGAATCCTACTACGACGCTTTCTGCCTACAACAAAATCACTTGAATAGTTAGTTTAATTTCAGTATGTTGCATTGAAAGTGGCTAGTATTGCATTGATTCAATCACAATTCCCACAGTAAAGGGAAACGTTGATAGTGTAAACTCTAGAAAGTTGAGTGATGTTCAATCTCGTGCTTCTCTGTGCAGGCTCATATGTCAGCGTGCAGCTTAGAGGGAACATTACCTATAGGTGCACTTGATTTGCTCAATGGGACTGCCGGGTAGGCGGAGATCTCCCTTCAAACAAATGAAATGGTTAAAAATGGGAACACAGCCTTCCCAGTATAGGGCTGCCGAATCAAGTGCAGAAATGTTTGGTGATTGACTAGGCAATCGACCAGTCAGCTGTGATTAACTGGTTGGTGACCACTGTTCTAAAGTGAATGAATCCCCGTCAATCTGGGGTGACTTACAGCCAGTGACCAGTGGACTCCCAGGTGCAGCGGAACCAGGATGATGTCATACTGGAAGAGGTCCACAGCTTTGGTCCATCGCTTCACGGCAGAGTGCCCCCCTCCATGAAGTTTGGGGAAGAAGAAAGTACTGAAGGAGTAGACCTTCAGCCCTTGCCCCGCACTACTGCTATGAATCATTACTAGGGACAGGTAGAAGTTAATCACCTGAGAGGGAGAGTTTTTTTGTTAGACACACACACACACACCAGCAACCTCAAACTTAACGGCCAACAACCAAACACCTCATCGTTGAGCCAGCTCCCTTCCTGTAGAGAGGCCAGGTCTCTCTGTGTGATGCATAGCTTGAAGGCTGAGCTCAGGACCAGGTTAGGATCCCTCTGGGACAGGGCACGACTAACCTCCACAGCCATCTCCTACACACACACAGTTTGAAATAAACAGAATGAAAACAGACCCATAGAATACGAACACTCATGTGTCAACACACTACACAGACATACCATTATAGGGAAAAAGAACACTCACCTTGCTGAACCTGGGGAGCTCCTCTGCACTGTTGAGAGTGTCAGTGTGTGTTGGCTTCTCTCTGTCAACCAGGTTGAGTCTTGCTGCCACCTCTGCAGAGAGATCCAGCTCTGGCTGCTTCTGCTGGAGGGAGAGACTTTATAACAACCTTATGATGCTTCATAGCAGCCTTATGACTCTTCCTAGCATCCTTACTACAGTTCATAAGTGTGTGTCCTACCTTTGCATTGCTGGCAGATTGTGTATCCACAGCTGCGCTGAGAGGCTTACTGAGCCACAACTCTCCTCTCATGTCTCTGGTTTGTTTGGCTGAGGATGTATCTCTCCACATATACACACTGGGGTTGGCTGCAGATAGGAGAAGGAGAAAACATTAGCCTAGGACAACAGCTTCCAATACATGAGAAGGGGGGTGAGAGAGGCTGTGATAGTAGTCTACCTCTGAGGGGTCCTGTCTTTGGGGTCACAGACTCATAGGTTCTTCCCAAAATGGCCATTCTATGTCCTTCCCGTGTAAATGTTGCCCTGTGAGGAAGCGAAGAAAACAGATGTTTGTAAAAGTTAGCTAACCGAACCACTGGAATGAAAACTAAAATCTCACTCTCCATCACCACTCACCCCTGGGGTTTGGTGCGGGTGAAGGGCAGCGGTTGGCTCTTGCTGTATTTATCGGACACCATCTCCAGAAGCCGTCTGTAGTGCTCCTTATCACTCTCCTTCAGAGCCTGGAAACAGAACAAACCTGACAACTACTGACATACCTGGCGTGGCATTTAATAACAACCAGGATCAATCACAGGGTTGATTTTCATTTCAAACTCATTCTTAACTCACCTCCTCCACTGCCAAGCACTGTCTGTGGGTGCGGTTAGGGGTGGGCGGGAGTAGGTCTGAGCTGGGGGGTCCTGTCCCAACCCCCACCCCCAGGGTAGGCCGACTGGGCAGGAGCTGGAGGGAGCGTCTCTGGGGCTCGTCTCCGTCTCTCCCTCTGTCTGGGTTCCCTGGACACCGCACTGAGCCACTGAAAACAAGACAGAGGACACAACGTTTAAAGGAAGAACACATATCCCACATATGTAGAACCTTTGTGTTAAAGCCCCAGAACTGAAAGTATGCAGTAGACAGAAGAGGAGACCAACCTGTGTTTTCTCAGAGGGGGAGAGGCTCCCTGGAGGAGGCCCAGCCCCCCCCTCTCCCTCTGTCCTCCTACTGTTGGTTTCTCTGGAGACATGGAAAGAGGGATAAACAGGTTGAAGCAACCACTTGACCTGTCCCCTCTGCTGTTACACATATTATATACCATGATGTTGTAATGTACAACACAGCTGTCCTCCTTCCTTATCGATCAAACAATCAGAGCCCTTGTTACTCACCCATTTTCCAATCAGAGCTGTTCATCCATGAGGTGTGGAGTTCATCTATTCCCATCAGGCCCACGGGGCCCTACATAATAGGAGTGATTTAGGACATAGTCAGATGTGAATATTGTGCAGCTATTGCAAAAACATTTTAACGTTTATATACTGGTATGTGTCTTTCAGTCAGAGCAGTGGTTTATGAGTGTTTTGTGTACGGTACTAGAACGCACCACTGGTACACATTCATACCTGGCTTGTTGTGTACCTTCCGTTTCTCTCACTGGCAAGAGAGAGTGGGTCCCTCAGTCTCAGCAGCCCAGCCACCCCTGCTACTGTCTTCTTCACAAAACTAATGATGTCTATGACAATGAGAGAGTACAGTACAGATGTCGTCAGTTCAAAGCTGACTAACTAGCTAACGTTAGTTACAATGACAATTAATTATAAGAACAGTGGTTAAAAGTTATTGGTAATAAGTTACCATACCTTTTCTCCGTCTCTTGATCGCCACTGGTTCACTCTGGCTAACATTTCCTGAAACATGAATGCTGTAACAGAATGTAAACACGTTTACTCAACAACAATGAACAGTAACTAGCCAGATAGTAAAGTTAAATGTGTTAGCAAGTTAGCTACAGTAAGTTTGTTACATTTATGTCTGGTAAGTGGCGCGAGGAAAGCGTTAGCTCGCCTTATTTATTTTTGAAACAAGCAGCTAACACCAACTGGAATGAATGACAATTGTTGCTAATAATTAGCTAGCTAGGTTAGCAAACTTGGGTGACATGTTAGCGGTTAGCAAGTTGACTGGCTAGCGTTTGCCAGCTGGCTTACTAACGCGTTACATAAACAGCTACACAGAACACACTAGCACCGAAGACAGTACATGTGCCAGTCACCGACCTCTGGTAGTTCCTTTTGGTTGGCCTGGCGTTGCTATCCTGCCGTTGCGAGTCTATCTCCCCGCCAACGTTCAAACCAGGCCAACCGGAATGTTTTTGCCCGGTTATAGGCTCGAAAAGCGACGATAGTCCGTCAACTACCCATCCGTACATCACAGACAGATACGAGAGAATGGAAACTTCCTCGTACGGTCGGGCCAGGACTAACTGCGGGTTGAAATACAAACTCAGTGGGCACGAATGTTCTACCTGCGCCAAACCACCATTAGCCTTCTATCTAGCACAGTTAGCCTAGCATTTAGCTTCGTGTTGAAATGACTGACGTGAATGTATACAAACTGAAGACCGTAAACCGTAGGGGTAAAACGTCAGACTTCCTCGTCCGGTCTACTTGGATATGTTACTCTTATGCCGTGTTCCCTTACTAGTTGCAACTACAAAACTCGGAAATGTATGACTTGCTAAGCGGTTGACATCGGCACTTGTATAAATAGAACCAGTTAGCAAACATTTGAGTTCCCTAGTTCCGACTAGTATTTGAACGCAGCATTAGACTGGATACTGTGGCAAGTAAAAGCATCGTAGCCAGTTTTTCACTGTCTGTAAAGTGCTCCGTTTTGCATATCATGGGTGTTCAGTGTGATTATCTTTTCGTTGGATTGTCAAACAAATTACTTCAAAAAAGTAGGCTACCTGCGCATTTCGAGCCACCACAATTGATTTAGCTGATACTCTGTACTGGACCGTAAAGCCTAATGGCTATTTTCACCCCAAATTTAGACGTTTCTGTTTAGAATTTCGGCCATTTGTTCGTCAATTATATTTATACATGCAGCGTATCTTCTGTCATAACGTGTTGCCCTAGAAGACTAAATAAAATAGTCTTCGCCAGACTGTCTGACATCGATAGAATGAATGCATTAATCTAGTTATCACCATTAAAGTTTTCTGTTTCGTTTAGGGACCCGGGGAGAACGCAATAACTAAAACAAATGGGAATGGTTGGTCCTGTACTGTGTCCAAATGGCATCACTTTTAACGGTTTTAATTTAATTAAAAGCGGACAAAACACGTTTCTTTATAGACTTTAGTTCGTTTTGGGAGCATATTTGATGTGGTTAAAAAATCCTGCATGCATAAGTGTCAAAGATAATACATTTGCATTTTCTCAAGAGATGCTGAAATAAATCACACACTGAACAAAAATAATAACGCAACAATTTCAAAGATATGACCGAGTTAAAGTTCATAAGGAAGGAAACCAGTCAATTGAAATACATTTATTAGGCCCTCATCTCTGGATTTCACATGACTGGGAATACAGATATACATCTGTTGGTCCACAGATAACCTAAAAAAAAAGTGTGCCACACCTGTCAAGTTGGTAGATTATTTTGGCAAAGGAGATATGCTCAGTAAAAGGGATGTAAATACATTTGGGCACAAAACTCTTGCTTTTTGTGTGTATGGAACATTTCTGGGATATTTTGTTTCAGCTCATGAAACATGAGACCAACACTTAACTAAAATAAACACAACATGTAAAGTTCTCCACTCCTGTTCGAGGCAAATGTAAGATATTTATTTTAATGCAAGACATGCATAAATTCTGCAGTTTATATTATGGCACATGTGAGATTATATGCAATCAGTGTCCAGATTTCAATTACTACTCTATTTAACCCATATTCATTTAAATGAGGAATATTCTGCTTATTCATGTCCACAGGGTTACTCGTGAACAGGAAATCAAAGGTGCATGTAAACAGTTTATACCGAATAAGACCTTAACAGATGAGCTACTATCTGGAAAACTGTGCGCATGTAAAACGGTACCAGTTCCAATCGACTAACCAATGACCTACCTTGTATGCCCTGAATGATTACATCATTTAATGGGCATCTCAGTGATTTAAGCCCCAGCTGAAATTGTTGCTGATAAACATTCTAATATAGTATAGAAATGGTTTAATCTGTAATTACCAGAGCACCAATAAACGTCATATCAGTGATTTGACCCCTATGTGAGTTGTCATGATCTGCAGTGTAACTGAAGACATAACTACCTAAGATTTTGCTGGTTATTAAGATTGTTTGCCCGTCTGAAACCGTCAGTCTCATTTTGAGATGGTAAATAAATGTGCTTCCAAAGCACCCCAGAACTAATCACCAGCGTTAATGAATGATTAACTAAGTAAAATGGAGGTGTGTTTGTACCACCATCAGTTTTTGATCAACCCACAATCTAAAAATACTGTAAGTATTGATGTAAGTCTGTGCATGTCTGATCCTGCCTTAAAAAGATATGCGCAAGGCAGGTAATCACACAATTCAAATATTTATTGATTTTGTAGAAATGGTGATCTATAAAAAATTAAATTAAAATCATTGACAAAACGTATTCACCAGCTTTGATCTAGCTCAGAATTCCAGTCTGAAACTTGACACATTTATCCACAGCGAACATATATACAGAATCAGAGATACAAACTTGAATAAAGGTCGGGTAGAAAAATATAATCTAATACTTTCAAAAACACATGCATTCGGGTGAGAAGACCTCTTAGGATTTACTCGGAGGCCGACAGAAATATCTGTGGAAAAAAGTCATCGTAAAAAAATAGTTGTCTTTAAAAAAAAAAGTAACTTTCTAAATCAGATATTAGACAAATACAATTCCCTTGTATATTTGAACACAGATGGATCATAAATATGTTGCATTGAAAGGAGGCATTCATACATTGCTTGATTCCTTCAGTCAGACTTCTTGTGGTAGGAGAGAAGAGATGGAGAGTCTGGAGGAGAGAAAACAAGGTGTCAGAACCAGATAAAAGGGCAACACACACTCCCTCTCACACACAAACATATGAACACTCTGGTATCTGTGGAAAACACTCAGTACAGAAGAAAGCCATTCTAAAATGAACAATGGTCCATTGAATAGTTACGTAGTGACTACCCACATGTGCCTGCTTACACTAGATTGTTCCCTACCCTGAGATGTGCATCCTGGTACTTGTAGTTTGTTCAGTATGGTGGGGGTGATGTGTGGAGATATTAACAAAGCAGTGTATTCTGGTACTTGTAGTTAGGTCCTCACCTGGGCCGTACCGGTAGATGAGGGACAGACAGCTGAGGTACAGCCATGTCCTGTTCTCTTGCAGCCACAACTGCCGATAGCCAATCATATCAGGGGAACTTGGAGGCGGGGCTAAGTAATCCCTGCCAACTGGGTCAGGAGATGGGATTGGAGGTCGTGAGATTGATTGATCAGTTTGTCGGAGAGGAAGTGTGTCTATGGTAACAATGCCGTCCCCTAAACCCAGGGATTGTGGGTAGTGGACTTGCCGTGGTACAATGCCATCACCAAGCTAAAGCCCCTCTTTCTCCCTGTCACCTCTGATCTCCCCCCTCATCTCATTCAGTGAGTGTGTGCTCAACTATTAAGTGTAACCAGGGTGTGTGTGTGTGTGTGTACCTGGACGTGCAGCCCCCAGGCGTTGCTGTACGTTCTCCAGGTGGTAGATGTAGTCTGTCAGAGACCGCTCGGCATCCTGAGACAGAACACTGGATGGAGCACACTCAGAGGACAGGACCGGGTTGGAATACACTCTAGGGGGTACAAGAGGGGAGAATAAGAGAGAAGACAAGAGGAAGAAAGAAAAGGAAAGAAATTAAATCTCAAGCTATGTTGTTAAAAGATTTCCCCTCAAATTAATAGATGTTTACATTGGAAGGAGCAGTACCGGTTTTGCAGCCTGAAGGGTGATTTCATTGGTGAAACCACACCCTTACAGGTGGGGCTGCTGTCTCTAGTAGGTGGAGAGGAGTTGTGATTGGCCAGTGGCTGCTGCTGCCTCAAAACCTCAGTCCTGGAAGCTGAGAGTGAAATAGAAAGGTTACAAAAACTGTCCATGTACCTTGCCTGTGTGACGTTGGTAATCCTATCTTCATCGCTCTGGATGTCTCTCACACGCACCTGTGCTGTGTCCGTTGACAGTGACAGTTGTTGTCACTCCTCTCCTGATGACTCTCTGCCACTTCCTGGTCAGGAACTTCAGTCTGGAGAAGGACAGGGAAGGGTTAACATGCATGACACAATGACCCATTGCTCTAACATATACAGTGCCTTGCGAAAGTATTCGGCCCCCTTGAACTTTGCGACCTTTTGCCACATTTCAGGCTTCAAACATAAAGATATAAAACTGTATTTTTTTTGTGAAGAATCAACAACAAGTGGGACACAATCATGAAGTGGAACGACATTTATTGGATATTTCAAACTTTTTTAACAAATCAAAAACTGAAAAATTGGGCGTGCAAAATTATTCAGCCCCTTTACTTTCAGTGCAGCAAACTCTCCAGACGTTCAGTGAGGATCTCTGAATGATCCAATGTTGACCTAAATGACTAATGATGATAAATACAATCCACCTGTGTGTAATCAAGTCTCCGTATAAATGCACCTGCACTGTGATAGTCTCAGAGGTCCGTTAAAAACGCAGAGAGCATCATGAAGAACAAGGAACACACCAGGCAGGTCCGAGATACTGTTGTGAAGAAGTTTCAAGCCGGATTTGGATAAAAAAAGATTTCCCAAGCTTTAAACATCCCAAGGAGCACTGTGCAAGCGATAATATTGAAATGGAAGGAGTATCAGACCACTGCAAATCTACCAAGACCTGGCCGTCCCTCTAAACTTTCAGCTCATACAAGGAGAAGACTGATCAGAGATGCAGCCAAGAGGCCCATGATCACTCTGGATGAACTGCAGAGATCTACAGCTGAGGTGGGAGACTCTGTCCATAGGACAACAATCAGTCGTATATTGCACAAATCTGGCCTTTATGGAAGAGTGGCAAGAAGAAAGCCATTTCTTAAAGATATCCATAAAAAGTGTCGTTTAAAGTTTGCCACAAGCCACCTGGGAGACACACCAAACATGTGGAAGAAGGTACTCTGGTCATATGAAACCAAAATTGAACTTTTTGTCAACAATGCAAAACGTTATTTTTGGCGTAAAAGCAACACAGCTCATCACCCTAAACACCATCCCCACTGTCAAACATGGTGGTGGCAGCATCATGGTTTGGGCCTGCTTTTCTTCAGCAGGGACAGGGAAGATGATTAAAATTGATGGGAAGATGGATGGAGCCAAATACAGGACCATTCTGGAAGAAAACCTGATGGAGTCTGCAAAAGACCTGAGACTGGGACGGAGATGTCTTCCAACAAGACAATGATCCAAAACATAAAGCAAAATCTACAATGGAATGGTTCAAAAATAAACATATCCAGGTGTTAGAATGGCCAAGTCAAAGTCCAGACCTGAATCCAATCGAGAATCTGTGGAAAGAACTGAAAACTGCTGTTCACAAATGCTCTCCATCCAACCTCACTGTGCTCGAGCTGTTTTGCAAGGAGGAATGGGAAAATATTTCAGTCTCTCGATGTGCAAAACTGATAGAGACATACCCCAAGCGACTTACAGCTGTAATCGCAGCAAAAGGTGGCGCTACAAAGTATTAACTTAAGGGGGCTGAATAATTTTGCACGCCCAATTTTTCAGTTTTTGATTTGTTAAAAAAGTTTGAAATATCCAATAAATGTCATTCCACTTCATGATTGTGTCCCACTTGTTGTTGATTCTTCACAAAAAAATACAGATTTATATCTTTATGTTTGAAGCCTGAAATGTGGCAAAAGGTCGCAAAGTTCAAGGGGGCCGAATACTTTCGCAAGGCACTGTAACACCCATCCACACACACGAGCAACACAACACCCAACCCACCGTGAGATGGCGATGACAGCTCGTACTGCAGCTCTGAAGCGTGAGAGGGGAGAGTGTGTGTGGGGGGGCGAGGGGTGCGCCCCCATCCGAGCGATAAGACAGAGAGTTGCCTGTTCACAGTCCTGAAAGCCCCCCAGCAGGAGCAGAAGGTAGCGCTTCTGGTAGACCAGAGACTTCCTAAAGCTCTCAGCCCGTAGATAGCGCTCATACAGCCGCTGGAATAGAGGGACAGACACACAAACAGGGTTAAAGGGACATCAAGACAAGGGACTTCACACCAGATGATCCATGGGGGCATTCGCGCGCCCGGGTGGCTCACCTTGCTGCTGCTGAGGTCAGTGCTGGGCCGGTTCTCAGTCTCTGCCTGTCGTAGCTGTCGTTCCAGACAGGACAGGGTGTGTTTCAGGTTAACTGTCTCCTGACTTAGCTCTTTCACGCGGGCCGACAGGTCAGAGTTCTCCATCAACAACCTCTCCCCCAGCACCGAGGAAGATGAAGACTGCAAGCAGAGAGAAATTGGTTACCAAGGTTCTTATCAAACTCATTTATTGTAGTCGCAAATCCCCCCAAATACACTGCCAACTAGCTCGTCTCCCAGTGCATCATGTTGCTATGCATGGGCCAAGCTATGATCAGCCATTTCTGGTACCTGGTGGTTGTATAGGGCTGTGCTGGTCTGGTCTGGCCCAGTCGATGTGTTATTCTTGAGTTGGAGTGGGCTAGCGTTGTACTGGTGTCGGTTGGACAGTCTCTCTGTGGCCATCTCTCTCTCCTCCCTCTCTAGCTCAGCCAGAGTCTGCTGGAGATGTCTCATCCTCTGCAGGTCCTGCTGCCGCAATAACTCCAATTCACACTGCAGAGAGAGAGAAGAGAAAACAGGAAAGTAAACAAGACAAAGATGGCATACAAGTGGCTGAGACACAGTTGTATTACAAGTCAGACAGGCAATGCTAAAATGTTGCGTGAAAATCTCACCAGTTTGTTGCTGGTTCTCTCGTGTCGCCTCTCTCTCACCGTCTGCTCCTGTCTCTCCTTCCTCCTCTCCCTCTCCCTCTGTTCCTCCCGCTCCCTCTGTTCGTCATTGACCGATCGAAGCCTCTCCCTCAGCACATTGCGCTCCGCCCCTAAGCGACCAGAACGCTCTCTCTCAGTCTCCAATGCTCGACTAGCCTCCTGCTTCTGCTCCTTGAGTGTCTCCATAGTAACTCTGAGGCAGGCTGCAGCATCCTGATCTCTCTGTGCCTCCTCTCTCCTCTTCCTCTCTTCCTCCTCTACTCTCCTCTGGTTCTGCAGAAGTTCCGCCCTCAGTCCATCTGTCATGGTGGCTAGCTCCTCCCCCTGCCTCCTCTCCTGCTCCAGTTGAGAGCGGAGCTCCGAGATGAACTTCCTGTCTCGGGACGCGTCCGCTTCTTGTCTGCGTGTGATGTCATCGAGACGCCGGGCGGAGCGCTCGCATTCCTCCTCCAGTTCCTTCATGTGGGCGTTGGCTAGGCGGGACTCAGCCTCTTTCAGGAAGTGTTCCAGCCGACTCTTTTCCTGTGACTGGAAAGTGTCGAGTTGCCGGGCGGAACGGGCGCATTCCTCCTCCAGCTCCTTATGGGCATCGGCTAGCCGTGTGTCGAGCTGTGATTGGAGGAGGTGGCCGCGGGAGAGTTCTATCTGGAGTTCCTGTCGGAGGTTACTTGAGGTCGTCCTCTCCTGGTCCAGCAGACCCCTCAGGGCCACGACCTCTGATCTCTGCTGCTCCTCTTCCTTCTCCCGGAGGTGTGTGAGAGTTCTCTCCTGGTCCAGCTCCTGCTGTAGCTCCTGGACTCTGGTCTCCTCCCTCCTTACAGCCTCCTCACAGTCCTCTATACACAGCCTGGGAGAGGACACACCATCAGTATTTTTATTAATGTGTGTGCATACATAAAATGTATGTATGTATGTATGCATGCATGCATGTATGTATACCCGAGTTTGCAGATCTCGTTTTGTAGTTCCTGCTGGGTGCTGTGGGAGGAGTTAAGTCGCTCTCTGCTCTCCTCTAGTTCCGCCCTCAGCCTGGATAACACCTCCCCTTTAGATGACTCCTCAGTCCAGTCGACGGAAAGCCCTGCCCTTTCACAGTCAAACACACCCCTTACTGCAGCCTGCTGCCCTCTGCTCCAACCAGCATCCGAGTTCTCCTGTTAAAACACACAGGAGGGTCAGTATGCAAACATGCAGAAGTTAAGCACAGATCTCACACACTCACCGGTCTTTGTGCCATCCGACAGAGCAGTTCTCTCAGAGCGATGACAGTTTCCTGTAACACCCTCTTCTCCTGCTCCCAACACATTGGAGGAGCTTTAGAGTCTAACTGACAGATCGTCTGGTCCAATGAGAGGTGGTAAGAGGGGGCGTTACGCTGGGAGAGGGCGAGAACCCTGCAGCTCTCCTGGTACACTCTCTTCAATAGACCCTGGAAATACACACACATAGTTTGGTATAGGGCTCATTTGAAACATTTAAGGCATGTGTGTGTTCATACTTGTAGTTCAGGAGACAACAGTTCGTCGTTGTAGCTCATACTCCCGGCGGCACTGCCTGTGTGTGTGTTGGTTGCGGGGTTCATGCCTCGACAACGCAGGTACTCCAAGAACTGTGCGTCCAGCCTCTCTGTCTGCTCCAACTCTACCTTGAGTCTTACACCGAGCTCTGAACCGACATCTACACGACCGAGAGAAAGACACCGGCACAGACAGACAGAGATTAGACACATGAACACAGACGGACAGGACCAACAAAATGACAGAAACAGACTTACTGCTGACATATCCATCACTGGCCCACTCCGTTGCAGACAGAGGAGAGGCGGAGCCAAGAGATGAGGGAGGGGCCATCAGGTCCAGGGCTTCCAGCTCATGCACCTGACAGGTGAGAGAGGTTTAATATGTGTGTGTGTGTGTGTGTGTGTGTGTGTGTGTGTGTGTGTGTGTGTGTGTGTGTGTGTGTGTGGACACATTTCCCAACAATTTTTCCACCCACCTTGTCAGCGTCCATTGAGTCCAACATGGAGAGGTTGTCCGAGGCAGAGATGGACCCAGGGGAGTGGGTGCTGTGTGTGCCCAGCTCTGGGCTGATTGTCCCTGGGCAGGACTGGTCTTTCCTTCCCCGGGGGGAGGCTTTAGCCTGGAGCCCCAGGCCTGTGCTGTTTAAAGCACTGAGGTCAGACAGTCTAGAACCGTGGAGAACAGAGGGGTGGAACCTGTCCTCTCTGGTTCTCTCATCAGAACAGTCCAGTCGACGGAGAACCTCGGGAGAACTCAGGGACTCGTTGGGAGACACACCATCCTGGAATCCTCTGGGCGTGACGTCTGGAGGAGGAAGATGATCACGGTCATCCAACAGCTCTGCACTCATCAGAGAAACACCATTGTCTGTGTAGCAGCTTGAATGTGTACTCACCCTTCAATGAGTGTGTCTGTCTGCTGTGCGGGTTGCAGGTCTGTCTGAGCTGCAGCAGTTCTCGTTGCTGATAGGCCAGCTCCTCTTCCTGCACGGCCAGGTCTTCCTGTAGGCCCCGGAGCTCTGCTTTCAGATGCTGGTTATTGGTTTCCAGGTCAACCAGGGCCCGGTCCTTGGTCTGATTGATATGTTCAGTTTAAATATACACACACACACACCACACTCTTCCCCCCCCCCACACACACACTGTACCTGTCCCTCCTCCAGTAGTTTCTCAGCTCTCTCTGTGCTGGAGCAAAGACCCTCCTTCACAGCTGCTAACTCTGCCTCCAGGGCTTGATGCTCTGCCCCTAGTCTCTGTAGCTCCTCCTCCCTCTGTCTCAGGGCAGCGTCAGCCTTCGCCAGAGTTTCCTCAGCACATGTCTAAGAGAAGAGCCTTCATCATCAGTATGATCAATATCAACAGCACCATCAAATATGTAATCAGTCTTCTTTGCACAAAAGCTTTCTTGCAATCCATTATCCTGGGCTTTGATTCATTTAAGAACAGCACTAAAAACCTTGAAGACAACAAGAAACATATGCAAAACACACACCAACACAAATCCCTTACCCTTCCTACCCACCATGTCCAGAAAATGCTGAGCGACTAACCCTACTCAACACCATTATTTTCCCCAAACACAAATCTATAGCAAACTGCTCACCAAAAGTGTTTAAAATAAAATAGTGATTGGCAAGTTGCATTCCAGAACACATGGCGAGAAACCTATACTCCATTCTCCAGTTTCAGAAAGAAAGTAAATAAATGCCAGTTTGAAAGAACTTCACAACACGGAACTGTTTTCTGACCACTCCTGGCTTCCTCTTTCTGATGAGGTCACTTCCTCTATGAGTAGCACTCTTCTGTTGGGTGCCAACACATCAACATCTCCTATTTTCTCTCTCTTATGCCTACTCTTAGTCTCTTCCCCTCTATAAATATACCATTTAGCTGATGCATTTTCTCCAAAGAGTCAATCCCTCGTTCACTCTCTCCCTCTTTAACCAGCTGGGTTAGAGGGAGCTGAGCTGACAGAAAAATGCCTAAATAGTGAAAGCTACTTAGTGTTGCAAGTTAGGCTTAGAGAGGCTAAATGGAATTGATTACTCAAGTTTGAAAACATCAGGCAGGCTTTCAAAGAAGACAACTTATCCTTTCTGCGTCAACCTTTACCTACCAACTAATTCTACAAATAACTAATACTACTAAATATAACACCGCCCCTACTTGGCGAGAAAGAAATGTGTTTAAATTGATGCCACATTTTGAGTCAATCTGATTGGATCGACGCTGCCGCCACTTACCAGCACTTCCTTCTGAGCCTCCTCCCGGTTGGCTCGCCTCTCCTCTAGTTGACAGCTGACTTCCTGGAGGCAGGCTCCCTGAGAGGTCACTTCCTGCTGGAGGCGTTCTATTTCCTCTTGGAGTCTGCACTCCTTCTTCCGCAGGGCCTCGCGTTCTGACGAAAGTTCTGCCTTCGCTATCTCGACAGCCACCAAGGTCTGTAGAAGGGCTTCAGTCTCTTTCTCCCGCTCTTCAACCCTTGATTTTAGCTCCAGGACCAGGGAGTCTAGCCGAGTTCTCTCCCCTCGCAGGGAGTTCGTCTCCTGGGCAAGAGCCTGCCAGCGACCGCTCTCCTCCACAGCTGCATCCCTCTCCTCTTCCAGACCTTTTTTCCTGGCTCTCACCTCTTCAAGCTCAGCCTCTTTTAGATGGAGTTCTCTCTTTACCTCTTCCCCTCTCTCCCTCTCTTCCCTGAGCCTCTTCCCCGTCTCCTCCCCCTGTCCTCTGTACTCTTCCTCCTGAGAGAGCAGCAGTCTCTCCATCGCCTCCTTCTCTCCCACCGTCACCTCCAGCTGCCCCTGCATGGCCTCCACACGAGAACGAGAAGATGAGTGGAGGAGATGCATCTCCTGCTTAAGACTGTCGCCCTCTCCTCCTCCTCCTCTCTCTGGTTGGGGGTAGTTGGCAGGTTCCGGGCTGGGAGCAGATGAAGGGTTAACACTGTCGCCCTCTCCTCCTCCTCCTCTCTCTGGTTGGGGGTAGTTGGCAGGTTCCGGGCTGGGAGCAGATGAAGGGTTAACACTGTCGCCCTCTTGTGATAGGTCGCTGACCTCGTGGTAGGCGGGGCCAAGGGTGTTTAGCTCCGCCTGTAGCGTGCTGATGACCTCGTGAAACCGCTCCTCCTCTTCCTGCTTGTCCTGACGCACCCTGATGATGTCACAGCGGAGGTGCTCCACCTGGGAGCGGAGGTCTTCAAGTTCTGTCTGGAAGGCCTGTAGAGAGACCGGGAGAATGGCTTTGAGTTCAGGCAAAAATAATGACCGTTCCATTGTGTGTGTGTACTACATAGAGGTCACAGTAGTTTGAATTCTGAGAGATTATGTTATTATATAACAGGGCTGAATTATGGAGGCCTGTGTGTATGTGGGTGGGTGTGTGTACCGTGATGTCCCTGGCTGTCTCCAGATCCAGTTCTAGCTTGTGTATCTCCTGGGTCAGGTGGTCTATCTCCTCATTCTTCTCCTCTAACAGAGCAGATGGGAGACTCTCCTCCTCTCCAATCTCTCTCCTCCAGGCGAAAGGTAAGGGCTGAAACTGTCTCCTAAACAGAGAAAGACACAGGGGGGAGATTTAGAACACAGTAGGACAATCATTGTTGGCATTAGAGAGGACTAACAAGTACTAGCATGACTGAAAACTGTAGCAGACCTACTTTGAGAGAAGCGACTTGGTCGTGAAGCTGGGTGATGGTATCCGTGTTCTGATTGGTCAGGAGCTCCAGCTGGAGAGTGAGATGTTTTAACTCCGCCTCTTTTATGGTCAGGTCTCTCTGAGTCTCCTCCATTTGACCAACCAACACACACACCTAGAACACACACACACGTTAACAAATTAATGCAACCAAGCAAACTAATCTTCTCTGGCCAAAGATCTCCATACACTAGACAGCAGGTAGCAGTTAAGCTCTGTTAGACCTTTTACTAAAGCAGGTGTTGAGGTTGGAAACACACACCTGTTTCTCCTTGTTCTGCAGGTCTTGCTGTGCGGTGTCCAACGCGTCTCGGAGAAGCTGGATGGGGTCGGTGGTGCTAGCATTGTTGTCACGGTAACAGTGACGGGTCTCATCCAGTTTAGACTGCAGGGCTGAAATCTGGAGACGATTTGACAACTGCTGCTGCTGCAATGACTCCTTATCCTGGAGGGAGAGAGTCATTTAGTGTGTGTGAGAGAGTGAGAGAGGGAGTGATAGAGTTTACCTGTGTGAGCTCCTCTTCTCTCTGCCGAGTTCTGCGCAGCTCCTGCTCCAGTTGACTGACAGCTCTGCTGCTCTCGGAGCTGCTTAGCAACGCCTGTTCCAGCTCACTAATTCGCCCAGCCAGCTTGTCAATCTCCTCATTGCGCTCAGCAACCTCGAGCTGGACCTGTTGATTGGCTGCCAGCAGGGAGGTGTGGTCTTCTGTCTTGTCCCTGATGAGGGCTTGAAGGCTCTCCACCTGAGAAAGAAACAGGTGGGGTAATGTCGGTTGTCAGGGCGCCAGTTGCCAGGTTACTATGGAGTTTCCCATGTTAAGCTGTACGCCAGGTTTACTAAAGCCATTCCGGGTCTGCAGCCACTACCACAACTGAAGCCATGAGACAGAGCAGCAACACACAGCACAGAGGGATGGAAGGGAAGGGAAAGGAGGGCGAGATGGAGAAAAGGGGGATGAAAAGGAGAGAGAAGCGGCGGCGCTCTAACGGCAGATGGATCTTCAATGATTATGTATCAGTTATTCACGCAGGTGTGATCACAACACACACACGGTGGGGGCATGGCAGAGTAGCATGTAGCTTTAGGAGTCACTGGTGAGATTCCATACCTGCAGAACCAAGTCTTCAATCTAGAGCATTCCGTGAAATAAAACAAAACAGTCAGCAACAGGTCCATTCAGGAGCAGGAACTCAAACATTAGAAACATTCAATATCTATAATGACTCAACATCAGATATTGTCTTGACTAACACCAATACACTAAGGTAAGAATGCGTGTGTGCGTTTCTTACCCACTGGCCCTTGCTGGCCCCGGCAGTGTGTCTGGCTGGCTGTCTGAGCTGAGCCTCCAGACTTCTGATCTCCTGTTGGAACTCATCTCTCTCATGCTCCCGCTCCACTGCCTGCTCCTGGAGAGACACAGATAAACTTGAGTGTGTGCAAGTGTGTGTTTTACACATCCATACATTTCCCCACAGCGTGACACTTACGTCTATAAACTGTCTGTTGTGTTTGAGCTGTTTCTCGAGGGCCTGGACGCGCTGCTGGAAGTCTTCTGATTGAGCCCTGTGCTGCTGCTCCGCCGTCAGGCCCTGGTTCTCCTGTTCCTCAAGCTCGGTCTCCAGAGCCCTGAGGCGCAAAGCCAGTGAGCTGCGGTCTTTCGCCGCCTGCCGCTGCACACACAGCCTCTCCTGGGCCAGACGATCTGCCTCAACGAGGAGGCCTTTAGATACACAGCACAGGTGGTTAGGAACACAAACACAATCCTTCCAAACATGTACTTTCTATAGATAAGGGGAAGTATACAGTTAGTCAGGAGGAAACTTCTGGGTTTTTTTATTAAAAAAAAGAAGAAAAAAAGAAAAGAAAAAAAAACTTGGCCACAAGTCATAGCAAACAAATACAACCACACAAATAAACATTCTGCATTAATCGACTCACACACACACTAATCCCCATGCCATGGACTCTGTATAAGAAATGAGACGGGGCAGTTTTTAAAACGCACAAACAGACACACACAGGAAACTGAGCGACAAACCCGTGTCCCCCTCTATACTCTGACAGGACCCTACAGGAAGAACAGACAACTTAGAACATGACTTAACGTGTACTCAAAACATATGCAACATAATCAATCCCAGTTAAGCTTAAACCACATTTTCTCTCATCTATCCCCTTCCTCACCCTTTTCTCTCTCTCCCAGTCCAGCGGTGAGATGGACCTTCTGGCGCTGGAGGAGACGGTGCTCCTCGCTTAGCTCCTGCAACTGCACCCTGAGGTCCTCTAGCTCAGAGGTGAGGCCTTCCTTCTGATGCAGCTGCACCCTGAGGCCCTCCAGCTCCACCGTGAGGCCATCCATCTGGTGCAGCTGCGCCTGGAGGCCCTCTAGCTCATCAACAAGCCGTTCTTCCTGAGCCTCCTTTTGTTGTAGAGATTCTTCCAGAGTTGCCTTCTCAGCCACATAGCCCTCCAACAGACCTACACACACAAAAACAGTATACACACACAGATACATGAATGCACACACAACATCACACTGTTTTTACAAACAAAGATTCTAAAAACACATCGGAGACACACACAGTATCTCTACAGACCTTCGGCTTTGTGGAGCTCCAGCTGGAGCTTGCTCTTGAGTCCCGCTTCCTGGTCCAGCTGATCCAACACGAGCTGGTGTTGGAGCAGCATCTGGGAGGAGTCTGAACGGCCCTGGGAAAATCTCTCCTCCAGAGACAGATGGACAGAACAAGACTCCTCCAACTAGAGAGACCAAAAAAGAGCGAGACAGACAGAGGAACAAAGATCAGTGGCTGAGCTTCATGCAAATTCAATGCATAGAATGTTGTGTTGACCCCCCACTAACCTCTCAAGCGTTCGCTGCATGCCGACAAGCTAGTGTGTGTTACCTGTGTGCTAGCGCGTGTGAGGAGCTCCAGGAGTGTGTCCACAGAGTGGCGTAGTTGGCTGCAGGCTCCCAGGGCTGCTTCCTCTCCGCCAGAGTTTTTTTGGGACTCTGCCAGTAGAAGGTTCTCACACACACGCTGAGAGAGATCTAGAACGCCTGTCGACATGTCTGCTACAGAAAGAGGAGACAGGTCAGGTATTACACACAGTTATCAGTCCTTTCTTCCCAAGTGTGTCCTTGTTCACTCCCTGTCATAAATGTATCAAGGAAACGGGTCCAGTTGTTAGATTCCACAAACCTGCCTCCTGATTGGTTGTTTCCTCTCCTGGCCTGTCACCCTGATCATGACCTCTGACCCCGACACAGGCTTTGACCCGGCAGCCAATTAGCTCCTCCATTGCCATGGTGCTCAGAACCACCTCAATCAGAACCTTCCTCAGTCTCTCATTGGCTGACTGGAGAGTGTGCCTAGAGGTCAGAGTGAGATGAGACCAACAAAATCACTCAATTTGTTTTTTTAAAACTCGAAAGCATTTTTTTTCATTAAAGAAGCATACACACTCTAGCTGGTCATTGTCAGGCCTACATTCATCCAGACAGCCTCACCTCTCCTCCTTGGCAGTGTGTAGGTCCTCAGTAAGCATGTTGAGGAGGTTGCCTCCCTCCTGACTCTCTCGTTCTCGCCGTTGGAGGAGTGTATCCAGGGTCTCCATCTCTGACCTCTTCCCCTCCAACTCCCCCTGTAGACTACCCACCTCCGCTCGCAGCTGGAGAGCGAGAGAGAGAGTCATAGCACAGCAGTACCAATACAAAAGACAGACAGGTGTGTGTGTGTGTGTGTGTGTGTCTCTCTGTGTGCAGCTGAGAGCCAGAGAGAAAAGAAACCAGAGACAGGAAACCATCACAAGACGTGATCCAAGAATTGTCCTCCCAGTCATAGATAACACAGTTGCATTCAACATCACACTCCCTTTACATAACAGAGCCAAAAGCAGAACCATGTGTCTTCTAATGTCCAATCAGAGAAAGAGAGACGGACAGTCCCCATTTTCAGTCAGCATTAGTTTGAGATTTGCCTATTTAGCCTTCCAGGAAGCACTCTCACACACAAACAATGGTGTAATCCTGCGTGCCTGGCAGGCAGCAGCTCTGCTTCAACACAAACATTTAGAGAGTGAGTTGAAATCTGAACTCCCTCCCATTTCTTCCCTCTCCCCCTCCCTCTGAATCCCTTTACCTCCCATTTCTTCCCTCTCCCCCTCTGAATCCCTTTACCTTTCCTTCCCAAAGCTTTTACTTGGCTCCTCTCTCCATCTCCTCCGCAGTCTCGCTCGTTCTCTTACAATTTCTCCCCCCTCTTTCTCCCTCTGTCTAACAACCAATACTAGTTGCCTTAGCAACAGTCCCCCCATATCCCTAAGGGGGGGTAGTTGTTGGAGCACAAATACCCCACACTACCTGATCCATGGAAACACTATTGAAATAAACACATCCACACCCCTGGTGGGGGGGTGTCTAAAATAGCATTGGAATAGAATAGATGGTCTCTGTGAATAAAGTTGGATAGAAAGCAGACCTGTCAGTCATGGTAAGCTTGGGAACTCTGCCGTGATGAACATACTGGGAGGAATGGATGGATGAATGAAAATCATTTTGGAATAAACAATGCATGTAACTGAAATGCCATTATGCATGGAGAGATTACAGATTTACATCCAGACAGCAGAGTGTGTGTGTGCGCGCGCCAGACAGCAGAGTGAGACTCTGAATTTCATACTAACAGTGTGTGGTGTGTGTTTCAGAGGCGCGCGCCAGCCAGACAGCAGAGTGCGCGCGCGCCAGCCAGACAGCAGAGTGCGCGCGCGTCAGCCAGACAGCAGAGTGCGCGCGCGCCAGCCAGCCAGACAGCAGAGTGCGCGCGCGACAGCAGCCAGCCACAGCAGAGTGCGCGCGCGCCAGCCAGACAGCAGAGTGCGCGCGCGCCAGCCAGACAGCAGAGTGCGCGCGCGCCAGCCAGACAGCAGAGTGCGCGCGCCAGCCAGACAGCAGAGTGCGCGCGCGCCAGACGCAGAGTGCAGCCAGCAGAGACAGCAGAGAGTGCGCGCGCCAGCCAGACAGCAGAGTGCGCGCGCGCCAGCCAGACAGCAGAGTGCGCGCGCCAGCCAGACAGCAGAGTGCGCGCGCGCCAGCCAGCAGCAGAGTGCGCGCGCGCCAGACAGCAGAGTGCGCGCGCGCCAGACAGCAGAGTGCGCGCGCGCCAGCCAGCAGAGTGCGCGCGCGCCAGACAGCAGAGTGCGCGCGCGCCAGACAGCAGAGTGCGCGCGCGCCAGACAGCAGAGTGCGCGCGCGCCAGACAGCAGACACACGGAATTAGTATTGAGATTAATGAGGAAGATAATCCCTTTAGAAGAGCCACAGGGCAGTGAGAGTGTGGTTCTAGACATTAAGAGTGATAACAAAACATCCTCTTTTTTATTCTCCTCCTGCAAGTCTCCCACCACAATCATCCTCTTCCCTCTGTCTCCTCTACTCTTATATATCACCATGTCCTCTCTCATTTTCCTGTTTTTTCTCCCTTTGTGCCCCCCTCCCTCAGTCTGGTGATAGTTGGGCTTGTCTTGCCCACAGAATTAATTTCATACTAACAGTGTGTGGTGTGTGTTTCAGAGTATGTGAGTGGAGGTTGAGCGATTGGAAATCCCACTCTTCGCTCATGCTGGAGCTCCATGTCCTTTCCTACCGCTGAAAACCGCACACCATGTCCTTTCCTACCGCACGCCATGTCCTTTCCTACCGCTGAAAACCGCACATCATGTCCTTTCCTACCGCACACCAAGTCCTTTCCTACCCCTGAAAACCGCACACCATGTCCTTTCCTACCGCTGAAAACCGCACACCAAGTCCTTTCCTACCGCTGAAAACCGCACACCATGTCCTTTCCTACCGCTGAAAAACGCACACCATGTCCTTTCCTACCGCTGAAAACCGCACACCATGTCCTTTCCTACTGCATTTGCTCCCTTCATTAAAATTCCAATTTAACCAGCACCCATCTATTTTTGTGACTACCTAGACCTACCATTTGGTTTTGAAGTATTGAAACCAAACCATATGATTTGAATGAAAAGTATTAAAATAAACATGAAGGTGTATTAAGAAGCACTCATAATTTCAAATAGACTTTATGTCATATTAAACAGTATATAAACACTAAATACGTCAGGAGACCGACAGGGAGTCTAATAAGGAACGGAAATGAATTATTTAGGCTATATTATTTCAACTGTTTCAAGGCTAAAGCCTACAAAGAAAAACATTGTGAAGCTTTTGCTCGTGTCGACACAATAAGCTGGTAAGGACATAAAGCGTATTCAATCATTATAATCTAGAAAATGTGCATGTAGGCTGTGACTTATAGAATTAAATACAAATAAAATAATGACTTTAGTGCCTTCATTTTTAGAAGCCCGAGTTTGGCCAGTCTGTGGCTTCAGGCTCATACGATGGTGTCTGGAGAGCAGGTCAGCAGGTCAGCAGCAGAGAATATCCTCTCCACACTTGCAGAGCCACCAGGGATGCAGAATTGTTTTTATTTTTCTAGGACCAAAGGTTTTTAGGCAAAATAACCCAATCAAGACAAAGCTCTCTGAACGTGGGAATATGCCAGGCATATTGGACCTAAATCAATTATGGTTGATTGTATGATGAACGAAACGTTTAAGAAATACGATTCTTTGTTTATAAATACTTTGCTACAATGACACTTCGATATCTACCCACATACATCTTTTAGCATGTGCACGTAGTAGGTATACCATCATGCTTTCTCAGATTCTACAATGACTCTTTAGTTGTGGACACTACCGTTGGATCACCGCACTCCCTTATTGCGCCTCATCCTTGGAAGTCAACTTGATTTTGCACCTGTGTGTTTTATTAGTTTGTTTCTGAAAATATTCAGCAAACAGACAGTCGCAAGGGGCTATTGCGACTGTGTCTAAAGCAAGGGGCTATTGCTGCACACAAGTAGACGACAAGTGCATGCTGGGCCGGGCATGCCCAGAGCTCGTGAAGTAAACGCTACTGGAGTGAAGTTGGAGCGGGTGAGAAGGCCGACGCTCCAGCCTTTGGGAATCTCGCTCGGCGCTCCAGTCATATTGGACACGCTCAAATACTCCGGTATGTGTGTGGTGTGGGTTACCTGTGACACCACAGTGTCCAGCTGTAGCAGTTGTGCAGTGAGCTGGCTCATCTTGTCGGTGTAGCTTTGTTCCTTCTGCTCGTGTTCAGCACCGAAGAAGCTCTGCCTCTGTTCTGCTAGCTCCGCCTCCTTCTGCTCCTCAAACTCCGCCTTCGGAGGAAAGAGATGCTGGTAATGCTGTCCAAACCGCCAGAGACCACTTCTGTTCTTAGAGGTTGTTCTAAAACTCACACCAAGGTTATTGGGTAACAGCTCTCCCTTTTCCAACGTTTAATGTTAAAACTACAACCAAAAACTCACAAGCTGATTCGGACTGACTGACTAACTAACAGACTGCTAGCTCTCGCTCAGCTCAAATGCATCATTTAAAAAAAAATATATATATTTTTTTTAAGTGTACAAAATAAAACCTTCTGCATCAGAGGATCAAAAGCTCAAATCCATCCCATTTAGCCACTGTTCACGTGGCAGTAACACACACCCACAGAAATATAGACACACACGGATACCGCCGATACAAAAACAAACACTGTCCTATAAGAAGAAAGGATTATGATGGTTGTGTAAATCTCATGGGACACTGGCCAAGCATGGGCTAACCCTAGTCTTGCTGGGGTGTACACGCATACATGCACACACAGAAAGAGACAGACCTCCAAAATCTAGCCCCATTATATAATCTGTCAGAATTCAGTTTCTCTCAGTGATCTACACATGGAACACAACGGCAGACGACTGTGACATCAAGACAGGAAAAGGTGATAACAAAGTCAGATGCACAACTGAATGCGTTCAAGCCAAATGTATCCTAAAAAGACACCCACCATATGTTCCTGTATAGTTCATTGCAATGTTTAAGACTGATGAAGACCTCACCCCGTTTTCCCCACCCTCTCTCCCTCTTCGGATTTGGAGCCTTCAAGCAATACGATGAATATTTCCTCTAGCCTATCAGACAGCAAGTTAATTCCTCTTCCTCCACCTGTCATCCCTCCCCCTCTCCATATCTCTCCTCGTCTCACCTTCAGTTGGCTGATCTTGTGCTGAAGTCTCTCCTCTGCTTGGGCCTTCAGAAGCTCAACCTCTTCCAGGAAGTGCAGCCGTTGCCGTGACAACGACTCCTCCAGGTCCCGGCGACACACCTGTAGCTCTCTCACAGACGCACTCTTTAGCTCCTACACACACACACACACACTTCTTCTAATACAGTGTGTGAACGCACAATGAGAGAGTAATCCCTTTGCTTTTATATGCCATTAGAGACACAGTCAGCATTAAGACTACTGAGAAGGGGAATGGGATGTTCTGGAATGGTTCGCAAGTGTGTCAGACCTGAAGCTGCTGCTGGTGCTGTGTGTTGAGTTGCTGTGTCTCTGAGGTGTAGGTGCGTGTGAGCTCCTCTAAGGCGGTGCAGTGCTGTTGCGCCAACTCCAAGACCTGGGGACAGACACGACCAGATCAAAACACACCTGAATGGATGGACAGATGCTCAGACTAATGGATAGACCAGCCAAGGGGTGGAGGGATGAATACCTTTTTCCTGAGGGCCTCCAGAGCCATGTGGTGTTCAGCTTCTAAGGCCTCTCTCTGGATTGTCAACTCATTCTGAGAGAGAGAGCAATAAAGAGAAAACAGAATTGTCTAATGAATACACAAGACTTTTCTTTTTTTACTGTGGTGAATTTGCATCTTTCCTTGACATCAAATGACCACTGTTGTCTCACCTGGTGGGTGTGGCTGAGCTCTGTTGCCATGGCGCTAAACTTCTCCATGTGAAGCTGAGCCAGCTTCTTCCTCAGCTCCTCCCTGACAGACTGCTGCTCCAACCCATCACACTCCACTTCCCGCATATGCTCCGCCTCAAGCTGTGACTTCTGATAGCGTAGAGTCTGAGATAAGGGAACATTAAGATAAAATAGATGTGAAATGTAGAATATAGATATACAAGATTTAAAACTCTGTGTGTGTGCGAGCATGTTCTCACCTGAATCTCCCTCAGGTACGTGGTTTCCAGTGTGTCCATATTACCCAGCATCCTCTTCTCCAGCTCATCCCTCTCTTCCTGATGCCGGTGTTCTAACTCTGCCTCCTGTGCCTCTAGCTGAGCCTCATTGGTTTCCTGTAGGACTGCCTCCAGGCGATCGAGCTCTGCCTTGCGTTTTGATTCAAGGCTGGTTTCCAAGACAACAAGCTCCTCCTTGTGTTTTGTTGCGATCTCCGTTGCCATTGCTTTGAGCTCAGCCTTGTGATTGGCCAAAAAGGACTCCAGTTCTGCTTTGTGATTGGTTCGTAGCGTGTCCATGTCCTTCGTGTGGTTGGTCAGTAGCATGGTTTTCAGGAGTTCCATGGCAGCCATGTGTTCCTCCCTCAGCTCCCCCAGAGAAACCTCACCCTGCTGGGCCAGACGCTGCTCCAACTCCTCCCTCTCCTCCTGGAACCTACACACATACAGAACAGGTCAGCCAGATTAATTTCACTTCAGATGAAAGGACAGATACAGAGCGTTAACTCTCTCTGTGAATGCATTCATTTACTATGGGGCAAACTTTCACTAGCTCGTGAGAATCTCTGGTATTATATGAAACACACTGTATTAACCTCCAGACCCCCCCCCCAGCCCAGCCAGGTCTCACCTGTCCTGGGCTTGGCGCAGCCTCTGGTCTCCCTGCTCCTGAAGCAGAGCAGTCAGCTCCTTGACCTCAGCAGCCACAGTGGACTTGGCCCTGGCCAGCTCAGCTTCGTACTGGGCCTCTAGTCTCTGTCTCAATGCCACCGCCTGGGGGTCTGGGGGAGAGACATGTGAGACAAAGGGGAAAGACCATACAGAAGAGACAGGAGAATAAGGGAGTTGTTGAACTACACAAAACCTTTTCATGTACTTACTCTGGTTGTTGTCCAGTGAGGCTTGTAGACTCCTGAGCGCCACTCTCGCCTCCTCAATCCCTTTCTCCAGAGCTTTCCTTTCCGCTGCCATCCCTCTTTCCATCTCCTCTCTCAGGGCAGAGACCCGTGCCTCCCCCTCCTCCTGGAGCTCCTGTCTGAGCCTCTGCACCTCCTCCACTCTCCTCAGGGTCATCTCCTCCATCACACGTTCCTCTGCTAGTTTCACACCCAGCTCCTCAGCAAAGCTCTGCTTCAGCTAAAAACATCCAGGTCAACATAGTCATTCAGGGTCAAAACATCCAGGTCAGCATATGGTCATTCTGGGTCAACATGTGGCAACACTCATTACGCTGTCATACAATAATGTTTATACAGTTGAAGTCAGAAGTTTACATAGACTTAGTCATTAAAACTCGTTTTTCAACAACTCCACAAATGTCTTGTAGACAAACTATAGTTTGGGCAAATCAGGTAGGACATCTACTGAACACATGACAATTGTTTACAGACAGATGATTTCAATGTATCACAACTCTAGTGGGTCAGAAGTTTACATACACTAAGTTGACTGTGCCTTTAAACAGCATGGACAATTCCAGAAAATTAAGTCATGGGTTTAGAAGTTTCTGATATGATAATTGACATCATTAGAGTCAATTGGAGGTGTACCTGTGGATATATTTCAAAGCCTACCTTCAAACTCAGTGCCTCTTTGCTTGTCATCATGGGAAAATCTAAAGAAAACGGCCAAGACTGCAGAAAAACAATTGTAGACCTCCACAAGTCTGGTTCATCCTAGGGAGCAATTTCCAAACACCTGACGGTACCACGTTCATCTCTACAAACAATAGTACGCATTGTATAAACACAATGGGAACATGCAGTCATCATACCACTCAGGAAGGAGACGCGTTCTGCACGCAGTCATCATACCACTCAGGAAGGAGACGCGTTCTGCACGCAGTCATCATACCACTCAGGAAGGAGACGCGTTCTGCACGCAGTCATCATACCACTCAGGAAGGAGACGCGTTCTGCACGCAGTCATCATACCACTCAGGAAGGAGACGCGTTCTGTCTCCTAGAGATGAACGTACTTTGGTGCGTAACATGCAAATCAATCCCAGAACAACAGCAAAGGACCTTGTGAAGATGCTGGAGGGAACCGGTACAAAAGTATCTATATCCACAGTAAAACAAGTTCTATATCGACATGACCTGAAAGTCCACTCAGCAAGGAAGAAGCCACTGCTCCAAAACTGCCATAAAAAAAGCCAGACTACGGTTTGCAACTGCACATGGGGGCAAAGATCATACTTTTTGGAGAAATGTCCTCTGGTCTGATGAAACAAATATAGAACGGTTTGGCCATAATGACCATTGTTATGTTTGGAGGAAGAAGGGGGATGCTTGCAAGCCGAAGAACATCATCCCAACCGTGTAGCACTGGGGTGGCAGCATCATGTTGTGGGGGTGCTTTGCTGAAGGAGGAACTGGTGCACTTCAGAAAATAGATGGCATCATGAGGCAGGGAAATTATGTGGATATATTGAAGCAACAGCTCAAGATATCAGTCAGAAAGCTTGGTCGTAAATGGGTCTTCCAAATAGACAATGACCCCAAGCATACTTACAAAGTTGTGGCAAAATGGCTTAAGGACAACAAAGTCAAGGTATTGGAGTGGCCATCAATCCTATAGAAAATGTGTGGGCAGAACTGAAAAAGCATGTGCTAGCAAGGCCTACAAACCAGCTCTGTCAGGAGGAATGGGCCAAAATTCACCCAACTTATTGTGGGAAGCTTGTGGAAGGCTTCCTGAAACGTTTGACCCAAGTTAAACAATTTAAAGGCAACGCTACCAAATACTAATTGAGTATATGTAAACTTCTTACCCACTGGGAACACAATGAAAGAAATAAAAGCTGAAATAAATCTCTACTATTATTCTGACATTTCACATTCTTAAAATAAACTGGTGATCCTAACTGACCTAAAACAAGCAATTTTTCTAGGATTAAATGTCAGGAATTGTGAAAAACTGAGTTTAAATGCATTTGGCTAAGGTGTATGTAAACTTCCGACTTCAACTGTATGTACTTGCTGTGAGTGTGTGTGTGTACCTTCATAGTGCGTGAGCGTAGCTCCATGTTGTGTGTGTCTGCCACGGCAGCCAGTTGTGTCTCCAGGTTCTGGATCATGGTCGTTCTGGTCTGCAGCTCCTCAGAGTGACACCACATCCTATGCTCCACCTCCACCTGTTCACATCACATTAGCAAACCTACTCCCACTGGAAACTTAACAGAACTTCGATTCACAGAATCTAATTCATTCACTATCATCATTCATACCTCCACCTGTCTGGCAGCCTCCAGACGCACCCTCGTCAGCTCTGTGTGGAAGAGATTAGAGGAAAAGGATAAATTGAGGGAAAGAGAAAACCTTTTTATATGTTGAAGAATATTCCAATTGCTTGTGTGTGTGTGTCCGTATACCTCTGACATGGCTGTCTGACAGTTTAGCGCAGAGTTGTTCCAACTCGAGGGCGTGGCGAGTCTTCAGCTCCTGCAGGTCGCCATTGTAACGATCAGTCAGGTCCAAACGCACCTAGAGAGAAAACGAAAGAGTGAGGGGAAAGACTAGGCCTGATCAAAGGTGAGACTGCTCCTGTGTGTGTGTGTGTGTGTGTGTTCGCTCTGTTTATGCTTGGAAAATGTGGCGCCGGCAGCATTTTAATTTACCGGACATTTATTACATTTGCCTGACCAATATGCATTGGGTGCGTAACCTGATTAGGGCGTCCCACCCACAGTGCTCTGAATTCCAGAAGTCATTTTGCATCCTCGAGTCTATGGCTTGTGTCCTTAACAAATTCCGATGCGCAATTTGAAGACGTTAGAATCACTGTCCACATGTATTTTTCTTCAGCCAACGAGAGGAGTAACGAACAGCAAAATCACAAGCCTACGTCAATTTACTATTTCACATAGAAGAAACGTTTGTTCTGTGAGAGAAAGAACTAGCCAACCCAAACAGACTCTGGGACAGTTGTGGGTTGATAAATCCCAAATTCATACAACCAGTAGGCCTAGGATACACCCCAAAAAACGTTCAGAAGAAACGAGGCTCATGCGACAGATCAGAACATTCAGCTTAAAATGTTGATCAACTATTATTGCTTTACATTCTAAGCGCAGCAATGTGCACGAGGCAGTAGGCTGTGTGTGAATGTTCACTCCATAATACAGTTAGCGGAAAACACTTGTCTAAAGGGCACCGCACATGCCAGCGATTTCAAGAGATGAAAATATCTGTTAGAAACGTAGAACGAGGGGAGATCTAAAGATGTAACAACTAGCATGAGTTGCTAATATGACTAGGATTGTGCCTTTGGCTACTGGACAATGAAAGTTGATTTGAAAACCAACATAAGAGAAATAGGCTTCTGGTTTCAAAGGCATATGGAAGTCTTTATAAAATAATTGCCTGCACATTTGCTTGGATTTTGGCTATGCTACTTTGAAGCAAGGTAAGACATGCCTAATAATATGAAGTTTCAAACAATTAAGTATGTTTTCAAAATGCATACTGCCTCCAGCGCATCTCAAAGTGGTGTGTGACGCACTGAATCCTGCCTAGTTGCCTAGGCACTTGAAATGGAGAATGGGAAGCGTGCTTCAACTACCAGATGAGAAATAACAAGCTATTATTAAATCGTGGCCATCAAAACTGCATTAAGAACTGTTGCGCAATGATTGTGTTTATAAAAGCACGTTTCACTCCAGCAGCAATAAACGAGCTGTTTGATGATCTGTAGCAGCAGCTCTCGCGCGCCATCGACAGATATTTCAATCAATGAATACTGGCATTTTGGCCTATGGGATTTATTTATTTCTCCCGGACAATTGGCAAGGCCAGTTTTATATATTGTCTTTTCATTATTTTTGGAGGGGGGGGGGGGGGCAAAAGCTGGCTATTACCGGTTAATGGTAAAACCCTGGTGTATGTGTGTGTACCTGTAGCAGCTCCTCTCTGTAGGGCAGGGCCGGAGAGGACCGTAGGTTAGACAGTTCCTTAGTGTGTCTCTCCTCCAACTGGACACGCAGCTGGTCAAACGCCTCCTGGTGTTTCTCCAGTTTCAGTGTGATCTCAGCCAGAACATCGTTCCTCAACTCCTCCCCTCTCCCTTTAGACAGGAAACTACACACACACGACAGCGGTCAGTAAGATGGCCCACCACTGGCCCAGGCTTATAGATTGTGTGCAATTGGCGGCTGCTGGGCAGATTAGCCGATCGAGGCCTACTAGCATACCTAGCATCCTGGGTCTTGAGTACAGAGTCCTCCAAGGCTCCCTCCACCAGTCTCAGCTGCAGCAGGGCTATTTCCTCCCGGTAGCTCTCCTCTGCTACTCGCAGACACTGCTCAAAGTACCTGACCGGGTACACATTACTGGGCTGTAAGTGTGTGTTCACTTGCATGGGTTTACATTGGTGTGTGTTCATTTGTATACCCTGTGCATGTACCTACCTGTATAGGTGTGTGTAGATCACATTCAGCTGCATAGGTGTGTGTGCGTGCGCGTACCTCCTCAGGTTCTCCAGCTCGACCTCGTTCTGCTCATTGATCTCCTGCCTCTGCTCGTTAAACTCCGCCTGCAGACGCTCAATGTCATCCACCCGCGACGAACGAGCTAGCAGCTGCTCCTTCAACTCTGGGGAGCGAGGCGAAGGAAAATGAGAAGGTATCTGAAATTCTGATGGCTGACTAAACCAATTATGTTCTAGCATAGGTACAGAGTGTGTGTGTGTGTGTGTGTATACTCACGTCCCAGTTCCTGGCGGTTGGTCCTCATGTTGTCTAGCTGAGCAACCTTCTGGTCACAGGTCTGTCTCAGAGTCACTTGCTCCCTATGCAGACGACACACCTAACGGGGGGGGGGGGGGAAGAGAGAGAGAGATGTTTAGGAAAGGCACCATCCAAAGCATAAAGCAAACCTCAGAAACAGAAGTGTATGTGTGTTCACCTCCTGCTGTAGCTGCCGTGTTTGTTCCTCTCTCTCCTGCAGCACCACTTGATGTCTGGACACCAGATCTTCCACTGCACCTGGAGAGTAGCAGTAACACATTCATAACATCCTTACCATGTGTTTACAACATGCGGACAAAATCAATAACACTTATTAGTCGACTCACGGGCAGCAGCGTCCCTGTCGGTCCAGGCCTGGCTCAGCTCCCCCTCCAGCCTCTGGAGCTCCTCCTGGCAAGCCTGGTTCTCGGACAGATCTGCCCCAGTCTGGGTGAAGGCTGCCTGGGTAGAGGAGAGTGATAGCTGATCCTCTGACAGCTGTGTCTGGAGCTCTGACTGGGCCTTCTCTGACTCCTGCTGCCACCGGGACCTCAAGGCCACTATTTCTGCAGCCTGCCGCTCCTCCATGGACGCTCTCTCCTGGGAGACACGACTCTCACACTCATGCCTCAGAGCATCTACACACACACAACGACAAAAACGGTCACCAATGACAGTTTTCTCGATCAGGTCCATTTGTTAGACAGAGCTATGCATTGGAGCATCTGAGTGAGAAGGCCCTATTCTACAACCATCATCCTCACCCATGTTCCTGTGATACTCCTGCTGCTCTCGCTGGATCCTCTCCTCACTCTCAGCTCTCAGCCTCTCCACCTCAAACTGCTGTCTGGCCTGCAGCACGGCCCTCTCCTGGGCCCACTTCTCCCTGAGGGAAGCCTGGAGCTCACTTAGAGAGGCCTCCCGCTCCCGCTGCAGGTTGGTCTGGGAGAGCTCTAGCTGGGTCGTTTGGTGGTTGGTCAGGCTCAGACGCAGCGCCTCCAGCTCCAGAGCCTGTTGGCTCTATAGCGCGATACATAAGAGAGAGAGGTAGGTAGGGGGTAGGGTTTCCATTAGGAAAATGTGAAGCCAGACATTTGAAGGAAACATTGGGTGCGCAACCTAATTAAGGCGTACACCCACAGTGCTCAGAATGACAGAAAACACATTTAGATTATGGTTATTAATTTTAAAGATCGCTCTACCGTTTCCTGGTTGCTAAAATTCAAATATTTTGCTTAATTTCAGTTTATGTAACAAAGCAAGTAAAGTGTACAGCATCATTGTACCATCTAAACCACTGTGAAATATCTTAATGGGAAGCATAGAAATACCACACATAAAACAGCTCTACCTCTTCTTAGACATGCTTTCAATGACAATGACAGATCTCTAACACACATTTCTATGAGAATTTGGTCGGGTCTCCCAAAAAGTGACATATTGCAGCTTTAACAGAACACGCAACTTGAGGATGCAACGACACGCATCCTTACTAAAAACCGATGCGCACTTTGGAAGAGATGATAGATTACCTGCCACAATTACTTTTCCTCAGCCAACAAGACGAGTAACGAATGGGAAGCGAGCTACAATGACCAATTGAGGAATAAAAATAGTAAGTCTTTAAATCGTGGCCATCAAAACATCTAACACGCGAAGAAAATCAAATCAAACTTTATTTGTCACATACACATGGTTAGCAGATGTTAATGCGAGTGTAGCGAAATGCTTGTGCTTCTAGTTCCGACAATGCAGTAATAACCAACAAGTAATCTAACTAACAATTCCTAAACTACTGTCTTATACACAGTGTAAGGGGATAAAGAATATGTACATAAGGATATATGAATGAGTGATGGTACAGAGCAGCATAGGCAAGATACAGTAGATGGTATCGAGTACAGTATATACATATGAGATGAGTATGTAAACAAAGTGGCATAGTTAAAGTGGCTAGTGATACATGTATTACATAAGGATGCAGTAGATGATAGAGTACAGTATATACGTATACATATGAGATGAATAATGTAGGGTATGTAAACATTATATTAGGTAGCATTGTTTAAAGTGGCTAGTGATATATTTTACATCATTTCCCATCAATTCCCATTATTAAAGTGGCTGGAGTTGAGTCAGTGTGTTGGCAGCAGCCACTCAAAGTTAGTGGTTGCTGTTTAACAGTCTGATGACCTTGAGATAGAAGCTGTTTTTCAGTATCTCGGTCCCAGCTTTGATGCACCTGTACTGACCTCGCCTTCTGGATGATAGCGAGGTGAACAGGCAGTGGCTCGGGTGGCTGTTGTCCTTGATCTTTATGGCCTTCCTGTAACATCGGGTGGTGTAGGTGTCCTGGAGGGTAGGTAGTTTGCCCCCGGTGATGCGTTGTGCAGACCTCACTACCCTCTGGAGAGCCTTACGGTTGTGGGCGGAGCAGTTGCCGTACCAGGCGGTGATACAGCCCGCCAGGATGCTCTCGATTGTGCATCTGTAGAAGTTTGTGAGTGCTTTTGGTGACAAGCCGAATTTCTTCAGCCTCCTGAGGTTGAAGAGGCGCTGCTGCGCCTTCTTCACGATGCTGTCTGTGTGAGTGGACCAATTCAGTTTGTCTGTGATGTGTATGCCGAGGAACTTAAAACTTACTACCCTCTCCACTACTGTTCCATCGATGTGGATAGGGGTGTGTTCCCTCTGCTGTTTCCTGAAGTCCACAATCATCTCCTTAGTTTTGTTGACGTTGAGTGTGAGGTTATTTTCCTGACACCACACTCTGAGGGACCTCACCTCCTCCCTGTAGGCCGTCTCGTCGTTGTTGGTAATCAAGCCTACCACTGTTGTGTCGTCCACAAACTTGATGATTGAGTTGGAGGCGTGCGTGGCCGCGCAGTCGTGGGTGAACAGGGAGTACAGGAGAGGGCTCACAACGCACCCTTGTGGGGCCCCAGTGTTGAGGATCAGCGGGGTGGAGAAGTTGTTGCCTTCCCTCACCACCTGGGGGCGGCCCGTCAGGAAGTCCAGTACCCAGTTGCACAGGGCGGGGTCGAGACCCAGGGTCTCGAGCTTGATGACGAGCTTGAAGGGTACTATGGTGTTAAATGCCGAGCTGTTGTCGATGAACAGCATTCTCACATAGGTATTCCTCTTGTCCAGATTGGTTAGGGCAGTGTGCAGTGTGGTTGAGATTGCGTCGTCTGTGGACCTATTTGGGCGGTAAGCAAATTGGAGTGGGTCTAGGGTGGAGGTGATATGGTCCTTGACTATGATTGGGCTTATAAAAGCATGTTTCACTCCAGCAGGAAGGAATGAGCTGTTTGAGGACCTGTTGCAGCAGCTCTCGCCACTGACAGATTTTCCGCTCATATTAGGTTCTGTATCTGTATGCTGTGCGTGTGATAAACATAACGACCAATGAAAATACATGCGCTAATTGAATTTCACTGAATAGTCTGGTATTTCCATCAATGAATAATTTAATATTTTTTGGGACAACTGGCCGGCTATTATCGGCTAACCTGGTAGGGGTGGTTGTGTGTGTGTGTGTGTGTGTGTGTGTGTGTGTGTGTGTGTGTACCTGTATCTGCAGTAGTTCTGCTTGGTGGGCTGTCTCCATGCTCTCCCTCTGGTCCCCTGATAGCTCTGCCTTCAAACGGCTAAGCTCCTCCCTCTGCTGTGACATCTCCAACAGCATCCTCTGGTGTTCTCTCTCGTTCACCTGGAGACAGAACACAAGAGAGAGAGGGTGGATGACTAGCAGAACACAGGTATGTGAATAGGTTGTTGTTGTAGTGTGTGTGTGTACCTGTTTGATAAGGCTGATCTGTCTCTTCTGCTCCTCCTCCAGACTGCGTCTCTGCTCACACAGCTCTCTCTCCAGACGGCCGCTCAGCTCAGACACCTCCTCCTGGTGTTTCTCCTGCAGCTCCTGCACGTCCTCACTGTGAGATCTTCTCAGTCTCTCTGTGGCCTCCTCCACAGACCGCATCTGCTGCTCCAGGAGCGCTTTCACCTCCTGCTCCCTCTCCCTCCGCTGCTCCTCCAGCAGGCGTCTCACCCCCTGCACCTCCCCGTCCTTCTCCTGCCTCTCCACCTCCCACTTCTCCCTCTCCTCTGCCACCTGAAAAATAGAATTCATATGTCTGTTCAGTACTTCCTGAACAGGTCCAAATACATATAGTCAAATCATCATCCTCCTCCTCACCACAACCACCCTCCTCCACACCTCTTCCTCCTTGTCTCGGAGCTGTCTCTGGAACTCCTCCAGCTCCTCCGCCATAACCTTCTCCATCCTCTGTGTGGTTCTGTCCATCTCCTCCTCTCTCCTTCTGCCCTCCTCCCTCACTCCCTGGGCCTGCAGCTCCTCCAGGTTCCACAGATTCTGTCTCAGACACAGCAACTCAGACTCTACCTCTGTTTTCTCCCTCTCCATCTGCTCTGTCCTCCTCTCCCTCTGCTCCGCGTCCTGCCTCGCTGTCTCCGCCTCCTTCTGGACTCTGTCCATCTCTTTCTGAGCGGTTTCGAGCTCCAGGGTTTTCTGACTGAGGAGAGCGGTGGTGGTTTTGTGCCTGGTTTTAGTTTCTTCCAACAGCGCTAGAAGCTGGTCACGATGGGTCTGGAGAGGAGAGGCGGGGTTATTAGCTTGGACCCAATTAGAACCAAACAAATCCATTAGAGGGAGAGAAGAACACCAGGATTAGCTAGTGGAAGATGAGGAGAAACAAGAGAGAGGGAAATTGAAAAGAGGGAGAAGTAGTGAGGGAGTAGGAAGAAAGCTCCTAGCTACCTGTAGTGACTGTAGCCGTATTCCAAACAGAGCATGAACTTCAGAGGAGACAGAGTCTCCTGCCCATTTCACCTCCTGCAGAGAAGAGACCAGCTGCTCCTGCTGCTTCAACCTGGAGAGGACACTCTTCTCCTCCTCCTCCTCTTTCTCCTTGTTGCTTCCTTTCTCCAACCGGACAGAGGAGAGCAGCTCCTCCTGCTGTTTGAGACGAGCGAGGAGGAGAGATTTCTCCACTTTTAGCTGTTCCATCACTCGTTCCTGGCTGGGGAGGAGAGTACCTCCCTCCTTCTCTAGGAGAGGAGAGTTGAGTCTCTCCATCTCTTTCTCTCTCTCCTCCATTAAGGTGCAGAGTCTGTTCTTCAGATTGTCCTCTTCGTGTGTTTTCAGGCTGACCTCCTCAGCTCTCCTCCTCTTCTCTCGCTCCTCCTCAAGCTTCCAGTGCACCTCCTGCAGCTCCTCAGAGACCTGGGCCCACCTACACACACACCATGAACATGAGCTGTAAGTTCTCCAACACAAAGATATGGAAGACAGGCACACATAACACACTCACCTGGCACTGGCCTCAGGCACACATAACACACTCACCTGGCACTGGCCTCCTCCAGATCCTCAGCGCTCCTCCTCAACTCCTCCATCACCACCTCCTTCTCCCTCTCCCTCAGAGCCACCTCCTCCCTGAGGTCTCCACACTGCTGGATGAGCAGCTCCTTGCCCAGGTCTGAGACCTCCTGACTCTCCGACGTCTCACTGAGCCTCTCAGAGGTCTCACTGGCGTCTCGTGAGACAGAGAGGGGGTCGTTCTGCCACTGGGAGGCGAAAGAGGGCAAGGTTTCATTCTCAGGGTCGGGGTGGTGGGACTGTGCAGTGGATTGTGGGACAGAAAAGTGAGTCTGTTCTTCGTGCGAAAAGGACAGCTGGGATTGGTCACCACCGCTGATGATGTCACTGTCCAGCTCAAACCTGTGGTGGGATGGAGGGAGAGAGGGATGAGAGGACTGAAAGGAGAGAGATTAGGAGATGTGATTTGTATGGGGGAAGAAAAAAAAAAAATCCACCATAAGGGCAAAATCACACACAGTAATTTCCCTCTGACCTGTAGTTGCCAGAGTTGTCCAGCAGGCTGTGCCCTTCCAGAAAGCTGCACTCCTCCAGAGTTTCATTGGCCCAGGACAAGTGTGTGTGTGAGGGGAGGGCCGAGGGGAGGTAGCGCTCCAACAGCGGGGTGCCATCAGTGGGGAGGGACAGGTCTAGAAGGCACTCCTCTCTCTCCCTCTCTCCATCCTCCTCCTCCACACTGGCCTTGGCCCGGTTCAGTTTGTCTTTAGAAGCCTTGAACACCAACTCCTCTCTCGTTCTCCCTCTCTCCCCCAACACCTGTCGGACTCTCTGCAACTCCTCTCCAAGTCTCCTCTTCTCCTCTTCCTGTCTTTCCCTGATCTCTCGCTCATCCTCCCTCTCGTTCCTTCTCTCCCTCTCCTCCTCCAGTCTCCTCCTTAGCTCCTGCAATTCCCTATTCAACACCTCCTTCTCCTCCTTGTACTGGTGGATCTCTCTCCTCTCCTCCTCCCTCCCTGTCCTCTCCTCTTCTAGTTGGGAAAGCATGAGCTGGTTTTTCTCCCTCTCCTCTAGCAGCTCTCTCCTCAATGTGTGTATCAGTACATCCATCTCAGGATCAATGCATTGTTCTGGGCTCTCGCACCCAGCTCCAGTCTGTTCATGTTCCATTCGGAGTGTGCGTATTTGGTTCCCTGGTACTGTCACTGGGACCTCCAGGTGGTTGGGGAGTGAGGGAAGGTCGTGGGAGCTGTGGCCAGGCCGGGAGGCCTGCCGCTGGTCTAGGGAGAGCTCTGAGCCCCACTGGGTCCTGGAGGGAAAGAACTGAGAGGTCTGGAAAAGACAACAGGGACATCGAAGAGCTTACAATCACTATTTCATTAATAGCAGTAAAATAAAATAAAACATTTTAATTTTGTCAATCACAATCATGTGTACTGTACTTGTTTAACATTTTTTGAAGTGTGTGTGTGTGAGCGTGAACCTGCTGTAGCTGCATCTTCAGAGCCTGTATCTGTCCAGTGAGGAAGAAGGCCTCCTGCTGTTCCTTGTCTCTGCTCTCCAGCGCCTCCTGCAGGTTACAGCTCAGTCTGCTGATGATCTCATTACGCTTCTCTACTGCGGCCTGTAACTGCTGCAGAGAGAGAGAGACTATAGAGTCAGACACGGATGCGCACACAGACGTAAAACACCTTACTTAATTACATTTTATTCTGTTCACTTTGGATTAAAATTGTCTGCTAAATGCCACATATATGATTGCAAGGGGAATGCAAAATGTAACAGAGTGAGAGGAACAGGCAGAGAGAGTGAGGGCGGAGAGAGCAGAGAGAGAGAGCAGAGAGAGAGAGCAGAGAGAGAGAGAAATGGGGAGGGAGGAAGTTAGGGAGGGAGCAGAGAGAAGCATGGATGAGAAAGATGTACCTTCAGAAAGTATTCACTAGACTTTGTTATTGCTTTACAGCCTGAATTTAAAATGGATTAAATTGAGATTTGTTATCACTGGCCTACACACAATACCCCATAATGTCAAAGTGGAATTATGTTTATCTACATTTTTACAAATGAAAAGTCTTAAGTCAATAAGTATTCAACCACTTATGGCAAGCCTAAACAAGTTCAGGAGTAAAGATTTACTTAACTCACATAATAAGTTGCATTGACTCACTATGTGCAATGTGTTTAACATGATTTTTGAATGACTACCTCATCGTTTTGCCCCACACATAATTTTTTTCTCCCTCAGATGAGTAGTGAATTACAAGCACAGATTCAACTACAACGACCAAGAAGGTTTTCCAATGCCTCACAAAGAAGGGCACCTATTGGTACAGAGTTTAATGGCTGTGATAGGAGAAAATGTACGATTGTAGATTTAGTTACTTCACAGTACTAATCTAATTGACAGAGTGAAAGGAACAGAAAAATATTCCAAAACATGCATCCTGTTTGCAACAAGGCACTAAAGTAACACAGCAATAAATGTGGCAAAGGAATTAAATTCTTGTCCTGAATACAAAGTATTATGTTTGGGGCAAATCCAATACAACAGATTACAGAGTACCACTCCATATTTTCAAACATAGTGGTGGCTGCATCATGTTATGGGTATGTAACCATTAAGGACTGGAGAGTTTTTCCAGGATAAAAATAAATAAATGGAATGGAGGTAAGCACAGGCAAAATCCTAGAGTAAAACCTGGTTCAGTCTGCTTTCCACCAGTCACTGAGATATGAATTCACCTTTCAGCAGGACAATAACCTAAAACAAGGCCAAATCTACACTGGAGTTGCTTGCTTGAAAATCTATGGCAAGACTTAAATGGTTTTCTAGCAACCAATTTGACAGAGCTTGAAGAATTTTGAAAAGAATAATAGGCAAATATTGTACAATCCAGGTGTGTAAAGCTCTTACATATTGTCTCAGGAGTGTGAATACTTATGTAAATGAGATTACATTTTTAACAAATTTGCTAACACTTCTAAAAACATTAACTCAATTAGTCATTATGGGGTATCGTGTTTAGATGGGTGAGAAAAATTATCTATTTAATCCATTTTGAATTCAGGCTGTAACAAAATGTGGAATAACTCAAGGGGTTTGAATACTTTCTGAAGTCTAATTACATTGGCAACCAGTTTAGAATTGCAATAAGGCACCTTGGGGGTTTGTGGAATAAGGCCAATATACCACGGCTAAGGGCTGTATCCAAGCACTGTATCCTTAGCCGTGGTTTATTGGCCATATAGCACACCTCCTCGGGCCTTATTGCTTAAATAAACCCTGTGTGTCGGCACAGTTCAATACCTTGAGCTGATCTTTTCCAGTGCAAACCACTAGGACCTCCTCTCCCACAACCGCTATCTCCTCAGGATGCCCACTGACCGCCTGCCTCCCCAGGACACTGCTTACCTCCTGGGGATGGTGTTGCTCCAAGTGCCCCTGGCTCCACTGGACCTCTGGAAGATGGCTCTGATCGGTCTCCCCAAAACATTGTGGTTCCTTAAGGGTTCAAAAATAAGTTTTGGGTAAGTAAACCTAGTCATATTGCACATATTCATAGACTAATTGCTTGGTTATCTAGAAAACCAGACAAGCTTGATCATTTGGGTGAACTATACCTTTAAAGCAGTGTGACTAATCTTAGCCATTGAGAGCTATAGGGTGACGCAGATGGTGCAGGCTTTTGTTCTAGCATTGCACAAACAACTCATTGAACACACTTGCTTTATTACTTCCATGAAACTAGATGGCCTTCCCCTTTAAAGCCTGTACATAGAGTTCACAGTAATCCAATTCATGTTGCTATGACAACCAGCCGCCACAAGCATCTTTGTGTTTAGTAACCCATTTCTTTCCACAGAGGAACGAATGACATGGTCTGACCCATGGAGAGATACATGCTCATAGAGTTGGGATTGGATTGGCATACAATCAAATCTGACAAAGACCTTATGATCGAAATGCTGCATTAAACTATAGAGTCAGCCTATGCAACAGTGTGGATATTTACATTCCTTTCATTCATTCAGCCAGAGGCTCACCTCATTGTTACACATGCGGTCCTGCTGTGTGGCGTTGCCGTCTGTCCGGAGGTGCAACCCTAGGGGGCGACCTTGCGCTGGGCCGTCATTCTGCGTTGGAGACGGGCCCTTCCCCTTCTGCGTCTTTTTCTGCGCGACTTGACCGTCGCCTTTCGCCCTTTTCTGTCGGAAGCTCGCAAGCTACGCAGGAAGGACAGGGAGAGGTAGAGGGATACGTAGGTCAGGAGGGCTGAACACCACCACACTATCAGCATGTTAGGGGTTAGAAGTCAGAGTTCACCAAAGTCCATCGAAGTTCAAAACCATCATTCCGATCAAGGAATAAAAGGCCAAAGTTCCAATCAATCATCCCAGTGATTAAAGAAGTCAGAAAAGGCTATAGGTTGAAGGGGTGAAGGTTTTCATCCGCCCAATGAGCAAGAACAAGAGTTTGATTCAGATCATCTTCCCAGCACTCAGGTAACATCCCTGATTGAACCAGCAGAGAATGAAAGCCTCAGCACATTGCCAGTCCAAAGCAGTCAACCAACCAGTCTCCACTTAGTCCTAACAGTCTTCCTCCCAGCATCTCTCCGTAGATCTCCCAAAACCACTATCACGGGTTCCCAACAAAGCGATCGGAAAAACCTCCTGACATTTTTAAGGCCAAGTGCACTGATTCAGTCCGTGTAATTGTGCATCTTTCAACATCCCTGTCCCTCTCTCTCTCTCTCTCTCTCTCTCTCTCCTATAAGCAGCTTAAAATCAGATTAGAGTGGTTCAGAGACCCTCGTATAACGCTCCACCTCTGACGCTCTCTCTCCCCCACGCAGCCTTTCTCTCCCTTTCAAACCGTCAAACCAATCTATCAATCCCACACAGATAAGACAACATAAACGGCAGACAAGCACACAAGTCTCAATATGACACTTCAACCTCCCGCCGAGGGTTGGGATGGCAGTGTAATGCAGAGAACGCATGAGGAGCTTTGTCTCGAGCCCAAAGTGTGTGTCAAGGTGGTAGCACGTGTTTTGTTCCAACCCAAGCAAACCCGTAACAAGCCGACCCATGTCATGTCCAGCCCCAGAACGCATGTTGCATTGAGCAGTGCTACTGACCCAAAAGAGTGTGTGTGTGTGTGTGTTTTAATGCCTAATCTCTACATGTGGGCTGTTCTACTCGATTGAAGTCTGCCCAGCTTTCAGCAGATACTGTACACACCCACTCTACACCCACTCTACACCCACTCACCATCCACAGCCTCCTGTGTCTGACTCTGTGATAAAGTGAGACTTAGCTGTAGTCGAAGACGCTGCTCTACACACTAACACTATCAGACAGGCAGCTGTGTGTGTACGTATGTAGGCTGTGTGTTCAAACTGAAGACTGGAGCTTGGTATGCCTCAAATCAAAAGACAACTGATGCAGACGTGGCACGTCACCATAGCAACAGCTGCCACAAGTGGCTCACTGACGATTTCACAATTAAGTACAGCATGAAAAAGCCTACTGTAGACTATGTCATGCCCATTTGTTTTCAACTTGTCTAATACTGTTGCTATATTTGAGGGCATACTAGCTCCATCAGAAGTATCACGTGAGGGTTGGGATGCTAACTGCAAGAGAAGGCCTACTGGGATCCAATGTGTTCTGTTATCTGAAACTGCACCCTTTTTTCTATACTATTTCAGACCAGTGTTTCCCAACCGTGGTCCTTGAGTACCCCTAACAGTACACAGTTTCATTGTAGCCCTGGACAAACGCACCTCATTCATCTCATTGAGGGCTTCATGATTAGTTGTTAAGTTAAACCAGGCGTGCTTGTCCAGGGTTACAATAAAAATGTGTACTGTTGGGGGTACTGGAGGACCAGAGGCCAGGTTTAGTGTCATGGCGCCATCTGATGGTGTGTGTTCACATTGACACACCTGCTATGATATCAGAGAGCCCTCCACTAACTCAACCATTAGGGGGGACACAACAACAACTGAAGACTGCTTGTGGATTAGTGTCTAGGGGGACAACTTCAATCAGTCTATCCACAAAAACAGACAGAGGCAAGACAGTGATGAGTCAACAACATCCCAAAACAGATCAATAGATCCCATAGATAGACCAGGGGGTGGTCAAACCCCCACATGCAGAGCTGGAGCTACCGCAGACTTTTTGCTGCTAATCAGCTGCTCACCAGGACCTTGATAAGCTGAATCAGGTGTGTTGGAGCACGGCTGGTGCAAAATGCCTGAATAATACTCGGTATCTCTCCTGGAGGAAGGTTGGCCACCCCTGTTCTAGATCAACAGACAGAATCGCCACAACCCAAGAGCCATGCCACACTTCACTTCACTTACCAACTGACTGTGCTGCATGTTGGTGGATTTCTGTCATAATAACAAAGGTTTATCAATTAAGTCATCATACACCTGCTGCGTGAGCATCACCCAGGTTTGAGGTGTGACAAAAATAGGTAGCTCACACATCCTTTCAAGACTCGGGTGTGCCTGTCAGATATCTCATATTCTATAGCACATGCAAATCTAAATTAACAACAACTGTTGGGAGAAAGCCACCCCAAGCAAAGGTCATACCCGAAGCGATATAGAAACCGTTGTGGGGAATGGCAGGGTTGATGCTCAGGTGACAGGTCAAGACATTTTCTCTAAAGTCTGCACGGATTATAGGGTCGTTATTTTACATTGACCTGCCTGGTCTTGAAATTTTAAACCTCAGTGGTAGTGTTTCACACCTCTCCATGCATTGCAACTATCGGATCACCTGCGTAGAATTGTGTATAGAATGTGTATCTCAAACGCAACCACATACACAGACGAACCCAATCCTGGCTGCCATCACCTGCATCGACTTGGCAAGTAGGGATGATACGCTCCCAGTAAGCGGCCCACACTAATTTGTAAACAGAAGGGGAATATATTTGGGCTGGGTAGCAAACTGAATAAGATCCCGTTTCTACAACAACTAGCCAACTGCTAGCTACGTTAATAATCAGTAGTAAACTGGGTGCATTTAGTTAAGTCAAACAGTAGATGAGACAATAGGGTAGTTCAATTAGGCATTGTAACGTCAGCTGGGTTGTTGAGTCAACGGTAGAACAATACCAACATTTGTTTAAGTAAGCCACAAATTGGATCATTATAATTCATGAATAATTAAGGGTTTAGCTAGTTACTATACTGTAGCTAGTTTAGACTCGGCTAACCATAGCTACATGTAAATGCAGTTGTCTAGCTTTGTTATCGATTCAACTAGTTGCTAAAACTTGAACTTACGCAAGGACCTTTAACAAGCAACTGCAACCTATTACTTTATTGTACGACAATGTTGCTGATACTGATACGTTTAGCTAGGTTAGCTTGATGGCTAGACAACTACTTTGATGCATTACCCATAAGTCGTTACTAACCTTTGCTCTTCCAGCATCTAGTTTCCTCTGTCCTTCATCTTCGTCCATGTCTTGGTTGAAACACAACCATTAAAGGTTAAGGACAAATGTCCTGAAATCGCTGATTATTCCACCAATACCTTTCACTTTCTTGTGCCTCGGATGCAAAATCTTTGGAACAACTGTCAATATGAAATTCAATATGGCCGCCATGTCGTTTTAGCACCGCCCTTATCACGTTTCCTGCGCTAATATGGCCAATCAACACATTCGGAGCGAATTTCCCAGCCAATGGAAATCATGCTCTCTAAGTGTCTACATGCACAGTCAAAAACTCCTTCCCATGTTCTACAGGTCCCTGACTGACAAGTTGGAAACCAATCAGAGGACTAAATGGTGAATCTAAACTTTGATTGATAAGGGAATTAGCCAATATATATAGAGAGTTACAAAAATAGTCCACCAATACAATATTTTATTTTAATGTGTGCGTGTTTTTGACTGGATCAATTAAGCTTTTTAAACCAACTACTCCACCTTTGCAAACGGTGCGCTAAATGCCCGGGGGAAATTAGTTAACCAGTAACAGCATAACTTTGGGTTGCCCAAACTCAACTGTCAACTGATGTATCTTGACACGGATTTAGTCCGCGAACTACATATTAGAGCTCTTCATGGGTCCATCCGAACACGATTACCCGGTCCGGGTCCAAAATTCGAACTTGTGCAGGTTGGGTCCGGTTGAGTTGCATTTACACAGGCAGCACAATTCAGATATATTTTCCTCTTTTCCTCCATCTTTTCAGTGAGATCTTTTTCAGATCTGATCTGATTGGTCAAAATACCAGTTAGGGACAGATCGAAATGTACTGGGGGGAGTGCTGGTCCAAATAGGTAGGGTTGTCAATGGGAGGGTAGTGCGTTTTTTATTAAGCTTTAGCTACTGCAGGCCTGTGATATGACAGCAGTGCACCCCAGTGTTCCAACTGACTCTGACAGTTGAATTTGAGGGGAGGAAGACTGTTTCAGGCCTACCAGAGTTTTACTCCTGTAATCTAACAATATAATGCTTATCTTTATACAAAATATTTTTATTTAAAAAAAAATATATGAATTAGCCTCCTGTGTGTCTATATCTGTATAGCAGACATAGCATGCCACTGGAATTTCTCTATATCTCTTTGGGGTTAGGCCTAAGCTTTTCTTATTTTATATAGGCTATATATATATATATATATATATTTAAAAATATATCTTTAATTTTTGTTTATTTGTTATAGGCTGTTTTTAAAGACGTAAATGTGGCTCATTTGGTCAATATCTCTCATTTATTGATGGCGGGTCTGAATGCATATGGATGTCCGATACATTTTCTCAAATGTCTGGTAAATTAAAATCTTCCGTGTCATGTCCGGTGCCAAATTTTCCTAAAAGAAAATCTGAAATGTCATATTAATACTTTTTTGTTGTTGTACTTTTACCGCTTTTTCTCCCCAATTGGTAGTTGCAGTCTTGTCCCATCACTGCAACTCCCCTACGAACTCGGGAGAGGCGAAGGTTGAGAGCCATGCGTCCTCTGAAACACAACCCTGCCAAGCCACACTGCTCACTTAACCTGGCCACATGAATATGTCAGAGGAAACACTGTCCAATTGGTGACTGAAGTCAGCTTGTAGGCTCTCCTCCACAAGGAGCCTCTAGAGTGTGATGGAACAAGGAAATCCCAGCCAGCCAAACCCTCCCCTAACCCGGATGACGCTGGGCCAATTGTGTGCTGCCTCATGAGTCTCCCGGGCACCCTTTTTTTTAAATGAGGTGGGGTTGGGGACCTCAGACTGGCCTCTGCCTTGGGCCTCCAAATTACTATGTTCGTCCCTGGGTCCGGTTCCAACTTTTTGGACAGGAGAAGACATCCAATCCCTCCAATAAAGACTACATTTATACATTTTCAGCGTAGAGCTTCTCATTCCAGATCCTATTTGGGTGCCAATCTGGTATGATTAAATGACCACCCAAGTTTGTACCAATTTCTAACTTTCTGTACATATGACTTTCTATTCTTATCCTAAACAATTTCACTGATCCTTACTTTTACATTTCTTTAGTTGCCTTACTGGGTTGTTGTTCAAGAGAAATACACTGTTTGTGTCAGCTCAGATGGTAAACAGTAACCTAGGATCAAGACCAAAACCAGGAATGGTAACCAAGCAGTAGGTGTGGCTTGGTTGACATAAACAGTTGTGTCCCTTAGTAACCAGGGAGTGGTCTCAGTTTGGCGTAGAGACTGAGAGCTGATCGATAGGTTTGTGACATACGGCTAAAGAGCTACAGGTAAATTGGGGACGGGAGAGTGGGGGTGTGTACAGCGGTGACCCTCAGTCACTTATTGTGTGTGTGTGTGCACAACTTCACAGTGTGGAGAATACAGTACTCTCAGAATGACTGATCCCATGCTTGCCCAGATGACCAGACTCAAACTCAGGCTGCTGGAGAAGGTAATTGATTATTTGATTGATTGAGTTTTTAAAGTTTTGGGTATCAAATAATCATCTGATCATTTATTTTGATAGACAGAAAGGCCATGTTTTTAACTTATTAGTGTAACAAAGAGTAGTAAAAGAGATCATGTTTTCTGATGTGAGTTCTGGCTGCACATGGCCTCTTGTTGACGGCTGACGACTCCCTTCCTGCTTGTCTTCATGTCCACAGAGACTGGAGAACGAGAGGGACAACAAGGACAGCAGAGCAGAATCTGCCCTATCCACCAGTAAGACTACAAAATGTTTGAAAATAAATATTGTAATGAAGTGTTGAAGTACAAGCAAACCCTGATTGTTCCTTTTTGTGTGTAAGTTTTCTGAAGTTACTTTATTCCTAATTCTGATTGGCCAGGGAGTTTTGATGGACAGACGGATGCGTTGCACAGTGTGCTTAGACGAAAAAAGGACCTGTTGCAAAGACTGAGGGTATGACATCCTTATTATTAAGATATTTATCACCATCATTATCATCAAACTCACATGGTAACTGTCTGTGTGCGTGTTGCCTGCAGGAGCAGCACATGTTGGAGGACCTGAGCAGACCTTACACCTGGGGTGGGACAGGGAGACGGTACCGCCCAGACCTCCTCCCTCCTCCTGTCCCACTGCCTCCTACTCCGGCCCCCATCCATATCTACCAGCCTGCCCTTGCACCCCCCGCTCCACCCCCGCCACAGCCCCCGCGCATCATCCAGCAAATGGTGAGACAAAAATCACTCTTTCTCTCCATCTATCTTCCTCTTGCTCTGCTTTTTCTCGTACACACAGACAGCTGATGCTATTTCTCTCTTACACACAGACAGCTGATGCGATTTCTCTCTTACACACAGACAGCTGATGCGACTTCTCTCTTGGTCTGTAGTTGCCCCAGCAGCCTACTACCTTCATACAGCAGTTACCACAGCAACAGCCCCTCATACAACAGATACCCCCTCCTCAGCCTTACCCTGCACCAAGGTCTGGGAGCATCAAAGAAGGTAAACACACACAAATGCAAAGTGCAGCTACTGGTGTGTGTGTATGTGTGTGTGTGTGTATATATATAATGTTAATGGTCATGTATGTATGTATGTATGTATGTATGTATGTATGTATGTGTGTATGTGTGTGTGTGTTAGACATGGTGGAGCTGATGTTGATGCAGAATGCTCAGATGCATCAGATCATAATGCACAACATGATGCTGAAAGCAATACCTCCCACGGCCCTGTCACCACCTTACCCAGGACAGGTCCGTTTCACACACACCCACATCATTTATATAAAATCAAATCGTATTTGTCACAAGCGCTGAATACAACAGTTGTAGACCTAACCGTGAAATGCTTACTTACAAGCCCTTAACCAACAATGTAATTCAAGAAATAGAGTTAAGAAAATATTTACTAAATATATAGAAAAAAAAGAAACGGAATAAAATAATAACGAGGCTATATAAAGGGGGTACCGGGGGGGGTATATAGTCCGGATGGCCATTTGATTAATTGTTCAGCAGTCTTATGGTTCCTGTCACCCACATACCAAAGATCATGCCTTTTTGGAATTCTTAACATCTTATATTTGTTACTTTGTTTTCATCTTGATGTTGACCTCATCCAGGATGTTGTTGTGAGGTCAGCGGTCAAACCAAGAGGAAACGCCGTCCACCACCATCACTACGGCCCCCAGGCCCAACTGCTACCTCCCATTGGCTATCCCATGTGGCCCTCGATGACGTCATCGCTACCTGAGGGGCAGGGCGGGCCTCATATGCCGTCCGTGCAGCATGTGACCTGCCCCATCACGTTGCCCCCACTCAATATGTATTAGCCTAGCCCTGAACAATATTCCCTAACCCCTATCTTCAGATATTGTCTTGTGTGAGCATTTCATATTTCAAAATATATACACATAGATGATTGATTGTAAAGGTAAAATGTATACATTGATGTTATGTTTGATAAGCATCATTTCGGGTATAGCCAAATATAAGGCTTGAATGGAGAATTTGCTTCTTGGCGCTGGAAACATGTTGTAAATTCAAATCTGTTGGCCTACTATGATTCGTAGTTGCAAAAGAGTGTGCAAATGACAAAGGTCTGTAAACATGCATCAGGACTCCAAAATAAATAATACAAGATTTGCAAACATTCTTTCTTGATCCGTTTTATTCTGTATTTAATCCAAAACTCTCCATCTGTCCTTGCATCTTGGCACTGACCCAGAAGTCATACAGTACATAAAACTAAATTTCAGTTATACTTCCAGCAAATGCAAAAATAAAAACATCATTAGTTCGGAAATCAAATAATCTCATAATCCAAAACAAAGTCACTCGCATTCATTGTCCAACCGTCATTTCTAAAAGTTATGTATGACATTATTTTAACTCCCTGAAGTTCGCCCACACACCCCCACTGCATGCACATGAAACAAACATAATTATAGCATGATTAACGTGATCAACTCTGGTGCAGAGGCATGATGGGATACAGAGAAAACACTTGGACTCTTTCCCATGTAAGGAAAATGGCGAGAGGGTGAAACCACTAAGCGAAGATGAAGTTAGGAGGGAAAGAAAGGTAGAAAGAGAGAGAGAGGGTGCAACAGAGGTAGAGAAATGAGGTAGGGGGGACTATTACGGACTGAGCTGAATTGTGGCTCATCCATGTTAAGGCCTGGATATAAACCCACTAACTCTTATTAGAAATATAGGTGTATATATTATCTATAATCTACTGGTACATATCTATACCTCTGTGGTGTGTACCATTGCAAACTAGTCAGCAAATACTGTAAATACATACCAATATATATGTAATACACCCAGTACTATGAGTGGAAATACTGGTTCCTATTGGATCTCATGTAGAAATACTTGTTCCTATTGGATCTCATGTAGAAATACTGGTTCCTATTGGATCTCATGTAGAAATACTGGTTCCTATTGGATCTCATGTAGAAATACTGGTTCCTATTGGATCTCATGTAGAAATACTGGTTCCTATTGGATCTCATGTAGAAATACTGGTTCCTATTGGATCTCATGTAGAAATACTGGTTCCTATTGGATCTCATGTAGAAATACTGGTTCCTATTGGATCTCATGTAGAAATACTGGTTCCTATTGGATCTTATGTAGAAATACTGGTTCTTATTGGATCTCATGTAGAAATACTGGTTCCTATTGGATCTTATGTAGAAATACTGGTTCTTATTGGATCTCATGTAGAAATACTGGTTCTTATTGGATCTCATGTAGAAATACTGGTTCCTATTGGATTTCATGTAGAAATACTGGTTCCTATTGGATCTCATGTAGAGGGGAGAAGGGCTCCAGATGTAGTGACAGAGATGGAAGGAGAGTCAGAGACTGCAGCTTGTGACACTGAGTCGACAGAGGTCTGTATAGGGAACCAGTAAGTCATCCCACCACCAGACCAACACTAGCAAAAGATAGCAGATCTATGGGGGGGTCAAGCTGTGTGAACACATTATCAAAAATGTTTGGCACACAAACAGATGTCCAGAAGATTGTTCGTGATGTTGAGCGATGCCACAGTGAGAAAGTCTGTATGTGCACGCATGTGTACTGTATGTGTTTGTTTGTGTGTGTAAGGCGAGGCTATCTGAACACCCCCACGTTGATTGACAGGGCCACCTCTGGCTTCCTGGCCTTGATTGGCCCCATCTTCTCTGGTCCCACCCCTTGGTTGTTCTCAACTTCAGCCCCCGCACCCTGCCCTCTGCAGGAGTAAAGAGGAAATAGTATCAACATAAACTGTAGAGATTTACTTATATAAATACACTTTCTTACAAAGCTAATGTCATACACGAAAAGCAGTGTCAACACTGTGACCTGTGTCTCATTGGATATTTTAAGAAGCCCCACCCTTTCCTGCGTTGCTCCTTCTCTTCCCTCAACCTCTGCTCATCCTGTTGGGTGCTAAAGTCCCGGTTATTGTCAATCAACAGGTTCTGTCAATCAGAAAACACCATGTTACTGTCAAAGTATTATCCAATCAGAAAACCATGTCACATTCAATAAGCAAGTTCTGTCCAATTAAAGCAGAGCAGGCTGGAACGCAACCAATACGATGAACCACAGAGCTGCGTTTGTTACCTTGACACCGACGATGTCACCGTCTTTAAGGTGGAAAGGCGCTCCGAGCAGAGACTCCGTCTTTTTCTTCTTCTTCCGTTTGGACACCTGCTGGCTCTGTGTGCACGCATCATCAACAAGCGCCAGGAAGAGTCATAAAATAAACCATAGGATAGTGACAAAACATCAGGCTCCCTCCCTCCCTCCTTCCACATCTCTTACCCAGTTGGAGAAAGTCTCCCAGGTGTGTGTGTGTGGCTGGTGCTTGGCAAGTAGCAGGGAGTCAGGAGAGAGGCCGTATGTTGAGGCCAAGGCAGAGCGTAGCGATCTGGGGGAAGGGTCTTGAGAAGCATCCCAGACCAGGTCCTCTGGAGGGTAGTAACCCCGCTCCCCTGGCACCCCCATCTGGACACGCAGCAACACCTCCTTAGGACTGGGGGAGGGGGAATGGGGCAATGAGATGGTGGGAGAGGAACAGAAGAGCGAGGGATAGCAACAGATCCAGAAATCATGTTTCTGATATCTGCTTAACTGACCAATGAGAGTAGAATAACCCCAGCCTTACCCAAGATCCTCTTCTCTCAGTAGCTGCTGCACACAAAACTCCACCCCACTGCACAACTTCAACTTCCTGTGAACAGATACTTGTTGTTGAGAAAAGGAAAGGGATGAGAGGAGATAGATAGGAGTGAGAGGGAGGGAGATGTGTGTGTGTGTGTGTGTGTGTGTGTGTGTGTACCTGAGTGTGTGTTGTTGTCCTCTGAGGATACGTGTCAGTCTCTGTCCCTCCAGCTGCCACACACGCAGAAACGCAGGAGTGGGCACACATACATACTGCAGCGCCGGCAGGGTCAGCACCTAACACACAGAGTATTAACACACACACACAGCATGGACAGACACACGCTAGAAGGAGCAGTATCAACACACACACACTACCTGAGTCTTCAGCTCTTCCAGTGTCGCCTCCTCTGAGATCTCCACCTGTCCCACAGTCCTCAGCTCCACCATGGCCCCGCCCACTAAACACACACACATTTTAACCAGTGGACATAGTTTCATACCTTCCTACCTAGTTTCATACTGTGTTTGTGTGTCTCACCTGCAGTCATGACCTCCAACCTCTGACCCTCCGTGGACCCCTCGGCTGTGCCGTTGACCTCTGTTTCCATGGAGACCACGGGATCGGCTCTTGGCTCCACATACAGCCAGACTGACAGCTTCAGAAAACCCTGAGAGAGAGAGAGGGGAGACGTGAGAGAGGGAATACATGTCTGTAGAGAGCGAATGGGGTTGAAAGAGAACAGGAAGTGGACAGGAAGTTGAGTGCACCTTGGGAGGAAGTCGTCCCTCAGTAATCACCAGAGCGTCTCCATGACTCATCTTCAGCTCTGAGAGAGACGCCTCCTGGGAAAGAAACGAGAGAGATTGTAGCAGTGAGTGAAAAAGAGTGCGGAAAATGTATCCCACTTCCTGATTTCGCTTAAGCAATCATTTATTAGAACCCAGGGATTATTGTGACAATAACACCCGACTATGGTCTGTTCTTAAGCCCGACGCTAAGAAGAGGTACGAGGGAACATCCCTTAGGAGGGTGTTGATCACGATAATATCCGGGTTCGAGGGCCCTTATTGCTTTAACAAAACAATTGCCAACATATAAAAAAAAATTAACTACCTGTTTTCATAAAAATGGGTACATGGGTACATTTGTTTTATTTCATCCTTCCACCAGGCAATATTCTATTGGCATGGTTGTCAGCCAAGAGTCTATTCTATTGGCATGGTTGTCAAAAAGGGCTGGTCGTCTATTCTATTGGCATGGTTGTCAGCCAGATCGTCTATTCTATTGGCATGGTTGTCAGCCAAGAGGGCTGGTCGTCTATTCTATTGGCATGGTTGTCAGCCAAGCGGGCTGGTCGTCTATTCTATTGGCATGGTTGTCAGCCAAGCGGGCTGGTCGTCTATTCTATTGGCATGGTTGTCAGCCAAGCGGGCTGGTCGTCTATTCTATTGGCATGGTTGTCAGCCAAGAGGGCTGGTCGCCTATTCTATTGGCATGGTTGTCAGCCAAGCGGGCTGGTCGTCTATTCTATTGGCATGGTTGTCAGCCAAGCGGGCTGGTCGTCTATTCTATTGGCATGGTTGTCAGCCAAGCTGGTCGCCTATTCTATTGGCATGGTTGTCAGCCAAGGGCTGGTCGCCTATTCTATTGGCATGGTTGTCAGCCAAGCGGGCTGGTCGCTATTCTATTGGCATGGTTGTCAGCCAAGCGGGCTGGTCGTCTATTCTATTGGCATGGTTGTCAGCCAAGCGGGCTGGTCGTCTATTCTATTGGCATGGTTGTCAGCCAAGCGGGCTGGTCGTCTATTCTATTGGCATGGTTGTCAGCCAAGCGGGCTGGTCGTCTATTCTATTGGCATGGTTGTCAGCCAAGATTCTATTGGCATGGTTGTCAGCCAATCGGGCTGGTCGTCTATTCTATTGGCATGGTTGTCAGCCAAGCGGGCTGGTCGTCTATTCTATTGGCATGGTTGTCAGCCAATCGGGCTGGTCGTCTATTCTATTGGCATGGTTGTCAGCCAAGCGGGCTGGTCGTCTATTCTATTGGCATGGTTGTCAGCTATTGGCATGGTTGTCAGCGGGCTGGTCGTCTATTCTATTGGCATGGTTGTCAGCCAAGCGGGCTGGTCGTCTATTCTATTGGCATGGTTGTCAGCCAAGCGGGCTGGTCGTCTATTCTATTGGCATGGTTGTCAGCCAAGCGGGCTGGTCGTCTATTCTATTGGCATGGTTGTCAGCCAAGCGGGCTGGTCGTCTATTCTATTGGCATGGTTGTCAGCCAAGCGGGCTGGTCGTCTATTCTATTGGCATCGTAGTCAGCCAAGCGGGCTGGTCGTCTATTCTATTGGCATCGTAGTCAGCCAAGCGGGCTGGTCGTCTATTCTATTGGCATGGTTGTCAGCCAAGAGGGCTGGTCGTCTATTCTATTGGCATGGTTGTCAGCCAATCGGGCTGGTCGTCTATTCTATTGGCATGGTTGTCAGCCAAGCGGGCTGGTTTCTATTGGCATGGTTGTCAGCCAAATTCTATTGGCATGGTTGTCAGCCAAGAGGGCTGGTCGTCTATTCTATTGGCATGGTTGTCAGCCAAGCAGGCTGGTCATCCGTTCTCAGCAAAACACTTTTTGCTCTGCAAGTTGTCTACCTCTCCTTTGCCAACTAGTCAATTAAAGTAAACCCACAATCACGACAAGCAGTTGAACCTACAGCAAACTATGTGCATTTTCATTTTTTTACCTTTATTTCTATTGCCATTTCTTTGGATATATCCATTATAATGAGTCTCCTCTGGACACGATCATTCTCTATGGCACGGTGGAGATCGCAAAAAAAAACTGCAACATTGTTGCACAGGTCAGCGCGGCAGGCAACAAGGTTTAGACAAACCTCAACTGTTGCAAACCAAATGCTAGGATGGAAGCATGGGGAAATCCTGTCGAGACATTTCTTTCCAGGGGAGTTTATTAATTGCCTGGCTGGGATGTGGGATGCTGAAGGAGCATTGATCATTCAAATGAAAACTGTTAACAGGCATTACCTGGGGGATTGTCGTGAATAACTCCCTGTATCAACCAATCAGCATCCAAAAAAAAACGTTTTATAATTCTGGTTACTGACCTCATCCATCAAAGCCTCTCCCACCTCCTCACACCAGTCCAGCCTCCTTAGATGCCAACCGTCCCCTGTACACACACATTATTAACCCACACCATTACCCCTACACCACTACACCATTACCCCTACGCCATTAACCCTACACCATTAACACATATGCACACACAGGGGAGAAGGGACACACTCTATAATCTAGTAGTTTTACCTTCAAGTCTTGCTGACTCCAACATTTTCTTGAGACACTACAATAGAATAGATAAGATTAGCACTCATTAGCAGAGAAGCAGATACACTGTCTGACAGAGAGAGAGAGACAGGCAGGCAGCCAGATAGACCGACCAGCGGACCAAACGATACGCAGTCATTCCCCACCTGTTTAACTGTGCTGGACCGCTCTACAATGATTTCCCCCTCCAAGCCAGAGGAGGGTGCTGTCCCCACACTGAAGTACAGGAACAGCTGTGTGTCTTTGGGGGCCGTTCCAGGACAGAGGGACAGGGAGGTCATCAGCCTAACCCCAGCGTCACGAACGCTCAGCTCCTCACACACTGTGGGAGGCAACACACACACACACGACAGGGCTTGACATTCAGGTAAATTTGCCAGTGGCACACCGGGCCATCGCCAACTGAAAGCTAATGGCGCCACCCCAAATAAAGCAAGATCAGGTGATTATATCTTTAGTTTGCGGGCTGAGCAAGTTAGACGATAATAACTACCCTCCATACAGAAATAATGACATTTTACTTGACAATATCACATTTACATTGATTGATTGGAGGGAAAAATACAACTTTGCGTAATCGCAAAAGGGGTGTTATTGTTAGCCATTTTGAACAGTCAGCAGGCTACTGTAGGAGGGCCAATAAAATCAGTTTAATCTTTAGCTACAGTTTGTTTTCCCAGTTTCCAAGTTCTCACTATCAAAAATCACACTTTTTAAAAATAATTTATAGAAAAACAACAATTGGATGTTCCAAGTCCACAAAAAAAAAAGCTTAAACCACATCTGGAGACCACGTTTCAGGTCTGTTTAGTCAACATTTAACTGGGAATGTTCGGGAAATCCTTTAGAAACGTTCATTCAAACAGAGCATGACGACGAAACTGTGCATTGCAAAGATTTAACCACGACTTGGGCCAAACATCGTAAATACCTGTTTTACATACACATTGTTGCATTATAATATCTACCAGTTGAACGTTGAAACATCTTTCCTACATACCCTACCAGCAACCCTACTACTGTCCTTCTGTGTGCTGCTCCACGCAACAACCAGTGGCGAGCTGCTCTTTCTTGCCGCCTGACAGATTAACTAGTCTGTGTGCGTGTGATAATCTGCATCACGAATTAACAGCTTTGGGAATTTGTCTGTTTTTTTTCAACAATTATATATATAGCCAGGACTGTAACTATCATTAATAAAGTATGTTTTTGTTTGGGGGGGGGGGGGGGGCTTTGTTGTGGAAGATTGACTGGCAAGGAGGGCTTCGAAAACCTCCCCGGGCAAGCAGACAACCCTGTATGTCGATCCCTGCATCAATACATAAACACAATTAGGTGGAAGTAAGAGATGCATGTGTCTATGTGTGAGGGTCATTGGGGGTTACAGTACCTGGGGGCAGGAGTTTCCCTGTACGGTCCACCTGCCTCAGACAGCATGCCACACCTGGACAGAGATACACACGCCAGTGAAGAGACAACACATATCTATGATAATACTGGCTGCTGCTATTAGGAGTGGTAATAATGACAGTATCTGACCAGCTAGCTGCTGCTATTAGGAGTGGTAATAATGACAGTATCTGACCTGCTAGCTGCTGCTATTAGGAGTGGTAATAATGACAGTATCTGACCTGCTAGCTGCTGCTATCAGGAGTGGTAATAATGACAGTATCTGACCAGCTAGCTGCTGCTATTAGGAGTGGTAATAATAACAGTATCTGACCTGCTAGCTGCTGCTATTAGGAGTGGTAATAATGGCAGTATCTGACTTGCTAGCTGCTGCTATTAGGAGTGGTAATAATGACAGTATCTGACCTGCTAGCTGCTGCTATTAGGAGTGGTAATAATGACAGTATCTGACCTGCTAGCTGCTGCTATTAGGAGTGGTAATAATGACAGTATCTGACCTGCTAGCTGCTGCTATTAGGAGTGGTAATAATGACAGTATCTGACCTGCTAGCTGCTGCTATTAGGAGTGGTAATAATAACAGTATCTGACCTGCTAGCTGCTGCTATTAGGAGTGGTAATAATGACAGTATCTGACCTGCTAGCTGCTGCTATCAGGAGTGGTAATAATGACAGTATCTGACCTGCTAGCTGCTGCTATTAGGAGTGGTAATAATGACAATATCTGACCTGCTAGCTGCTGCTATTAGGAGTGGTAATAATGACAGTATCTGACCTGCTAGCTGCTGCTATCAGGAGTGGTAATAATGACAGTATCTGACCTGCTAGCTGCTGCTATTAGGAGTGGTAATAATGACAGTATCTGACCTGCTAGCTGCTGCTATTAGGAGTGGTAATAATGACAGTATCTGACCTGCTAGCTGCTGCTATTAGGAGTGGTAATAATGGCAGTATCTGACTTGCTAGCTGCTGCTATTAGGAGTGGTAATAATGACAGTATCTGACCTGTTAGCTGCTGCTATTAGGAGTGGTAATAATGACAGTATCTGACCTGCTAGCTGCTGCTATCAGGAGTGGTAATAATGACAGTATCTGACCTGCTAGCTGCTGCTATTAGGAGTGGTAATAATGACAGTATCTGACCTGCTAGCTGCTGCTATCAGGAGTGGTAATAATGACAGTATCTGACCTGCTAGCTGCTGCTATTAGGAGTGGTAATAATGACAGTATCTGACCTGCTAGCTGCTGCTATTAGGAGTGGTAATAATGACAGTATCTGACCTGTTAGCTGCTGCTATTAGGAGTGGTAATAATGACAGTATCTGACCTGCTAGCTGCTGCTATCAGGAGTGGTAATAATGACAGTATCTGACCTGCTAGCTGCTGCTATTAGGAGTGGTAATAATGACAGTATCTGACCTGCTAGCTGCTGCTATCAGGAGTGGTAATAATGACAGTATCTGACCTGCTAGCTGCTGCTATCAGGAGTGGTAATAATAACAGTATCTGACCAGCTAGCTGCTGCTATTAGGAGTGGTAATAATAACAGTATCTGACCTGCTAGCTGCTGCTATTAGGAGTGGTAATAATGACAGTATCTGACCTGCTAGCTGCTGCTATTAGGAGTGGTAATAATAACAGTATCTGACCAGCTAGCTGCTGCTATTAGGAGTGGTAATAATAACAGTATCTGACCTGCTAGCTGCTGCTATTAGGAGTGGTAATAATAACAGTATCTGACCTGCTAGCTGCTGCTATTAGGAGTGGTAATAATGACAGTATCTGACCTGCTAGCTGCTGCTATTAGGAGTGGTAATAATGACAGTATCTGACCTGCTAGCTGCTGCTATTAGGAGTGGTAATAATGACAGTATCTGACCTGCTAGCTGATGCTATTAGGAGTGGTAATAATGACAGTATCTGACCTGTTAGCTGCTGCTATTAGGAGTGGTAATAATGACAGTATCTGACCTGCTAGCTGCTGCTATCAGGAGTGGTAATAATGACAGTATCTGACCTGCTAGCTGCTGCTATTAGGAGTGGTAATAATGACAGTATCTGACCTGCTAGCTGCTGCTATCAGGAGTGGTAATAATGACAGTATCTGACCTGCTAGCTGCTGCTATTAGGAGTGGTAATAATGACAGTATCTGACCTGCTAGCTGCTGCTATCAGGAGTGGTAATAATAACAGTATCTGACCAGCTAGCTGCTGCTATTAGGAGTGGTAATAATAACAGTATCTGACCTGCTAGCTGCTGCTATTAGGAGTGGTAATAATGACAGTATCTGACCTGCTAGCTGCTGCTATTAGGAGTGGTAATAATAACAGTATCTGACCAGCTAGCTGCTGCTATTAGGAGTGGTAATAATAACAGTATCTGACCAGCTAGCTGCTGCTATTAGGAGTGGTAATAATGACAGTATCTGACCAGCTAGCTGCTGCTATCAGGAGTGGTAATAATAACAGTATCTGACCTGCTAGCTGCTGCTATTAGGAGTGGTAATAATGACAGTATCTGACCTGCTAGCTGCTGCTATTAGGAGTGGTAATAATGACAGTATCTGACCTGCTAGCTGCTGCTATCAGGAGTGGTAATAATGACAGTACCTGACCTGCTAGCTGCTGCTATTAGGAGTGGTAATAATGACAGTATCTGACCTGCTAGCTGCTGCTATTAGGAGTGGTAATAATAACAGTATCTGACCAGCTAGCTGCTGCTATTAGGAGTGGTAATAATGACAGTATCTGACCTGCTGGCTGCTGCTATTAGGAGTGGTAATAAATCAAATCAAATTTTATTTGTCACATACACATGGTTAGCAATGTTAATGCGAGTGTAGCGAAATGCTTGTGCTTCCAGTTCCGACAATGCAGTAATAACCAACAAGTAATCTAACTAACAATTCCAAAACTAATATCTTATACACAGTGTAAGGGGATAAAGAATATGTACATAAAGATATGAATGAGTGATGGTGCAGAGCAGCATAGGCAAGATACAGTAGATGGTATCGAGTACAGTATATACATATGAGATGAGTATGTAAACAAAGTGGCATAGTTAAAGTGGCTAGTGATACATGTATTACATAAGGATGCAGTAGATGATAGAGTACAGTATAATCGTATACATATGAGATGAATAATGTAGGGTATGTAAACATTATATTAGGTAGCGTTGTTTAAAGTGGCTAGTGATATATTTTACATCCTTTCCTATCAATTCCCATTATTGAAGTGGCTGGAGTTGAGTCAGTGTGTTGGCAATAATAACAGTATCTGACCTGCTAGCTGCTCCTGTAGTTGCAGCTCTGCTATGGCCCTCTGTTTCACCTCACACAGCAGCTAGAAAAGAACACACCCACACATTACTATACTAAACACACACACATTACTATACTAAACACACACACATTAACATACTAAACACACACACATTAATTTACTAACACACACACAAATATAGTAAACACACACTAATATACTATACACACTTGCTAGCTCACCATGTTTCCAGAGGCAGGGACCTTTGCCCTCATCCTCTCCTCATCTTCCTCCCCCTCTCCTCCTCCTCTTCTTCTTCTCTCTGGTCGGTATTCCACCTGAAGCCAGCGACAGTCTGATGGTGTTGTCACGGTTACCATATCACCACTCACACTGAACACACTGGGGGAGAGAGACATTACACACACAGTCATAGCAAACAGACCAACCACACCTCATGTCTGTCACCCACTTACGCAGACTGACACACTGCCTCGCACACACACACCACGCTGCCCACCTGCTGTCCTGTGTCTGTGGCTCCAGCACCAGCAGTGCGTCTCCATCCTTCAAGGCCAGCTCCTTCAGGGTCCTCTGCATGTCTCCAGGAGGGAATACCCTCCACCCGCTGGCCCCCCCTCCCCCCCCTCCCCTCTTCTCCTGACACAGGAGGCTCTCCTGTGGCTCCCCTAATGCCTCCCTCACCTCTCCTAGAGTCACCCTCCCAGCGAACCCCCTCGACTCCTTCGACAGCCCCGAGCCTCCTTCCTCTCCCTCGCCTCCCCCGTCCTCCTCCTCTTCTCCCAGAGAGGGGCGAACCACGGTCAGCAGCATTGGTTCCCACTCGGCTCCTGTTTGGACAGTCGCCCCACAAACCTGAGGAAATAAAGGGGATATGATATGACCCGACAGCCGTTTTGGTTCTAGGACGTCCAGTAGCAGTGTGTTCAACGGTGGATTGTGTTGATTCGAGTGTCTCCTCACCTCTCTGCCGTTCCACACAAACAGATCAGTGCCGGATAAGATGCCTGCACTGTAGAGAGACACCTCATCATCTGAAACACACGTACAAAAGTTCAGTATGAACTCTCACAGAATGTACATGTTGCAAAAGTGTGTGTGTGTGTGTCTTACCTGTGAGAGTGTTGTAGAGGTGAAGGCCGGCTGGCAGACTTTTGGCCACAGTCAGAGCCATATCCCCATCCCAGAGATCCTGCATCTGAACACACACACACTGATTTGAGCTTTTTGCAAAGTGCCATGGCGTCATTAAGAAAGTGAGTTAATGAGTCGGAGTGATGACGTCACCTGGTAGATGATCATTCGCAAGTCTCCTACGGTCCTGCGGAGGTCAAAGGTGAGGTTGGTGGCCTCTTTCTGCTCTATGCTGATTGGCTTAAGAGCTCCGTTCTCCAACCTATAGCGCGGCGCTAGGTGGAGACGCAGCTCAACACTGTTATTGCTGGCCTCAAACTCCTCCCTATAGCAGAGTACACACACACACACACAAACGGATAGCCAAAAAACATCAGCAAAACATAACAAAATACAGTGTGCGCACGTGAGTACCGTCTCTGTTGTAGTCTTCTGTTCTCCTCTTCAGCCATCTCCAAGAGGTGAGGGGGAACCTTATACCCTGGATTCCTCAGGGCTGCCAGAGGGAAAACCTCATTTTAAAGACTGTATCAGTGTGCGTTTTCACGTCTCTCCGTCACCATCTCTCTTTCTCTCCCACTCGCATCAACTTTGGATGCGGCTCTCCTTTTCTTGTGTTCACTCACTCTCTCCCTCCCTTTCCTTCTTACACCTCTCTCCCACACACTCACAAACACCCCCGTACCTCCAGAAGGCCTGCGTAGCAGTGTCTTCCTATAGAACAGCATGTAGGCACTCTCCTTTCCCTGGTACATTTTCTCTATGTCTCTCTCATGGATCGACGTCACTGTGGAGTCATTCAGATTAAACCAGTGGCTGCCCTGTGGAGAGACAGAGAGATGAAGAAAGATGCATGGATGAATGGAGAGTCAGAGAGACAGAATAGAGATTTAAACCTAACCAATTGCAGCATCAACATTGCAGACACACCATCTTTAAAGCAGAACCATGAGAGGTCTAACTAGTGTACCTGTGGTTCTGGTGCTGTCTCCAGTCCTGGTTCTGGTTGGGCGTTGACAGTGTTGTTGTGGACTGGGTCTGGGGTAGAGCTTGGGCCAGGGGTTGTGTGGGCTGGGCTGGAGGGCCGGGTCACCGGGCTAGGGGGGTTGGCTTTCAGGGCCACCCGAGTGCTGCTATTGACCAACACAAACACGTCACTGTGGTTCTGGAGGAACTGCAGAGGAAGAGAGGAGGTGAGAGGGAGAGGGGGATGAGTGGAAGGATAACATGTAGAACGATGTAGAGAAGATAAGGAAAGGTAAGCGTTCATGTGACGTTGTGGAGCTCTTGGGGGAGGCCCATCAGTCATGTCCTACCTTGCCTATGGGGCCGTGGAGTTTCCTGTACTTCTTGCTCCAGGAAGAACCGATCTTGTCCATCAGTCTCTGGCCCAGCTGGTCCAGCAGCATGCTCCTGCTCTCCTCCTACAGGCCAGGAGGGGAACAACACCACATTAAGATCAGACACAGTCACTGGACCTACTGACGATGTGGCCCGTGGTGCTCTCGTCCCATCGGGTTAAACCAGCATGCTTTGCGTTACCTGGGCTATTATGGAGGAGAGTACAGATAGAGGGTCGTCTTTCTCCGGCTCAGTATACGCTCTCACTTCCTTCTTCTTCTGAACCTTGGGTTTGGAATCCTCCTCCTGATACAAACGCAGGCGCGTAAATACAAAGACACACACAAACACACAATTCACTATTAGCACATTTAGTGACATACTCCAACCCTCGATTGTCTGATATGCAATTGTTGTTCTCTCCACCTCCCTCCCGCGCTCTCTCACCGGCGGTTCCCACAAGCCAAGGTGGTCCATGTCTTTGATGTAGACGTGGTAATGGCCGCCATAACAGCCTCCCTTATGGATGATGACAGAGAAGAGTTCATAGGAGTACTCCGAGTCCTCGTCTTCAGTCTGGGAGAGAGGGTGACATAGCATAGGCCATTAGGCCTTATAACGCGACATAACATATTTTTAAATGGTTTGACATTATTTTAACTTAGTCATGTAGAGTACACACAGAGTAAGTGGCAGTGAAGCAATGCAGATCAGTGTGGGTGGAGGTTGTACCTGTTCACAGAAGGGCCTGAGGTTTATGGTGAGAGGGAAGGTGTAGCGACCAGTCTCCTTGTAACGCTCGCACCTGGCAAAATCAAAGTTAAACCTCAACAGAGACACTGTCAGGAAGGGAGGGAGCTTCCTCAGCTTGGCAGACTACAGAGGGGGGAGAGAGAGAGAGAGAGAGAGAGGGAAAGAGGGAGCAAGGGAGAGAGAGTTCTGGAATCAGTACCAATTCTAGAATAAACCAGTACAATTTAAATCCATGCCAATACTCCTACTAACCTTAGCAGCAGTGACTAGTTGGTCACACTGGCCACAGCGGTAGAGGTTACTGCCTTCAAACATCTCCTCTTCCACAAACATGTCCCAGAGCGCCTCCTCCAGGCCACACACGCCACGTACACACACGGTCAGGTCCAGGAAGTCCTCCTGAGAGCCAAGAGAAAGAGGTGTAAGCAACACAAAGATAAAACTGGTACATGTGTGTATCTCAATCTCTTCATTCAAAGACTCAATCATGGACACTCTTACTGACAGTTGTGGCTGCTTTGCGTGATGTATTGTTGTCTCTTCCTTCTTGCCCTTTGTGCTGTTGTCTTGTGCCCACTAATGTGTGTACCCTGTTTTGAGCTGCTACCATGTTGTGCTGCTGCCATGTTGTGTTGCTACCATGTTGTTGTCATGTGTTGCTACCATGCTGTGTTGTCATGTGTTGCCTCCATGCTGTGTTGTTGTCTCTCTTGTCGTGATGTGTGTTTTGTTCTACATTTTTAATCCCAGCTGCAGTTCCCGCAGGAGTCCTTTTGCCTTAAGTAAATAAGAATTTGACCTTAACTGACATACCTTGTTAAATAATGTTTAAATAAATAAAAACCTGTCTCTGGCTGATGTTGCCACACTCTTTGCAGAGGATGCTGTTGACAGTGGTGCCATGGTAGAGGTGCTGGATGAACGCACTACCGCTGGTGTCCACCAGGGAGTGCTCTAGGGCACTGAACAGAATCCTGTTCAACTCCTGCACATCATGTTGCCTGCTCTCCTACGGGAGAGAGATGAGAGAGAGTGGTAAGCAAAATACTGTAGGAGAAAGTGATGTTGCATTATATAAAGCAAGCCTCATTCTCTAGTTTAGTCCCTGCGTCACACACACCGCCATTCATACACACACTCGTTCACATGCTCGTGTTCACACACACTACCTCGCTGTTGTTCCATCCGAAGCTATCAGTGAGATCACCAGTAGAGGCACTCTGTTGGTCCACCAAGAGTAGACGAGCAAACAGCCTCTGGAGCTCCAATGGAATAACCCTGACCTGAGGGACAGAGTTAATGTACTACTCAAACACACCAATACAAATAAAGACATGCATACAGTGAGGAACACACACACTCCCATGGTTGGTTCTTTACCTTGGCCTCTGGTTTGTCTTTGTCCTCTAGGCAGCCCAATTCCTTTGGACCCAGACTGAACAGCTCCTCTACACACACACACGCACACACACAGTATTGCAAATACAGTATGAGCCAAAGACAGAACACCAAGTGACCTGACTTGACCTCTCACCTCTGAACTCCGGGGTGAAGAGCAGGGTCTGGAGCAGGGAGTTGAGGTAGCACGTCCCTCCCTGGTTTTTAATCCCGCTGAGATTAACTCTTCCCCGGGGTGGAGGTGGCTCCCCTTCCCTCATAACAACTCTACCTCCTGAGGGAGCCAGAGAAAATCCCTCCTCCTCTTCCTCGAAAAGACTCCCAAACATGGCTGGGCTTGCGTCTGTTTCTCTCTTTCCTGTGAAACGCACCTTCGGGGGATTTAATTGAATGTCTAATTGTGTTCACGATCGCGTAGCTAGCTAACCAATAACTCCTCTTGCTATCTCATCTTGGTCTTGCCTAGCTCTCTGTTGATAGTAGTGGGACTGACTCTGAAATAAGACGACTTTACAGGGGTAAACATAGCTATGAATAGATAACTAGTGTGTTCCCGTATAGTGATCGAGTTATAGCAATTATTGTAGCGGTTAACTAACAAGCTATACAATCATTGCCCTTACAACACGAGTTAATTTAGTGTGAACTGAGTTTACAACAGCTAAATTCGGACCGGTGACAGACAACTATCCTACCTGGCTATCTGACTCGTTAGCTATCAAGCAAAACGTGTTTCAGCGTTCCTGACGCAAATAGAGCATTAACTCCAGAAATCTCCTAATGCTTTTTTTGTAAAGTTATAATCGAAGCCAAACTCTGTCTACATTCCTCTGTTTTAAATAAGAGAAAAAACGAAAAAACGGAAATAAAAACACCATTGATGAACAGTGCGCAGCCATAATGTCCTAAAACCAAAGGGTAGAGTGGGGCATTGTGGAAGTTGTAGTGTTGTTTTAAAATCACAGGTTGGCACCTCGGCTGAATAAACTACATGTCCACCAAGTCTTCTCTTCGATTTCGCAGGAGCATCAAGCCTCTTGTAGTTTTTATAACATGGCTTGTCTGTCATCCGGTGGATGTCTCAAACACACACAACAGATACATCTGAACTGAAATGAGATGTATTTTCTGCTGGTATTCTTAAAGAAGGTTCATATGTGGCTAAAAAACCTGCTGGTCTTTTAACCACCTGTTCAGTTTTTGTGTAAAAGCACTGACACAAGCCACACATTTTAAAGGGATACTTTGGGATTTTAGCAATGACGCCCTTTACCTACTTCCCCAGGGTCAGTGTTAAGAATTCCCTGTCGGTGACTGTTAGCACCTCACAACCCTGAGCAAACTCCCCTCCCCATCCACCACAACCAGAGCATGAGAGTCTAGGTGGAACCATAAACCTGCCTCTAAAACTCTCTCTGACCTGTGTGACCTGTGCTTTGATATGTTGCTAGGGAAGTTACTAGGGGGCATGACATCTACCCATCCTCTTGACACTGCAGGTTACACAATACTTGCAGTCTCCCTCAAGCAGCGGCAGAGAGCAACATCTATCTCTGCCGATCAACAACTGGACTCACTCATATCTCTGGACTTGTGGGATGCTGTGTGTGTGCCCAAAGTGAGTGGTGTGACATGTATATATTGTTCTTAATAGTTAGTTGTTGTTGTTGCATTATGTATAGCTTGTAACCTGTAAACATGTTCAGGGATTATATTCCATTTATACACACCTTTATTACTGTTATTATGCTCTTGTGTTATCATATGTACAGTATATTCATTGCCTTTCATTTCCTTCAACAGAACCTTTCCTACTTTTCATCCCTATGTTCATCTTCCTCAGTGTGTTTACAGTTCCTGTGTGTTAACTCTTAGGCATCTTTATTCTCCTCTAACCGGGGACGGTGTCAGTGAGTCACAAACCAGTAAAATACCTGGAGCCGGATTACTCTCTTTCACTCTGCATCCAGTAGTTAGAAGTAGTTTTGCGAGCCAATGCTAACTAGCATTACCACAATGACTGGAAGTCTATGGTATCTACTAGCATGCTAGCAGTTACCATAGACTACCAGTAATTGCGCTAACGCGAGTTAGCAATTGTGCAAACACAAGTTAGCAACTTCTTTCAACTGCACGCAGAGACATAAAAATGGTATCCATGAGTTTATCTGACTCTGAGGAAGTCGATAAAGGACTAGGTTAAATAAATACAAAAATTGCCAAAATCCTGAAGTATCTCTTTTAGGTTTCTGGACGTTGGTTGAAGTGGTGAACAGCTTTTACAGAAAATGCAGATTGGGCAAAAGCAGTGGAACTCTACAGTTTCCATTCACTGCTCCCCTAGTATGGGACCCTATAAAATAAAGATTTCATAAAATCATTCTGAAACAATATTCTTACATAAGCGGTAGAATTTGCAGTAAGACACAAATGAAACATAATGTATTTTTTTTACACATTTCTATTACCTCAATAAATAATTTTCACAAAATTATAGGCAACAAATATGACTAATGTTAAAGTTATATACAGTACTTATACACAAAAATGTGTATCTACTAATACTCTCTCTTTCTCTGCAAATGTGGCCCAGTACAACAACACATTGTAACATTCATTATTACATCAGCTGAGATTTCATTTTGTATGTTTCTCCATGTTGTCCCTGATATGACATTGTGTCAGTGTGTTTTCAGACGAAAGACTTTGGAGAGAGGTGCTGTGGCGCTGGAGTAGATCAGATAGGAATCCTCTCCAGAAGTAAAGAATTCCCAGTCGCTGCACCCGATGGTGGGAAGCCGGTGAATGGGAACAAACCCCTCGTATCCCTGCCACCTGCACACATCCATATCACGTTCAAGTTCAAAAGACACATTGTGATAATGATGAGTTTATAACATATCACCATCATATTTGTAAATTCACATATCACCCATTCAATTATAGCACCATGACCAATTCTCGTGTATTCATGTGATTACCTGTAGATAATGCTGTTCAGAGAGTGAGACTCTCCATCAAAGGAGTTTGCAACAACCAGGTAACTCTCCTCTCCTACTGTGAAGAACTCCCAGTCAACAGCACTGAAGGGGGAGACAGATAGAGAAATGAGAGAGGGAAGGAAGAGAGAGGAGAGGTGGGGAAAATGTGCACCAGTATGAAGGTACCTGTATGTGACTATGTCCTGAAAACGCAGGAACAGCTGAGAGCTCATGTCCAGCTCGTAGATGGTCGAGTTGATGGCATAGCGACCGGGGCCATTGCCATGGAGTTGGTGTCCGTTAGCAACCACCAGGAAGACCCTGCTGCCGATCTGGAACATCTCCCAGTCTGTGGCACAGAACGTCTGAGAGAGAGAGACCGAGAGACAGAGAGAGACAGAGAGAGAGACAGAGAGAGAGAGACAGAGAGAGAGAGAGAGACCGAGACAGAGAGACAGACAGAGAGACAGAGAGAGAGAGAGAGACCGAGAGACAGAGACAGAGACAGAGAGACAGAGAGAGACAGAGAGAGAGACAGAGAGAGAGAGACAGAGAGAGAGAGAGAGACAGAGAGAGACAGACAGACAGACAGACAGACAGACAGACAGACAGACAGACAGACAGACAGACAGGAAGAAATTAAAGAAAGAGAGATCATAGAATAATGCCAACACTGGAATTCCCTCCCAATCAAAGCTGAGTCTTTTTGTGGTTTCAGTCTGCCTGTCAGTCAACTTCAACTCACATGTGGTTCCATTCAAATGTCTGATTCACTATCAGTTATCTGTCAAAGCTGGATCTAACATGCAAATTCTGCCCCGCTATACATGGTCTATTTTCGTCCTCTCTTAGTTCCGTGGTGTGGGTGGTTGTGCTGTTTTAGGATTTCTGCCAATCTACCCCCTCACTCTCTTCCCCCTTGTCAACCCCCTCTTCCTTACTCTGTCTCTTCCTTCTACTTCACCTTCATCTCTCTCACCTTAATAGTCTGAAACAAGCGGAAACTTCCATCCACCCAGACATAGATGACCGAGTCAACGTGAGTGGTCTGTCCGTCGAACGCATTCGCCACAGCCAGGAAGTGGTAGGGTCCGACCGCGAAGGCCTCCCAGTCGTAAGCCCCAGAGGTCCGCAGGGCCTGGTGTGGTACAAACAGCTGCGTACCACGGTCCCACTTGTAGACCACACTGTCTATGGTGTGGTTGGTATTACCTAGAGGAAGGGAGGGGGTAGGGAGAGGACAAGATAATTGCAACTGAGTTACTAGTATTGCAACTCATCACAGGAGGCTGCTAAGGGGAGGACGGCTCACAATAATGTCTGGAATGGAGTAAATGAAATGTGGTAACCATGTGTTTGATGAGTTCTGTACCATTCCATTATTCCATTGCAGCCATTATTATGAACCCGTCCTCCCCAATTAAGGTGCCATCAACCTGCTGTGCAGCTCATGTACCGTAACTGAGTAGAACATACTTTTCTACAAGGTCTTTTCAGCTTTACAAAGATTTAGCTGAAGCCAGTTCCTACATTGTCTGTGGTTGGCCGTAACCAGTTCCTACCTTGTCTGTGGTTGGCCGTAGCTAGTTCCTACCTTGTCTGTGGTTGGCCGTAGCCAGTTCCTACCTTGTCTGTGGTTGGCCGTAACCAGTTCCTACCTTGTCTGTGGTTGGCCGTAACCAGTTCCTACCTTGTCTGTGGTTGGCCGTAGCCAGTTCCTACCTTGTCTGTGTTTGGCCGTAGCCAGTTCCTACCTTGTCTGTGTTTGGCCGTAGCCAGTTCCTACCTTGTCTGTGGTTGGCCGTAACCAGTTCCTACCTTGTCTGTGGTTGGCCGTAGCCAGTTCCTACCTTGTCTGTGGTTGGCCGTAGCCAGTTCCTACCTTGTCTGTGGTTGGCCGTAGCCAGTTCCTACCTTGTCTGTGGTTGGCCGTAGCCAGTTCCTACCTTGTCTGTGGTTGGCCGTAGCCAGTTCCTACCTTGTCTGTGGTTGGCCGTAACCAGTTCCTACCTTGTCTGTGGTTGGCCGTAGCCAGTTCCTACCTTGTCTGTGGTTGGCCGTAACCAGTTCCTACCTTGTCTGTAGTTGGCCGTAACCAGTTCCTACCTTGCCTGTGGTTGGCCGTAACCAGTTCCTACCTTGCCTGTGGTTGGCCGTAGCCAGTTCCTACCTTGTCTGTGTTTGGCCGTAGCCAGTTCCTACCTTGTCTGTGTTTGGCCGTAGCCAGTTCCTACCTTGTCTGTGGTTGGCCGTAACCAGTTCCTACCTTGTCTGTAGTTGGCCGTAACCAGTTCCTACCTTGCCTGTGGTTGGCCGTAACCAGTTCCTACCTTGCCTGTGGTTGGCCGTAGCCAGTTCCTACCTTGTCTGTGGTTGGCCGTAGCCAGTTCCTACCTTGTCTGTGTTTGGCCGTAGCCAGTTCCTACCTTGTCTGTGGTTGGCCGTAGCCAGTTCCTACCTTGTCTGTGGTTGGCCGTAGCCAGTTCCTACCTTGTCTGTGGTTGGCCGTAGCCAGTTCCTACCTTGTCTGTGGTTGGCCGTAGCCAGTTCCTACCTTGTCTGTGGTTGGCCGTAGCCAGTTCCTACCTTGTCTGTGGTTGGCCGTAGCCAGTTCCTACCTTGTCTGTGGTTGGCCACGGCGAGGTAGGTGTGTCCTTGGATGCGGAAGGCCTCCCAGTCCCGTGCACAGTGTGTCTGGAGCGCCTGGTAATGAACAAACCTCTGTGTCTTTTTATTCCACCTGTAGATCACTGACAGTTCATCTTTCTCCACTGTCTCCTCCTTCCCTGTGCTCTCCCTGGAGTTAGACACCACCAGGAATATCTACAACAAGTTAAATCAACAAATGAACAAATACAATTGTATTTCAAAGTGTATTTAAACATCTCTAAGATGTCTTCCTGTACCATCTTCCCCATCGTAAAGTGTCTCCAGGAGAGAGCTCCATGTGTGCTGATCTTCTGGTAAAGGTGAAAGCCTCCATCTCTCCAGAGGTAGACTGCAGAGCCCAGGGAGGGGGAGCGGTGGGCCATTGCTGCCATCAAACCCAGCCCTTGTACACTGAACACCTAGACATTGTAGACAGATGGACAGACAGAGCAATAGAGAGAGAGACACGTTGAAAACCAGTTGAATCTACAACTACGTGTTAATTTAAACAAATATAATAGCAGCAAAAAAGTCTGTCTTTCAAAGAAAATTCGTAAAAGTTCAAATAACTTCACAGATATTCATTGTAAAGGGTTTAAACACTGTTTCACATGCTTGTTCAATGAACCAGAAACCAAACCAAACCAAAACATTAATGAACATGCACCTGTGGAACGGTCTTTAAGACACTAACAGCTTACAGACGGTAGGCAATTAAGGTCAAAATTATGAAAACTTAGGACGCTAGAGAGGCCTTTCTACTGACTCTGAAAAACACCAAAAGAAAGATGCCCAGGGTCCCTGCTCATCTGCGTGAACGTGCCTTAGGCATGCTGCAAGGAGGCATGGGAACTGCAGATGTGGCCAGGGCAATAAATTGCAATGTCCATACTGTGAGACGTCTAAGACAGTACTAAAGGGAGACAGGACGGACAGCTGATCGTCTTCGCAGTAGCAGACCACGTGTAACAACACCTGCACAGGATCGGTACTTCCGAACATCACACATGTGGGACAGGTACAGGATGGCAACAACAACTTCCCGAGTTACACCAGGAACACACAATCCCTCCATCAGTGCTCAGAATGTCCACAATAGGCCGAGAGAGGCTGGACTGAGGGCTTGTATGCCTGTTGTAAGGCAGGTCCTCACCAGACATCACGGGCAACAACGTTGCCTATGGGCACAAACCCACCGTCGCTGGACCAGACAGGAGAAGCAAAAAGTGCTCTTCACTGACGAGTCGCAGTTTTGTCTCACCAGGGGTGATGGTCGGATTTGCGTTTATCTGGAATGAGCGTTACACAGAGGCCTGTATTCTGGAGTGGGATCGATTTGGAGGTGGAGGGTCCGTCATGGTCTGGGGCGGTGTGTCACAGCATCATCGGACTGAGCTTGTTGTCATTGCAGGCAATCTCAACGCTATGCGTTACCGGGAAGACATCATCCTCCCTCATGTGGTACCCTTCCTGCAGGCTCATCCTGACATGACCCTCCAGCATGACAATGCCACCAGCCATACTGCTCGTTCTGTGTGTGATTTCCTGCAAGACAGGAATGTCAGTGTTCTGCCATGGCCAGCGAAAAGCCTGGATCTCAATCCCATTGAGCACGTCTGGGACCTGTTGAATCGGAAGGTGAGGGCTAGGGCCATTCCCCCCAGAAATGTCAGGGAACTTGCAGGTGCCTTGGTGGAAGAGTGGGGTAACATCTCACAGCAAGAATGAGCAAATCTGGTGCAGTCCATGAGGAGGAGATGCACTGCAGTACTTAATGCAGCTGGTGTCCACACCAGATACTGACTGTTACTTTCGATTTTGACCCCCCCTTTGTTCAGGGACACATTATTCCATTTCTGTTAGTCACGGGTCTGTGGAACTTGTTCAGTTTATGTCTCAGTTCATACTTATGTTAGTTCAGTTTATGTCTCATCTTGTTATGTTCATACAAATATTTCACATGTTAAGTTATAGGAAAATAAACTCAGTTGACAGTGAGAGGACGCTTCTTTTTTTGCTGAGTTTATATTCATATTAAGAAAATGTATTTAAAATATATGACCAAAATTATGTGGACACCTGCTTGTCGAACATCTCATTCCAAAATCATGGGCATTAATACGGAGTTGGTCCCCACTTTGCTGCATTAACAGCCTCCACTCTTCTGGGAAGGCTTTCTACTAGATGTTGGAACATTGCTTGCTTCCAATCAGCCACAAGAGCATTACTGAGGTCGGGCACTGATGTTTGGCGATTAGGCCTGGCTCGCAGTCGGCGTTCCAATTCATCCCAAAGGTGTTGAATGTGGTTGAGGTCAGGGCTCTGTAGGCCATTCAAGTTCTTTCACACAGATCTTGACAAACCATTTCTGTATAGACCTTGCTTTGTGCACGGTGGGGCATTGTCATGCTGAAACAGGAAAGGGCCTTCCCCAAACTGTTGCCACAAAGTTGGAAGCACAGAATCATCTAGAATGTCATTGTATGCTGTAGCGTTAAGATTTCCCTTCACTGGAACTAAGGGGCCTAGCTCGATCCATGAAAATCAGCCCTGGTCCATTATTCCTCCTCCACCAAACTTTACAGTTGGCACTTTGCATTGGAGCAGGTAGCGTTCTCCTGGCATCCACCAAACCCAGATTCATCTGTTGGACTGTCAGATGGTGAAGTGTGATTCATCACTCCAGAGAACACATTTCCACTGCTCCAGAGTCCAATAGCGGCAAGCTTTACACCACTCCAGCCAACGGTTGGCATTGCGCATGGTGATCTTAGGCTTGTGTGCGGCTGCTCTGCCATGGACCCAATTTCATGAAGCTCCAAACAAACAGTTCTTGTGCTGACGTTGCTCCCAGAGGCAGTTTGAACAAACATTATTTTTTACGCACCTCGTGCTTCAGCACTCGGCGGTCCCATTTTGTTTGCTTGTGGTTTTGTGAGCTTGCGTCTGAGCCGCTTTTGCTCCTAGACATTTCCACTTAACAATAACAACACTTACAGTTGACCGGTGCTGCTCTAGCAGGGCAGAGTTTTTAAGAACTGACTTGTTGGAAAGGTGGCATCCTATGATGGTGCCATGTTGAAAGTCACTGAGCTCTTCAATGTTTGTTGATGGAGATTGCATGGCTGTGTGCTCAATTTTATACACCTGTCAGCCATGGGTGTGGCTGAAATAGCCAAATCCACTAATTTGAAGGGATGTCCACATATATAGTGTATGTTTTACCTCAATATCATACGTCTCTGAACTGGTGGAGAGGACCTGCTGCTCCAAGACATAGTCTAGTCTCTGGGACTCTGTAGAAGAGATGGAGAGGTCAGAGAGAGATGGAGAGGTCAGAGAGAGAGAGAGAGAGGTCAGAGAGAGATGGAGAGGTCCGAGAGAGAGATAGGTCAGAGAGAGAGATGGAGAGGTCAGAGAGAGAGAGGTCAGAGAGAGATGGAGAGGTCCGAGAGAGAGATAGGTCAGAGAGAGAGATGGAGAGGTCAGAGAGAGAGAGAGAGGTCAGAGAGAGTAGAGAGAGAGGTCAGAGAGAGAGAGATGGAGAGCACAGAGAGAGAGAGAGAGAGAGAGAGGTCAGAGAGAGAGGGTTCAGAGAGATAGAGAGAGGTCAAAGAGAGAGAGAGAGGTCAGAGAGATAGAGAGAGGTCAGAGAGAGAGGGTTCAGAGAGATAGAGAGAGGTCAAAGAGAGAGAGAGAGAGGTCAGAGAGATAGAGAGAGGTCAAAGAGAGAGAAAGAGGTCAGAGAGAGAGAGAGAGAGTGGAGGACCCACCTTGCAGCATGGGGACCCAGAGTGTACCGTCACAGAGGTAGAGAGCTCTCCTGATGGGGTTGAACCACAGCTGTCCTCTTACTGAACTGGAACAGGACTTCTCCAGCCCCACAGACACCCGCACCTCTGACTCTGGGGGGTAGAAGGGGAAGGAGGGGGTGGAGGGGGAGGGAGGGAGGTAGAGTGTGGGAGGGGGTTAGAGGGGGAAGGAGGGGGTAGAGTGCAGGGGGGGGTAGAGGGGGAGTAGAGTGTGGGAGGGGGTAGAGGGGGAAGGAGGGGGGTAGAGTGTAGGGGGGTAGAGGGGGAAGGGGGGGGAGTAGAGTGTGGGAGGGGGTAGAGGGGGAAGGAGGGGGGTAGAGTGTAGGGGGGTAGAGAGGGAGTAGAGTTTGGGAGGGGGTAGAGGGGAAGGGGGGCAGTAGGGGATAGACGTACAGGGTGAGGCAGGACAGGGAGAGAGAGAAAAGGGTCATATTTGTGAGAGAGATCAGGGGACAGTGACAATAGGAGAAAGACAGTATACCATATGAAGGCAGCGTGAGGTCACTCCTAGTCTCTTTTTGTGGTAGGTCTAGCAGTACCGCAGGCACAGACAGCTCTGCCAGCCCGGGGTTGGAGGATGGGCAGAGACGAGGGGTGGCATCAGAGCCTGGCACCAGGACCAGCTGTCTGATCAGACCCTGGGAGGGAGGGAGGGAGGGAGGGAGGGAGGGAGGGAGGGAGGGAGGGAGGGAGGGAGGGAGGGAGGGAGGGAGGGAGGGAGGGAGGGAGGGAGGGAGGGAGGAGCGGAAAGGAGAGAAGTAGAGAGAAGCAAGTTATATGGAGAGTGTTGGCATAACCACTCTTATCAAGCCATCATGTAGCCATTACTACTAGTGTAAATCTAGTGTACAAAGGTTCTAGAGAGAGAGGGTTGTCGTGTGTTTTGGTTCTTACTGAGAACAGGCCATTCCATCTCCCTCGGCTGCCGATGTGGAATCTGGAACCCTGAACACTGAGGTCAGAAGGCAACGACTTGGAGTGAACCCTGCTGAACACATATGATGACATCATCATTACAGAAATGTAATACAGACAGATGGACAAACAGACAGAGAAAAAGGATACATAGAAAGAGAGAGCGAAAGAAGGAGAGCCAGAGAAAGCAACTCACAGTTCCAGGTGTGTGTTGCAGTCCACAGTGAGAGTAGCGTAGTGTCCGCTAAATGCTAAAACCAACGTGTGCCAGCGATCATCAGCCAATTCGATGCCTTGGAAAACCCAGCGCGCCATGACCCCCCCGCTGCGACCTCTGAACAGGAAGTGGATTCTGTCTCTGGAGAACCGCAGGCCAATCAGAAGCCGTCCCTGACTGTTGCTGTTCTCTCCATCTCTACTTCCCTTCCTCTTCTCTCCGTCCATTAGTCTTTCTCCCCCTCCATCTGTCTCTCCATCCCGCTCTTCATCACTCTCATCATCCCTCCCTCCTCGTTCTCCATCCTTCTCTCTGTACCAATCTCCATCAGTTCCTCCCTGTGTCTCCCCCTTCCTCTTTCCAATCCTTGCGTCCTCTTCTTCCTTTTCCTCCACCACAGAAAATATGTACTCGTTTTTCTGAAAGACAGGATGAGACAGATCATCACACAGTGGGAAGAGGCAATAAAAAGAATACACTGAACCTTCCCCACGTCATTGATGATGTCACTTCCTGCTGTAATGCTGTTTCTAACCCCTGGCCCTTACCTTAGGGGCGACGAGGCTGACCTTCAGGGTGGTGACGATGGAGAACTCTCTGGGGAAGAGGTGACAGTTGACGAGGTGCTGGGAGGACGGGAAGTCCAGGGAAGGGTGAGGACGGGACAGATGGACACCCCTCACACCCCCAGACTGGATCAGATGCACCCCCCCTCCTGTTACCCCCCTCACCCCCTCCCCTGCCCTGGAGAGAACACGGGACAGAAGGTCCAGGGGGAGCAGGTCTACGGGGAGAGAGAAAGAGTAAGAAAGTGAGAGAGAGGGGGAGAGAAAGAGTAAGAAAGTGAGAGAGAGGGGGAGAGAAAGAGTAAGAAGGTGAGAGAGAGGGGGAGAGAAAGAGTAAGAAAGTGAGAGAGAGGGGGAGAGAAAGAGTAAGAAAGTGAGAGAGAGGGGGAGAGAAAGAGTAAGAAGGTGAGAGAGAGAGGGGAGAAAAGTAAGAAGGTGAGAGAGAGGGGGAGAGAAAGAGTAAGAAAGTGAGAGAGAGAGGGAGAGAAAGAGTAAGAAAGTGAGAGAGAGAGGGAGAGAAAGAGTAAGAAAGTGAGAGAGAGAGGGAGAGAAAGAGTAAGAAGGTGAGAGAGAGGGGGAGAGAAAGAGTAAGAAAGTGAGAGAGAGGGGGAGAGAAAGAGTAAGAAAGGGGAAGAGAAAGAGTAAGAAAGTGAGAGAGAGGGGGGGAGAAAGAGTAAGAAAGTGAGAGAGAGGGGGAGAGAGAGAGTAAGAAGGTGAGAGAGGGGGGAGAGAAAGAGTAAGAAAGGGAGAGAGAGGTGGAGAGAAAGAGTAAGAAGGTGAGAGAGAGGGGGAGAGAAAGAGTAAGAAAGTGAGAGAGAGGGGGAGAGAAATAGTAAGAAAGGGAGAGAGAGGGGGAGAGAAAGAGTAAGAAAGAGGGGGAGAGAAAGAGTAAGAAAGTGAGAGAGAGGGGGAGAGAAAGAGTAAGAAAGAGGGGGAGAGAAAGAGTAAGAAAGAGGGGGAGAGAAAGAGTAAGAAAGAGGGAGAGAGAAAGAGAGGGGGAGAGAGAGAGAGAGAAAGGGAGCGAGAGAGAGAGAGAAAGAGAAAGAGAGAGAGAGGGAGAGAGAGAGAGAGAGAAAGGGGGAGAGAGAGTTAGCATTTCCCAAATAGTGGGAAACTGATGGTGAGAGCAGTAAGATGAGGTGTTGGAGCTTCTTGTGTATTCATGATATCAGTTAAGGTTAGTCAGAGTTTATGGGATGGCTGGGAAATGTCTGGTAGGTTTTTGGCATGATCTGTGCATACACAGAGTTATCTGTGCATGAGTGATTTGCATCAAAGTTTTGGCAAATCAAGTTAAACACATCAAACACTCACGCACACGGCTGATATCTCTCTGACACACACACACACACACACACACACACACACACACACACACACACACACACACACACACACACACAGTGGTGGGAAAAGTACTCAATTGTCATACTTGAGTAAAAGTATAGATACATTCAAAGAAAGTTACTCGAGTAAAAATAAGTCACCCAGTAAAATAATACTTGAGTCAATGTCCAAAAGTATTTAGTTCTAAATGTAATTGCTAAAATATACTTAAGTATCAATTTTCTTATATTAAGCAAAGCATACACCACCATTTTCCTGTCCTGCTAAAAGCATTCAAAATGTAACGAGTACTTTTGGGTGTTAAGGAAAATGTAATGAGTTACTATTTGAAGTAGCATCCCTACTGCATGCAAACAAGAAAAAGTGGTGTGTTTAATGCCACTCTACAGTATAATCTGAGAGAGCCGCTATCGGACAGGAAGTACAATGTTATGTGTCACAATCAAATGTGTCCCCGGATAGGTTACAACACCCACACACACGCCGATATTATCATAGCGCATTTAACAGAATAGAACGTACCACTGCATGGTCTCCGTGTCTCTGCAGTTGCGTTGATGACCCTTAACCCGAGAAACAGCAGCAGAGGCAACAGCAGCATCGGCGATGACATCCCAGCTTGCTCCAGCCAATCACAAACACTGTGACTGATCCGAACGCCAATTGACGCTCATCTACAACACGCGTGTGTGAGTATGTGTGGGGTAGCGTGTATGTTTGTGTGTGAGGTGTGTCTAGAGATGGTCCTTAGAGAGTGTCCGTAGAAAGCATCATCTTCCAACAGACAGAGTCCAGATGACAAAGTGAAGCCTGGAACTAAACTACTCTACATCTGACTTCAGCTGAGGCAGACAGGCAGGCTCCTAAATGAGTTAGTTCTGTCTGGTCCGGCCCCTTCTCTTATAGACCAGGCCCATGCAAATCACTAACCAGTCTGTCAATCATTTCAGAGTAGAACAGAAGCCAACTGTATCGCTCACATACTCTTCTGAGTGTGTATGTGTGTGAGAAAGAGCAAGATGTATACCTAAGGTGGAGTTGTATGGGCCATAGATACAGAGATAAAGAGCTGTACTACAAAATAACCTTACATTAGATAAACACCATATAGTCCAAGTAGTCATTTTTAAAAAGGAAAAAAATAGTGAAAACATACCACCGGTGACCTCTGCTCCACCAATAGAGTGCTTGATACCGGCTAAGCTATTACCATATTAACCAAGAGCCCTGTTATTAGGACCTTTATTATTATAGTAGCTGAGGAGTGGATGACTATGTACGCGAGTTTGTTTATGTAAGACAGCTGTTCTCATAAAGGATTTTCTAATATTGCATTCTGAGAAAATGTAATAAAAATTGTAGAGGGGAATTAGGTACAACTCTTAGGTGCAGAGCCGGGAGGTTGGACCAATGTGTGTCTGTGTACATGTGTATTTCAGCCATGCCCAGGCTTCAAATACCTATTCCGATACAGCTCAGGGAGAGAAAGGAGGGGTGTTCACTCTTTGTTATAAACCTTTTACTGCCGTTTTTCCTTTTCTTCAAGAGCAGGTTTGTGCACTTTAGCGGATCAGTGGGCAGGAGGAAGATGTCCTATAGACTAGTCTAGTGTTTCTCCTAGCCATTTCTTTTCAAGGCTACAGGATCATGATAACTTTCTTCCTTCTTGTATCTCTCTATCCCATCAGGATATCAATCGACTGTGCTTAATCTGACTGCATCAGCCAATCACACAGAGCGATTTAACATCCTGACAGATGGCTGACCGCAGGCAGAGATGTACTGAAAACAGAGGGAGATTCTCCTCAGTCCTCTCCTCCTTTTGAAAAGAGTCAAAGATTAGAGAAAAAACAAATGCAGTTGTATTCAATTATACTCCTTCTCCGCTAGGATGTCGTTTACAGAGGAATCCCAAAATAAGAGTCCAAAATGGTCAAAATGAATATATTTAGTATTTCAATGTAAGCATGCAGGTCCTCCGAGAAAACAGCAGCTTATTCAAAGGAGGGTAGTGGATTTCGGCAAAGACTCCAAGGATGAACTTGTGCTTCCTCCATGGGAAGACTTCAAGGACAAGAGGTAGACTTCTCCATTCACCTAATAACAAACTGACACAGTCCTCAACCACTTATCGGTTTCCAGAGGAAAGGACGGCTTTGGCCCAAATCAGAATCTAATCACAGCGGCCCTTGTCACGATTAAACACTTGAACAGAAACACGCAAGCACACAAATACAGGCACTCGGGAGAATGTCCCCGCTTTACTTCTGCTGAATTGGGACCTGCTGACAGAAAGGGAAGACAGGGATGGGGAGACAGACAACTGTACCAATAGACAGTAGCACCCCCTGCTGGTCTTTTTATGCAGCTGAGAATACATTTCAGCAACAGTACTTTCAAATAGTGCTGGATAGGGTCCAACATACACAATTGGTAGTAGATACGACTATAAACAATACATTGAACATACAATTCATGATTCCCATGTGTAACCGGCAGTCCACTGAATGAGCCCATTTTATATCACACATTTAAAGGAGGATCCGTGACAAGGAGTCTGAGTACCAAACTATATTTATTGTTTACAGTAGTAAAAGACGCCAAACAATGTACAAATCAGTAGAGAAACCAAACAAATACCATATGACAAAACATGTGGGTAAAGAACTTAACTGCCCCTCCCCTTATGCTCCAAGTAGACGTAGCCCCTAACCACAGACCTTGGATCAGAAAACCGGAACCCCCAAAACATTAACCATTCCGGGGATGCAAATTATCTTACCCTGTATCAGTGTTCAAGGATGACTTCTCCCTCCTGCCTTACGCCCCCACCCAAACACCGAAAGCAGAGTCAATGACAGGGCTGCTGTATGAACTGACCACTGAAAAAAGAAAGAAATGGCCCCATACGGTATCAGGGAATATTCCCATTTGACTGCCCTAAAAAACTAGGGGTGCATCTCAACAGTATAAGTAGCTTCCTTGAGACAAGGGGTCTCCTCGTAAAACTGACACTAAAGAACTGGGCAGGTGAAAGCATATTCCATGGTCAGCATCCACCTTAGCCTGAATGCTCAGATCGGTGCCAAATGAAGGAGAGGGAACATAAGACTTGAGATGCACCCTTGGTTTTCACCCTGGGAAAAACCAGGGCGTCCCCCATGTCAAACCATTGGAAGGGTCCAGAAGCCACCCCCTAACCCCTAGGCACTTCGTGTAGATTTAAGGTGTTGGATAAATACAAAACACTGCACAAGTGGCTTAGGTGTAGGGGGTTGTTTCTAGATCAAAACTCATGATTCTTAGCATTGGAAAGACCCAGAAGCTGTCCAAGACAGTTCAAGAGTTCATTGTTGACTAAGACAGACATTTGAGGGGAGCCCCCCCCCCCCCCAAAAAACGCGCCAGACATCTTTTAAAATAAGATCAAGGAAACAGACGATGGGGAAGCCTCAAAATAGAAGTTGCCCCTTACCACAGATCTAGGATCAGCTAATCGTGTCCTAAACCTAACCTCATCCAATATGGGGTAAACTAACAACTGACCTTAAATCAGTGTCTAGGGGGCAAATTCAACCCAATCCTACACCCCAGGACAAAACTGAGACAGACTTTTTTAAAACAACAAAGGAACACAGAAGCTGAAGTGACTGGAGGAGAGGAGCAGTGGGCGTGGTTTGGGTATGTCAATCACTGTAACAGGAGGGGCTTAGCAGAGACCGCCTGTCTGCTGTTGGAAAACATCTATGGTGTCTTCATCCTCCATCTCCAGCTAAAGAGAGAATTAACATGTGTGAGATGGAAGGAGAGAGGGATCTAGTAAAGAGTGATTCCATGAGGGGGATATGTAGTGGGAAGTACAGCAAGAAAGCAATCAAGTTCATTGAGAGCAGGTGTGCTTTAGTTGAGAGAATGATAATGGTGCCAGAGATGCTGTGCTTTAGAGTGATTAAGAACAGGCCAAGAGAAGTGAGTTGAGTGGGTTTCTAAAGAATATAGAGAGCTGCCAGTTGTCTGTGCAGTGTACCTGTGAAGGTGTGTCTGTCTCGTTGATTGGCTGTCCGTCAAACCTGAACCTGATCTGCCTTATCGAGAGCCCCTGCAGGAGAAAGAGGACAAAAAATACATGGGACAGATATTCCTCTAGTATTGGGAATCAGGTCAGCTCTTGATAATATTTCTGAGCAATGTTCAGTGTGTCCCCTGCACCAGTCTTCGCCACTGAGGCGGCAGGTAGGAGGGCAAGGTGTCTGATTGGCGACTGTGCTGACCTGACGTTCGCAGTAGGCCTTCATCAGTTTGCTGAGCGGAGTGTGTCTCTTGATTTTGAACTGAACCACAGAGCCGTCCTGACCGGCTACCTTTAAGTTAATGTGGTCGTTCTCAGTCTTCACGCCCTCCTGAAACACAACCAAACAGCAATGAAAGGATTTAACATTGTAGTTATTCAGTCTTCAACACACCTGTCTTGGAGAGCCAAACAATTGACTTGTACAACCACTTAAGACTCCTCACACGTCTCTGGACGGTGTAACAAGGTAGTGTTCTTGTCTGCAAAATTAGGGTTGCCTGCGGGTGGTACTGGGTCTGGGAAATGTGCGAAACCCGAAGGCTGTGACTGAAGCAGCCAGCTACTAGACCCAGGCATTATCCGTAGCAAAACCCACGTCCAGCTTTTCCTAGTACCTCAAATCGAGAAAAAAATATAGGAATCCTGTATCAATCAGTGGTTAGGGACTATTTTGTACAGACGAGATATGAACAAGCTAGCTAATTCTGGTCTTACCGGCGCCTGGCCAACGCCATGCGTGTTTACTGGCCTAGAAGATACAAACAGTGCGTTAACTAACTAATTATGTTATTTATCCATTTCAATAAGTGGATGCCGACGAATGCATCCAAATCACTCGAATATGGCTTCCAAATTGTCATATTTTGTGCGGCTATTATTGCGGCATTTAGCTAGCCAGCTGCTAGCGTGGTCTTTTTTTCCACAAAGAAAAACCCGCTAACGCTATCCGCGTATTCAACTTCGAAATGTAAGTGGTATTTGTTTCAACAATTCTATTTTCTGGTTGAAATACTTCGCATAACATCTCAAATAGCTTGTATATCTGATCAACTTAGAAATATCGTATCCGGAGGCAGCACTCCATTCATTTAACTACGAAACAAACAGTGCGCCGATTCAGACAAACGTGCAAACCGGGCCATTTTTGATTGCATATTTCAGGCGCTATTCAGCATTAGACTGTTTTAAATCACCTTAAATAGCCATCACATGTTGATAGCCGACTAGCCTTACCTTTGGTTTCTCCTCCGACATTTTGGTGGGTTTTCTTTAAAGAATTTGCGGGTTAAAATGTAATTTTGGCTGTGTTTTCGTTTGCACCTCTTTAAGCTATATGCTCTTCTCCTCCGCAAACACGGGAACGCGCTTTGGTCTCTCGTTCCGCAGACACTGATTGGCTTTCGTGGAATCACGTGACATATTCTCTCGGACGCTGATTCGGGGACGCGCAATTCAGCCAAATACTCGGCCACGCGACATTAAGAACCCGCCAAAGGCAGGGCTAATGGTTAACCTTTTTTAATCTCAAATAAATACACACATTACACTCAGATCAAATTGAATTTGTCACATGCTTCGTAAACCACAGGTGTAGACTACCATTACATTATTATTTACGGGTCCTTTTCCAACAATGCAGAGTTAAAGGGGGGGGGGGGGTCAATATAAATAGTCCGGTGGCCATTTGATTAATTGTTCACCAGTTTTATGGCTTGGGGGTAGTGCCTTTTGGTCCTAGACTTGGCGCTCCGGTACCGCTTCCCGTGCGATAGCAGAGAAAACAGTCTGACTTGGGTGACTGGAGTCTCTGAAAATGTATTAACATGGCTATGTACAGGAAGTACCAGAATAATATTGTAAAATACAAATTATATCAAGCCAAATCTTCCATCATCATAATGGATAGAGAAATGGGGTGTATTCATTACAGAATCCGTTTAATAACCAAATGGAAGCAAACTGAGAGTGAGTAGAGGGGTGATAGTGGATCTCCCGTCTCGTTGCCTACCTGAAACAAGGCTTTTGATGACCAATCGGGGGCGCCCCAACTCAACATGTAATTTCTCTCTTAAGGAAGAAAGGGAAGGATTGGAATGGGTAGGGATCGAGGCCTGGGTTCCAATTCCTGAAATATTCTCTCTCTCTGTAGCTCTGCTCATAGGAAATGCTTGAATAAAGAGTGTACGTATCCTTGATAAAAATAGTATATTGAGATTGAGTCAGAACGGCAGGAATTCCTGTTTATCTTTTATCTCTACTATTATTGAGGTTACAATCACAAGTCTGATATGGTTGTTGTAGGTTTCTCAATATGAGGTAGAGGTTATAGTAGGAGGTAGGAGTTGAAAAGATCCAAAGAGACAAGTCTTACATAGTGGAAAGTTTAATTTAAGTAAAAATAGATTTGCTCAAATCAACAGACAAAGTTGCTAAGGCTACTGCACCTTTCCACTGCAAGACATGTTCAGCACTGCACCACTCAGCAAGCAGCGCAGAACTTGTTCTTGCTAAGCATTCGTAGAATACTTTGTTCATTACATTCAACACAATGTTTAATGACTTGTGTTACATGGGCAGATAATGTTGTATAAACAGGTTGTACCAAAACTTTGATCTAAGGCCAGTTTCATGTATTCTCCTCAAACGGTTAAAGAGATTGAACGGGATCTTAAGCACTTACACATTCGTAACATATTGTACGAATTGGAATTCATAACATCATACGAATTGCATGATTTAAAAAAATGTTTTTTTGCAGGACGGAACATATACGAAATAAGTGACATTGTGCACTATATTTGGCGACCCGTTTTGGCTTGTGAGCGCTACACAAAACCTTTGAAACACCTCTACATTTGGTGTAAGGGAGGGTAAGCTGAGCATAGAACAGACAATAAGGTTAACAGTCCTTGGGGGGGGGGGGGGGTTGAACCCACTGAGACCTGGGAAGGGAGAGACAAGGAATTAGAGATCATCTTTCATAATAAATTCCATCAGAGTAGTGACAGTGTTTTTCCATAGACAGGAGTGGTGTGTTTGTGTATCTCAAGTCGTACCATAATTCGTTCTGATTTCTTCATGCCTCATCATCTCTGCCTTTCTGTTAACACAAAGACAACCAGCTGGTTAGACACACACTTCATATTTTAAGAGGACTGCACAACCTGTCAGACCAGCCAGGTTGGTAAGAAGTCATAGAGCACAAGCCGGTTTGGGCGGTTAGCTTTGGTTGTGACGTATGTAAGGTTTATGGGGCGGCAGAGTAGCCTAGTGGTTAGAGCGTTGGACTAGTAACCGGAAGGTTGCGAGTTCAAACCCCTGAGCTGACAAGGTACAAATCTGTGGTTCTGCCCCTGAACAGGCAGTTAACGCATTGTTCCCAGGCCGTCAGTGAAAATAAGAACGTCTTCTTAACTGACTTGCCTGGTTAAATTAAGGTAAAATTAAAAAAATTGTTCCAGTAATTATTTTGTGTCACTCCGGCTGTAACTGATATCAAACTAACAAAATAAACTTGGGGCCTTGTTCTGATCGCAGTCACATCATCAGAGACACACTAAAGTCAAATACAGCACACACAAGGCCTGACTGGGTAACGTTTACCATATCTCCCTGTGGGATTTGTAGTAGGCCAGCTGAATAAACACACAGCCATGTAAATACAGATACTTAGAATAACAAAACACATTATTTCGTTGCAAATTGCTTCACATATATAGAGAAATACACAGATGTTCATGTGCCATGATGACGTCTTACCTCTCTTCCTGTTTTCCCTTCATCTTATTTGTCCACCTCTCCATCTTGGCATCGAACCTTGTAGACCTGACACACCACACACACGTTAGGGCGGATAAGTACTTATACATGTACCTGGAGGTCAGTCCATGGGGTAGGTCAGTGTGTGTGAATCATTTCACACTAGTTGACCACGACAAAGCAAACACACACACACACACACACACTACACAGTTGAAGCCAAATATATTGTCACCCTTGCACTAAATTATTCCCCATTTCTTTTAAAATAAATTGAAATTGAAAAAAATAAAACATTTATTGGATTTGACATTGCAGAGACAATTTTATTTTTGTAAACCTAGGTTGAGAATTTTGATTAGGAAAATAAAGACAAATGGCAGGTCCTAAATTGGCTCCCTGGAGCTAGTACATGGTTGGACAGCCTTTGGCCAAGATAACTGCAGACAAACGCTTCTTGAAGCCACCAATGAGCTTGCTGCAACTTTCTACTGGCATTTGGCCCACTTTTCAGCAGCAAATTGTTCTAATACTTAAATGTTTGAGGGGTTCCCTCCAACTACTGATCTCGCCATTGGTTTTGGATGTGATTCAGTTCTGGACTCTTGTCTGACATGTGGGAGATTTGATCATGCTGTGGGGTTGCTCTGCTGCCTCTGGTCCCGGGGGCCTTGAACGTGTGTGAGGCATCATGAAATCAGCAGATTATCAGCTGTTTTGTTCAACCCAGTGTCCAAAAACTGGGTCTCCATGGAATGTTGTGGGTCTTCCAGCAGGACAACGACCCCAAACATGAAAAATCACCCAGGAATGGTTCAAGAAGAGATGCTGGAATGTTCAGGAGTGGCCAGCCAAGAGTCCAGATATGAATCACATCCAAAACCTATGGAGAGATCTGAAAACATCAGTTGATGGGGGCACCCCTCAAGCATTGAAGATTTAGAGTAGTTTGCTGTTGAAAAGTGGGTTACATCATTGCTTGCGACAAGACGTGTTTGTCTGCTGTTACCTTGGCCAAAGGCCAAGTATTAGCTCCGGAGTGCCACTAATTTAGTCCATGCCACTTGTTTTTATTTTCTAAATAAAAAATTGTCAACTTAAGTTTACAAAAATACAATTGGATTTGCAATGTTGAAAATCTAATCAGGTGTGAAGACCAGAATTTTATTTTTTAAACTTATTTTAGAAGGGGACACACACACACATCATGTTTTAGTTGTATTGTTTATTATTTTGTTGAAGTACTGTTTGTATATATTTGTATTTTAAATTTGTGTTGTCTATCACTGTTTCGTTATGTGTCATGTTTTGTGGACCTCAGGAAGAAACGCTGCTGCTTTGGCAAAAGCTAATGGGGATCTGAATAAACAAATAAGAAATAGAGACTTATTTAAGAAAAGTGCATGGGTGCCAAATTGTTTGGCCGAAACTGTATATAAATGCACTCACGCAGTCAACAATATTTTAAAAAATATATATATATAATAATAATAATAATAATATACAGTTGAAGTCGGAAGTTTACATACACTTAGGTTGGAGTCTTTAAAACTCGTTTTTCAACCACTCCACAAATTTCTTGTTAACAAACTATAGTTTTGGCAAGTCGGTTAGGACATCTACTTTGTGCATGACACAAATCATTTTTCTAACAATTGTTTACAAACAGATTATTTCACTGTATCGCAATTCCAGTGGTTCAGAAGTTTACATACACTAAGTTGACTGTGACTTTGAACAGCTTAGAGAATTCCAGAAAATGACATCATGGCCTTAGCCAAACACATTTAAACTCAGTTTTTCACAATTTCTGTTTACATACACTCAATTAGTATTTGGTAGCATTGCCTTTAAATGGTTTAACTTGGGTCAAACGTTTCAGGTTGCCTTCCACAATAAGTTGGGTGAATTTTGGCCCATTCCTCCTGACAGAGCTGGTGTAACTGAGTCAGGCTTGTGGGCCTCCTTGCTCGCACATGCTTTTTCAGTTCTGCCCACACATTTTTTTATGGGATTGAGGTCAGAGCTTTGTGATGGCCATTCCAATACCTTGACTTTGTAGTCCTTAAGCCATTTTGCCACAATTTTGGAAGTATGCTTTGGGTCATTGTCCATTTGGAAGACCCATTTGCAACCAAGCTTTAACTTCCTGACTGATATTTTACCAGGTAAATTGACTGAGAACACATTCTCATTTGCAGCAACGACCTGGGGAATAGTTACAGGGGAGAGGAGGGGGATGAATGAGCCAATTGTAAACTGTGGATTATTAGGTGACCGTGATGGTTTGATGGCCAGATTGGGAATTTAGCCAGGACACCGGGGTTAACACCACTACTCTTATGATAAGTGCCATGGGATCTTTAATGACCGCAGAGAGTCAGGACACCCGTTTAACGCCCCATCCGAAAGACGGCACCCTACACAGGGTAGTGTCCCCAATCACTGCCCTGGGGCATTGGGATATTTTTTAGACCAGAGGAAAGAGTGCCTCCTTCTGGCCCTCCAACATTACTTCCAGCAGCATCTGGTCTCCCATCCAGGGACTGAACAGGACCAACCCTGCTTAGCTTCAGAAGCAAGCCAGCAGTGGTATGCAGGGTGGTATGCTGCTGGCAAAGTGAATTATAAGTGAAATAATCTGTCTGAACAATTGTTGGAAAAATGACTTGTGTCATGCACAAAATAGATGTCCTAACCTATTTTCCAAAGCCATAGTCTGTTCACAAGAAATTTGTGGAGTGGTTGAAAAACGAGTTTTAATGACTCCAACCTAAGTCTACGTAAACTTCCAACTTCAACTGTATATGTGAATGATGAATGTGAACTATGAATGGGTAGGGGTTTCAGGATTGGCAGGGATAGAGTTCACAATGCCAAGGATAGAGGGATGCAGAGAGATAAATGAGGGCAGAGAGAGAGAGGTGTGTGTTCAGTTTGTCCCCCGACCTGTCTGACAGGTGTGGAGGGTGGAGCTGATAAGCTGATTCATGTGCACCAGAACACATTTGTGACCCTGTTAAGACTCATGAGCAGGAGGAGGTATAGTGGGGGAATCAGGACCAGGAAACCCAAAGTGTGCCTCACTCGCGTGCCAGACTAATCCCAGACTCACCGTCACAATCCCTCACAGCTTGTTCCATTCTTAGTCTCACACACTGAGAGGGAGGGAGAGAAAACAGGTTGATTGAGAAAAAACAACATTAGATGAGTAGTTCATAACACACTAAAAAACTGCAGTTAGAGGCAGTAATAAAGCCTTCTCACCTGCAGTAAGACCAGGCCTACTGTAGATATTTCCATTTGTTGTTAGACTGTATGACTCCACAGAATTGTTTGTGTACATTCTGTTAGTTCTATGGCTCCAGATAAGAAGTGGACGCCTGGTAGTCTGGTTTCTATGGGGCTAAAAGGCTGAAGGATTCTTCCAAGACAGGGAACAGGTGTCTCTTTGGACAATTTAACTGGTTTCACCCAAACACTTAACAGTTAAAAGGGCCAGTCACGATTATAGCTACTGAAATGTGTCTGAGAAGGAACTGAAAACACTCCAACGTTCCTGCTAAAAGGTTTCAGTTACACGAGCATTTAGCAGAAAGCAAGACCCAACTCCCTAGTGAAAAGGCCAAACACGTTACTGATGTACCAAGACCCTTGAAATTAAAGAGCCATTATCTGAATATAATAATCTAAACGTTGAGGTTGATGAAAGTCTAAATTACACCATTATAAAATAAACTTTTCGGAGATTAACGTCATAGACTAACTAGAGCCAACATAATTAACTATAATATGTTGTCATATACATCAAAATAATATATAAGTGACAATAAATCAATGGTTAAGAAAAACAACAAAATAAGTGTCACTAACTCAACTATCCTTGGTGCGGCAGTTTGCGCGAACACAGCGACTAAACCGAAGAGTAGCAGAACAGCAGGTAGGCCTACCAAACTCCTTATTAAACCCATCATTTATTCGAAACTTTAAAATCTGTCAGTAAAATATCCCGCCCGTGTATGGCGCCACTCTTGAGTTGAAAAAGTTGTCTTATTTAAGTAACAACACGGAGAGAGGCAATCCGTTTTAAGAAAATAAACCCTTAAAATTATGTTGAGATAAGGCAAAAAGGTCTGTCCTCCTTTCTCCCGGAGCGCGCCCAACCAATGTCATGGCGAATTAGGGTGACCACATGTCCCACAATACGGGACAGTCCCAAATGTTGGCCATTTGTCTGCTGTCTCGTATTTTATCAACAAATTAAAATACCACTCATTTACCAAAAAAGTTAGATTTGTTGCGTATTTCAGTCAGACTTCCTATTCATTTGATGATAATTGACATTTCGAACTGTCTGCCAGAAACATGTATTCATGTAGGCTGCACTGGCCCGCAAAAACATTCCGTTGTCCCGCATTTGTGTATTTTAAATATGGACCATTATGTGGTCACCCAAGCGGAAATAGAACAATCATGGCTGTGTGCGCGTGCGTGCGTGTACAGAAGAGAAGACTGGACAATTTCCGATAATTTATTAAATCATAAGTTTGTAAAGCCAGTTACAAAAAAAAGAACAACAATTTTCTCTCTCTTTCTCTTTTTTTCTCTCAAAACAATCACAATGTTTCAATATATAATGATAATAATTCATATGAACCATGACAGATTACAGTCAGGCCCTACTCTGGCCGCCTGCGGCTGGAAAAGGACCCCGGCATGGAGGTTGCTCATAGACACAGATCTTGGATCAGCTTACCCTTACCATTTGGGTATGAAACGCAAAACTGAGCTTCGATCACAGGAGGTTGGTGGCACCTTAAGTGGGGAGGATGGGCTTGTGGTAATGGAGCAAAATCAATGGAATGGTATCAAATACATCAAACACATGGTTTCCATGTGTTTAATGCTATTCCTTTTGCTCAGTTCCAGCCAATATTATGAGCCTTCTTCCCTTCAGCAACCTCCACTGCCTTAGATAAGTGTCAAGAGGCAACTTCATCTTACTTTGTGTACTAGCAGTGTGAGACGCAGGGCCATTGAAAGAGAATACCTAGATAGGACACAGTTCCCGAATTTCACTGGATGTGATGATAATTGACATTCCGCCTGTCTGCCAAAAACATGTATTCATGTAGGCTACACTGGCCCGCAAAAACAGGATTTTTCAGTCATTCCAAATGGCCCAGTGGAACACTGGATGGAATGTCGTTCTGGATTGGAATGTCTTTTCCAGTAATTCTGATTCTATAGACTGGTCCTCCAGTGGGCTTAGGCCCACAAGCAGCGACGACACACAGTCAGAAACAAACACAATTCCCATGTTCCCAGAATTCTGAATTCCTATTTCCTAGAAGCATACCTTCTCAATGTGTGATCTTCTCTTCTTTCACAGAATACTGTAACCATATCCCCTCCCTCCCTCTGCAATAATTATAACAAATAAATACCCCATCCTCCCCTCTCCCTCCCTTCCCAAACTCTTCCCCATTTAAAATCACAACACCATTCTCATAAAAGGTTATCCAGATAGATAATACTGTTATTTGTCAACAACACACTTTCTTTCTTTTCTTCATATGGTTCCCTTCTTCCCCGGTGGGGTAGTTAGTTAGTCACTTGCATTATGACACAGATACACACGCTCACGTTAGCATTCCAAACACAGCACTGCAGGAGGGGAGACACTGGGAACGTACAGTACACTAGTCACATGACTTAAAACAGGTTCTATTCACTCACAAACTCGAGAACAGTCACATAGCATAGAAACAGAATGGGTAGAGAAGACAAGATTGTAGATTCCTCATGTTTTAAAATAAAGTACCCACCGATATGGAAACGTGAGCCAGAAGGATGATACGAAGGCTACATTTCACTAGAGCACAGAGAAACGCATGTAGGCAACCATCCCAAACTGCCCTACCAATATGGCCGCCGCGACTGAACTCTACCCATTCCACATCAAGAAGTGAAACCCCTCTATATACCTGTGATTTAGTCAGATGGCACTGCTAGTGAATAAGGGTGCGTTGGCATATTAGACATACAGCAGTGAATATCTCTGTTCCTTCGCATTTAGTTTACAAATACAATAAATTAATCAAATGGCATGTATAATGATATTTATATACATACAGTACAGTGACCACCAAAATCTATGTAGGGTTCCTATGAGGTGCGATATTCAAAAATGATAAGTGTTTGATTAGTGTATGTGTGTATGTGTTGGTTGGACAATAATATGTAATATATGTGATGTTCATAGTATGTAGACATTTTATAGGAGAAAGCTCTCTCAATCTCCCTTGGTTGATCTTGTAGTCAACATTTTTCATTCTCCTCCCATGGAGATCCCCCCCCCCAGCTACCCCTTAAAAGAGCCTCAGTCAGGATGATCCCAGGGAGATGGCCCTGGGTGGGCCTCCAGCCCTGGTTCTCTGAGGGGGTTTGTTTGAGGCCACTTCATTTGACCATATGTGATGTCACTTCCGTTGACACAGGAAGTAAGTACTGTGCAGTCTGATGAAGAAGGGACCGGATTTTCTGATTCGACCCCGAGATGAAAACACAAAACAGTCCTTTATCTCAGTCACCACGGATAACAACAGATGAACGAGAGATTGAGTGAGAGAAAGAGAGAGGAAAGGAAGCAAGCAACAGAGAATAAATTAACACTTAACTGTAAAGAGAGTGAAGCAGGCAAAATGGGGGACACACAGACAGAGAAAGAGTTATATCAAATGGGGGAGAGAGGGTAAGAGACAGAGGAAGAGAGAGTTATATCAAATGGGGGAGAGAGGGTAAGAGACAGAGGAAGAGAGAGTTATATCAAATGGGGGAGAGAGGGTAAGAGACAGAGGAAGAGAGTTATATCAAATGGAGGAGAGAGGGTAAGAGACAGAGGAAGAGAGAGTTATATCAAATGGGGGAGAGAGGGTAAGAGACAGAGGAAGAGAGAGTTATATCAAATGGGGGAGAGAGGGTAAGAGACAGAGGAAGAGAGAGTTATATCAAATGGAGGAGAGAGGGTAAGAGACAGAGGAAGAGAGAGTTATATCAAATGGGGGAGAGAGGGTAAGAGACAGAGGAAGAGAGAGTTATATCAAATGGGGGAGAGAGGGTAAGAGACAGAGGAATGAAGATAGAAATAGTAACAGGCTTCATTTGATCTCTCCTAGCTGGCAGTGTGTTGGGACTGCGACTGGGGTTGTGCTATTGGGTTGAGAAGGGGGCGACAGGGGCTTTGCGGGTGGTATGGCTTGACTGGGCTATTGTGCTTGTCGTTGGTATGGGTTTGGTCCAGAGAGAACAGAAAGAGGGATGACAGAGGAGAGAGAGAGATTAGAGATTGATATAAAAGGAGTAATAAGGGATATTTAGATGAAGTAAGGTTGAGTTAGAATGTGCTGGACCTGCTGTCTGTAAGACAGTGACATGCAGGGTAACTGGGGGTTGGGAGGTGCTGGAGTTGTCCTCCCCAAAATGGGTCATTTTCCATGCTCATTGTTAACAAACAGATATTTAACCCAATCCACCCAATTCCCAAGTCTAGAATAGTTAGCTGCAGTGTCCATCCCCTTTTAGTTTTGTGAAATCGGATGCCATTTTAGATCCTTGACTGTCCGCTGTTTTGTGGTTACCCCTTTCCAAGATCAGCTGACTCCACCAAAACAACAACCGACCGACCAATCCGTGGATTGTATCCACTTCCTGCCTCTCTCTGATAGGCCTGTACGGTTGAATAGAGGGCTCTGACTGGCTGCTGGTTGATCACCTGACAAAGGTGCTGGCGACGCTGGAGGCAGACATGATGCTGCAGCGTTTCTTCACCATCATGTTGATGTAGGCTTTCATGATCTTAGCAATCTCCATCACCTAGAGAGAGAGAGAAAGAGAGAATGAGAGAGAGAATGAGAGAGAGAGAATGAGAGAGAGAAAGAGAGAGAGAGAGAGAGAGAATGAGAGAGAGAGAGAGAGAGAGAGAATGAGAGAGAGAGCAAGAGAATGAGAGAGAGAGCAAGAGAGAGAGAGAGAATGAGAGAGAAATGGAGAGAGAAAGAGAGACAGAAAGAGAGAGAATGAGAGAGAGAGAGGTAGAAAGAGAGAGAGCAAGAGAGAGAGAGAGAGAGAGAGAGAGAGGGAGAGAGAAAGAGAGAATGAGAGAGAGAAAGAGAGAGGGCAAGAGAGAGAGAAAGAGAGCAAGAGAGAGAGCAAGACAGAGAGAAAGAGAGAGAGAATGAGAGAGAGAAGAGAGAGAGAGAGAGAGAGAGAGAGAGAGAGAGAGAGAGAGCACATCAGTGTTTTTGTGCAGTATATTCGGGATTCACTCTTCCATTGTGTGAGGTTGTTTTTGTTGTGACTGTCTGATGCATGCATGCGTGTGTGTATGTGTGTTAAGTGTGTAAGTGTGTTTCAGAATATGTGTGTGTATGTGTGTTAAGTGTGTAAGTGTGTTTCAGAATATGTGTGTGTGTGTTTACCAATGGAGTGTGGAAGAACAAGTCGTTGCCGTCGACAGTGATCTGGTAGGTGCAGGGTTGTGGAGCTCCAAAGAAGGTGATCTGCTCATACTGGAACGTCTGCAGAGGTTTGGGTTCCCCTCTCTTATACACAGACAGGTTGTCAGCACTCACACCCAGCCACAGGTCATGGGGAAAACCTCCTTCCTTACACTGCAGGGGAGAGAGAGGGAGGAGAAACAGACAGAGGAGGAGGAGGAGAGGGAGG